>NC_054467.1:213637307-213951081 GCF_017639515.1 Carcharodon carcharias
ATCTGCCCCTTTACTTCCCCTCTCCTCACCGTCCAAGGGCCCAAACATTCCTTTCAACTGAGCAGCATTTCGCTTGCACTTCCCTCAATTTAGTCTACTGCATTCGTTGCTCCCAATTTGGTTTCCTCTACACTGGAGAGGCCAAACGCAGACTGGGTGACCGTTTTGCAGAACACCTTCGGTCTGTCCACACGTATTTCCCAGACCTCACTATCGCTTGCCATTTCAACACTCCAACCTGCTCTCATGTCCACATGCCCGTCCTTGGCTTGCTGCATTGTTCCAGTGAAGCTCAACGCAAACTGGAGGAACAGCACCTCATCTTCCGACTAGGCACTTTATAGCCTTCCGGACTGAATATTGAGTTCAACAATTTTAGATCATGAACACTCCACTCCATCTCTACCCCCTTTCTGATTCCCACCCCCCCCCCCTTTTTTTCGAATAATTTATATAGATTTTTCTTTTCCCACCTACTTCCATTATTTTTAAATGTATTTCCATCCATTGTTTTATCTCTACCTTTTAACCTTTTTCAATTCCATCACTTCACTCCACCCCACCCCACTAGGGCTATCAGTACCTTGACAAAAACAGAATTACCTGGAAAAACTCAGCAGGTCTGGCAGCATCGGCGGAGAAGAAAAGAGTTGACGTTTCAAGTCCTCATGACCCTTCGACAGAACTTGAGTTCGAGTCCAAGAAAGAGTTGAAATATAAGCTGGTTTAAGGTGTGGGGGCGAGGGGGGAGAGAGAGAGAGAGAGAGAAGTGGTGTGGTTGTAGGCAAAAGCAGTGATAGAAGCAGATCATCAAAAGATGTCACAAACAACAGGACAAAAGAACACATAGGTGTTAAAGTTGGTGATATTAACTAAACGAATGTGCTAATTAAGAATGGATGGTAGGGCACTCAAGGTATAGCTCTAGTGGGGGTGGGGAGAGCATAAAAGATTTAAAATATTTAAAAATAATGGAAATAGGTGGGAAAAGAAAATTCTATATAATTTATTGGAAAAAAACAAAAGGAAGGGGGAAACAGAAAGGGGGTGGGGATGGAGGGGGGAGCTCAAGACCTAAAGTTGTTGAATTCAATATTCAGTCCGGAAGGCTGTAAAGTACCTAGTCGGAAGATGAGGTGTTGTTCCTCCAGTTTGCGTTGGGCTTCACTGGAACAATGCAGCAAGCCAAGGACAGACATGTGGGCAAGAGAGCAGGGTGGAGTGTTAAAATGGCAAGCGACAGGGAGGTTTGGGTCAGTACCTTGCTTGTCCTACTTTCTACCCTTAATTAACACATTCCTCAGATAATATCACGATCTTCAACACCTCTTTGTCCTTTTGTCTGTGACATCTTTTGGTTATCTCCACCTATCACTGACCCTCTATCCAGCTCTACTTGTCCCACCCTCCCCTTAAACCAGCTTATATTTCACCTCTCTTCTATTTTTACTTAGTTCTGTTGAAGGGTCATTCAGACTCGAAACGTTAACTGTGCTCCTCTCCGCAGATGCTGCCAGACCTGCTGAGTTTTTCCAGGTATTTTTGTTTTTGTTTTGGATTTCCAGCTTCCGCAGTTTTTTGCTTTTATCTTAGGTTTTTAGGGAGTCTGTTAAAGGACTAGGTAGAGAGATGTAGGGAAGTACTGTAACAAAAAACACATTAGCCCAAGAGCAACTGCATTCTAATGAAAATTTTGAGGCTCCAGTTGCTTCACACGTCAATTGAAACTTGGAAATACGTACATGTAAGTCTGTCACTTGATGTGCAAGTGAATCATGCTCACTGTTGACAAGTGATTCGAGGCTGTTGCAGATGTCAATGAGTCCTGTTTGTAGGCCTAATTTTCACCTTCTTGACAGGCTATCAACATGCAGGAACAAAATGCTTTTATAGTCTGCATGCAGAGTCATTCGTTGCTATTTATACCACAGTGCTTCATCTTCGCATCTGTTCAGGTTGGAATGTGGCAATGCGAAAAGTTTAAAACTCCTTCAGCAGAAATACCAAGGTCAAGACTAGAGGCGCCATAGTCTCAGAAGTGTGCCTATAATTACCCTGATTTAAAAGGCAAAAAACTTTTCTCAGAGCTAGTTTATGTAATTTATTAGCGTGTTGGAATACTGCTTTACATTTTGCCCTTTCGTAAATGATATACATTACTCTTACACACTAGGGTGCCTGGTGAGTCAATATCAAAAGGTTTTCACACATGCCTTTAAAATAAGGGTGTTCAGCAATTCTTTTGTGAGTCATGGGTTGCTTTAGATGGATAGAAGTTGAGGCACTGGTTTGTCCTCTAACTTTCTTTTGGTTGATTAGTGTGATACCAGCCTAGATGTTCCTATTACCATTTCCCATTTAAAGTATAAAAGCAAAGAACTGCGGATGCTGGAAATCCAAAACAAAAACAGAAACAGAAATACCTGGAAAAGCTCAGCAGGTCTGGCAGCATCGGTGGAGAAGAGCACAGTTGACGTTTCGAGTCCTCATGACCCTTCAACAGAATTTAAAGTAAGTTGGTGATAAGCCATTTGAATTAAGTGGGTCACCATTTAACTAGATTTTTTGATCTGTGCTAGCTAACTTCTTGGAAATGGAAATAAGGTGTTACACCTAAATTTTAGGAAATTAACATTGTTTCCCTACCTATAATGAACCAGGTTATGTTAGCTCACCCAGATGTGCTGATTAGGCACTGAGCTTAAGGTTGAAGTGTCATTCAGCAGGAGGTCCTGGCCATGATACCAGTGTTTTTTTAGGTGTCAGATCACAGTTTATGTATCCAGATAAGCATCTTATAGATCAGTATCCTCATTGAAAAATATACTCTCACCGAGATACAGCTTCTCCTCAAAGCATTGAATCACAAGTACATGAACAGTTACTTGCCTGAATAAGGATAAAATGGAAGGTGGCCCAAAGAGATGCATTAAGGAGATATGGAGTTTGGTTTCAAAGCATGCACTGCTTCACTAATGATATGACAATGTTTTGCCAATCATATACACAAACATGAACAAAAATTGTTAGGAATTTGGACCATTCATCTCAGAAATGTATTCTTATATTTCCAGCATACACAATGTTATCAGCAACTGCTATCTCCATTGTACTCTGGTGTAGAGAGAATGTGGTCACTGAAGTGAAAACCCATTTGATCCCTGAATAACAAACACAAGAACAATGACAGCTTCTACCTCTGACCTGGGTTGTAACGTCTAACTTGTAAAGTCAGGCTAGACAATTTTGGGAGAGAAAATCTAGCACAGAAAGCGATCAAGCACATTGGTCACTGAAGGGTTAAATAGTGAATAATTTTGCCGGTTAAAACATACTAAATGCAGAGCTTTGTGTGATGCTCTCTGCAGGTTTAGATGCATGTTAGAAAGAGAGAATGTTGTAAAATGTAGACAGATTTTTATCTGCAACAGAAAAGACTTTTTAGCAACAGCCACAGGATGCGTTGGCGGGTACTTGCAGCCTCAAACTCTCATGCTCATGCGTTCAGCTATCTTGCTTCCAATCACTAATTAGTAGGGCGTTTGTGCGTACCCCCACTTAAAAGAGATCACACTGACACACAAGAAGAACTTCTGTTGCAAGATCCATACCAGTATTGTTAAGTTCAGCTTGTCCTGAGTTCATCACTTTTTAAATATGCTCTGAAACCAAGACTGACTTAATTTATCTGGTGTCGTTTCAAGGATACTCCCAGGCTATTTGCACAAAGCAAAATGAAAATGAGCAGAGAAACAGTTACTATGCATTGTTTTTCATGACACTGTAAAAATATACCATTAGGAAGTGGGAAGTGATTCCGAAGGTCATTTTGGACAGCCTGTTTATACAGAACCACTGAAAAATGATCCCACTGTGCAAAACATTTGATGCTGATTTTAAGTTAACTAATTTTTTCAATTTATACAACTAACTTGATTTTTCAAAAATAGATCCTGTAAAATGCAATGGGCTGTGTGCTGCTTCAATCAGTGACGTTTATTTTTTTCCCCCATTTTCATTCCTTTTTTCCCCTCTCCATTCTGGTATATGGTATCACAGAATAGTGGATAATAATAATAATAATAATAATAATAATAATGGTAATAATATAAAAGCAAAAAACTGCGGATGCTGGAAATCCAAAACAAAAATACCTGGAAAAACTCAGCAGGTCTGACAGCATATGCAGAGAGGAATACAGTTAATGTTTTGAGTCCGTATGACTCTTCACCAGAAATATAGTAATAATATTAACTAAGCATCATTTAGCACAAATGTTATTCATCAGTGAGGCCCCATTATTTATGGGGATGGGGCAGAATTGTGCAGATAAAGTTGAAATAAGAATAACCTATTAAGGCATTAAAGTTGGTAGAAGCTCAATTACAGTGAAAATGGGGGAATGGGACTGATTGGATTGGTCTACAGAGAACTAGCATGGACTCAATGGGCCAAAAGGTCTCCTTCTGTGCCATAATGACTCTATGGCTCGAAGTAGTGGAATCAGCAGGGGGAGACCTATCTTCAGGAGGGCTATGTAGAGGCTGGAGATTGAGGCTTGGAGATATGGGGGAGGGGACTGGAGTTCGGGCTGGTGGGGGTTGGTGGGGAACTGGAGATCAGACCCGGAGTTACCCAATTGCTCTTTATGAGACTTATTTGAAAAATATTAATTGACAGTGGATTGGGATCCCATTCCATGCAATTCACTTTTTAAACCCCCATTATGATTCACTCTTGCTCATCTTGGGGAGGGTTAATATTGAGGCTTGGGTGTGGGCAGTGGAAATGATCACATCTGGATGCAATCCTATCTGCACCTGGCATGCATTCACTTTCCAGCGGAAGCCATTACATAATTGTTAGGGGCAAATTGTTTCCCTGACCATCAGCCTAGCTGAGATCAACTAATGGAGCACAGATCATGTAACATGCATAACACTGAACATCTTCACCTGTGGCACAAACACCAGTCAACAAACAACTCTCCGTAGAATGCACTAAACGCTCAGTAGCTCCCCTCTGTGATAACAAACAAAAGCAAATTTCTCCTTAAACACCACATACTCAATGTTTTCCCATTCAATGCACACACAATGCTCATCTCTATCTGGGAGACTGTAATTACCCAGTCAGCCTCAGTCCTGAAATCACAAGTGACTTCGCTTGTTGCCCTTGTGTTGTTCTCTAGCTGGATGAGGTTCCTCTTATGCTAACAGTGACTTAGACATAGTTTTAAAAAGAACTTAATACAGACTATTTATTTACAGCTATTTACATTCAAGATTTCATGGTAAATATACATTGTTCTCTGGACCCACTATTCTGGGTCTTGTTCTTTTGGAGTCTCTGTCATCTGACCCTGGTGTCATGCTTTCATTATCATTAGCATCATTGCCTAATTAACATAACCATTAACACATTATTCTGCAACAAGCTCCATATTCTTTGTAATGCAAGACACACAGAGGAAAATGCAAGCTGATGAGCAAAAGCTTCTGCTGCTGGAGGAGGCGAGCTTGGAGGTGGGAAAGGCAGTTGATTAGGTGGGGTGGTGACATACATAAACACTGCTGCCTTCCCACCTCCGCTGGAATTAAGTTCTGAGTGCTAAGGCTTATGTTCAACCTTCCTCCCTGCCAGCAATAAGTGGCCAATTAATGACCATTTAAGGGCCTCCTCCTGCCGCTGCTGGAATTGACCCAGCTCCAGGTGGGCCTATTGACGTGTCCTGCGTCACTGGTAAAAGAGTGCAGGCCGCCTGTCATCTGGGACGGGGGAATCCCTTGATCAAAGACACTAAGTGCCTGATCGAGGGCATGGGTACTGGGGAGTGGCATACCTACTGAGAACCATATACCCCTCTTTGCTTCCGACACCCCTCACCCTCCAGCTCCCACCCTGAGAAACTCCCACCATCATTACTTAATTTTCTCCTGGGACTCCAGGTGTTGCTGTTCTGACAGCAGCTTCCTCCATGCCACAATCGATCACAGGAACTGCTGGCCTCTGATTGGCCAGCAGCTCTTCGTGGGTGGGACTTGCGCCTCTGGGGAATTGATGCTGGAGGAAGACCCGCTGGTGTCCCTGGATCTGCCTGATTAGCATAAGATATGGCAGGCCTTCGGAAGAAGACCAGCATGGATCTCTTGCTGGCTCTCCAGCCAGCAGACAAGACCCTTGCCACTAATGAAAGATTCCTCCCTGTGAGTGTAATTCTGACTTTGACCAATGGTGTAAAATGGCAACAGCAGGTGACTGATCTGATATTGTCCATATTACATTATTGGTCAAAGGCAAAATGACACCCTGGGCAGAATTTTACAGTCCCTGTTGATGGGTTTGAAGGCAGGGGGTGCTCATAAAATGCAGAGCGTGGCCTGCTCGCCACCTAATTGCCCACCCTGACCTGTCTCCCATTTAATGGTGAGTGGCCCGCCTGCTCTTGGTCCTATTAATCCAATGAATGGCCTTAAGTGCCTCATCTCACCCCTGCGGCTATTTTACCTCTGGCTTGGGAGGCCCACACCAGGTGGGTAGCTGAGCAGCTTTTACTGGGTGAGCTTGTTATTAGGCAAGGGATTAGGGGGTGAGAACCTCTCTGGAGATCCCCTGTGCCCATCGGAGGCACCCTCCCCACGTGGTCATACCCTTTGGCCTATAACACTCCCTGCCACTAGCCTCTCAAACCTGGCCTCCCATTCCCTCTCACTTTCCCTGCTGGGGCCTTACCTGAATTTGTACCTCCATTAGCTCCTCCTCTTCAAGGACTGCCTGTAAGTCCAGCAGTGGGCACTATTCGAATGTGGTGCTGCTAGGACTACAGGACTGCTGGCCAATTGGACTGGCTGGCAGCTCTCCAAGGTGGAACGTCCTCCCCCAATGGGGGTGGAAGTCTCACTTTTAGCTAATTAACACCCCGCCGAATGTTAAATGGTTGTGGGCCAGCGATATCAGTGGAGATGCAATTTCCCATCGATTCTTTGGGTGATTGGGTGGCAAACCACCCATCTGAAAAATCCTGCCCCTTTGTTGCACAACTGGTGAATGAAAATCCAAATAGCTCGAGGGCAATGACTTGAATTGAGATCAACTAACGTAGTACAAGTCAAAAATTGAATTTGGGATCTTTCTGGTCTGTGTAACACGATAAGGCACCTTTGCATTTAATATCTCAGCCACTTATACCCAAGGATATCGATTTGATTGAACTACAATCCTTCTATTCCTTGTTCAAACTCGGACTACACAGAGGCTCTTCACATGAGTGACTCATGTCATGAATCTGATCACTTAAAAGCCAATAGTACATCAAATAATTTGATCATGACTGCAATATAAACCGGTTCCCTCCCTCCAGAAACTGCCATTTTGAAGAGACATAATTCAAGTGCCAGTGCACACTGCAATATATTGAAAACAGACATACCATACACTCCCTTGTCCAGCAAGAGCAAGAACTCATACACCGCATTACGCATCTCTGACTCGGTGAGGTCCAACAGAGATACCACTTTAAAATCGAGCTGTCGCAACAAATTGGTCAGTTCATATACATCCACCATTGGTGCCTTTAGCTTGGGATGGTTGAGGTAGGACATGTTGCCAATCAGTAGAGCCACCTTGTCTGTTGCTACAAAGATAACAATTTTAGAATATCATTTCAATGACACAAAATCATCAAAAAAAATAGAATGATACAGCACAGAAGGAGGCCATTCAGTCCATCTTACCTGTACTGGCTTTTTGAAAGTCAATCCCTCTATTCTTTCCCCTTCAAATATATATCCAATTACCTTTTTGAAAATTAATATTGGATCTTCTGCCACCATCCTTTCAGACAGTGCATTCCAAACCATAACAACCCGTTGTCCAACTGTTTCTCTTCATCTCCCCATGAATATTTTTGCCAATTACCTTAAATTTGTGTTCTCTGGTTACACAGTATTACTTAGAACATACAGCACAGGGGTAAGTGTATCTTTTTAAATCATCCAGGTGAAATTTACAGTACTGAAACACATTGGGTGGAATTTCATGAAAAGAGCGTAGTTCCCAATGGGGGACCAGGGTAGGCACCACTTCAGCTCACGGGCTAGAATTTTTCTTAGCTTGGAGTGACATTCGTTTTCAATATAAGAGATAGGTATAAATGAATTACTTTTTTAAAGCTTTAATTTTGCACATTCAACTATACACTATAGGGTTCACTGGTTCCAGACAGTAAATAGTGGGTTAATAGGCATGGAATAGCTGGGAATAGGGGTCATGAGGGGCCATAGCGGGTGGGTGGAAGGACAGAGCTTGGCATAAAAGGCATGAGGACCACCTTTTGAACTTAACTTTTAAAAGGCCCCTCGTGCAGACTAGGATTCATAACTGCTCTGAGGGGCTGTGAACCATGACTCTAAAAACCTGACCCAACTTCATGAAAATTGCAGAGCAGTGGGGCATGTCTATCTCCTCAATAGTCAGCCTGGTTGGTAGTGCAAATGATGGCTTTTGACAGGAACCAGCCAGCACCCTTTAAAGGCACTCCCAAAAATCAGACAGTCTGGGAATGTGGTGGGGAATCCAGGAATCAGGACCCACCCAGCATTTTTAAAGGGCACCCAAGTCATCTCAAGTCAGTGAAAATCCAGGCCTATGTTCCTGAGCAGAACAGTGACAGTATGATTTGAGAAAAGATGAACATCAGCAAGAATGGCAGGAAATGGAAGAAGAGGGGTCACCTGAATTTGAAGAAGGGATGGAAAAGTGTTCTAGCATGAACTAAAGGTGGAGGAAAGTGCCAGAGAGAAGGAGGTGAGGAGTGTGAATGGACTGAAAGGGAAAGAAGAATATCAGCATAGAGGAAGTAACATAAATCAGTTTGAACTGGAGGTGAGGGGGAAGATTACTGCCTTCTTAACTTGGGATGGAGGGAAGATGGTGTCTCTGTGTCACCATGGCAGCCAGATGAACAATAACTTCCATGTTTAAAAATAACAAGTACTAATATAAATCCATCATAAGGGGAATCATTGAAATGCTTGTCACAATACAAACTAGGATATCGGTGCACCTGCAGCTACAGCTACAACAAGCCTATAGCCCACTGCATTTTCACTATAACTACATGTAGTAGGGGTATTTTAAAACACCTGGTCAATTTTTACTGTTTTCAGAAGTTGGCACATATAATGCCGGACCTGGCTGCTGTCCACCTATAACAATCTACTAGAAGTGTCAACAAGGAGGAGGTAACATGTTTTCTGAGTAGTGGGGCTTTTAAAACTTCAGGGAACAGGTTAGGGAGAGGGCACTTCTGTCATTGAAAGGAGAGAGTATCCTTAAAAAAGCCTTTGGAGGTAGCTTTTTGAAAATAATCATTTAGTTGGTTTGTTCAATATGAATTCACAAAAAAATAAACATTTTTCCCATCATTTCTAAGAAAAAAACAACTTTGAAGTAAAAATGAACATAATGCACTAAAATTAAAAACTTTACTAAAGCTTCCCAGATAGTTAGCTTGTGGCTCACAATAACACCAGTAGTGCAATTCGATTCAGCTGTTCCAGCTGAGGTAGACTTGGGACCGACCTCTTCACCCTGCCCCTGAGAGTGCATGGCAATGGCAAACCACTGACTAAAAATTGTCAAGAAAACAGTTCCGGGTGAAGCATCAGCAGAAAATGAGCCAGGGAGCTACCTTTGGGCAGAGCGCACATGAATGGATGAATGCTAATTTATAATGCACCTGATTAATGAGATTTGGTGATGTTGCTTTCATGATATAGCCAGAGGGAGAAAAAGACCTTACATTAACTCGATTTATTGTGTTTGCATCACATCCACACAGACAAAACAAAATAAGGAAGAAATTTTACTCACCATAATGTCTTTGGTTAAATCCTAAATCTAGCGGTCCAACTTCAACTGGATTACCTAATAGTGGAAAAAGAAAGATAATACTTCTGAATATTTAAACACAGTACTATCTTGTTCAAGGCCCTGTTTTCTATAGTGACACTGTATCAATTTTCCACAATCATAGTCAGGTCTAGGTATAACTTATAATTTTATTCTTTACATTGAAAGCTAGCTAACTTCCTTAGTCCTTTAGAAACAGTAGTAAGCTTGGATTTTTTTCCACTGAGCACAAGGCCAACTGTAGGTTGGAGAGAGCAAGATTCATGCCAGCCAATGTCATGATTACTAACCTCATCTTAACTTGAGAAATGACGTGCTAAATGTATACTTGGGAAGAATTTACACATGCAAGAGGACTCGGGCCCATGTTAATTGCCAACCAAAGATGCCCAAAATGGTACAGACCATTTTTCAGGCATCCATGGCTCCTGTTTAACACAGGTGAGAAGTCTCTTACTCATAAATTTCGATCCATCACCTGAACCACTTCAGGAGTCTCCAGAGATTGGCCCTCATTACACCCTTTTCACACCAGTAAAACCGGCCACAGCAAGGTTCAACTTCTACTCCCTGGACACTTCAGCAGCCTTCCCAATAATTTAAATCTTCCTATACCGCAGTTTGTCCTCCCCGAGACAGAATTTTCTGTTATGTCCTCGGACCTGTTACTAGGTACTTAACAGATAAAGGCATATTCAAGATCACATAAATGAGGACTCACTTGTGGAGAATAGTCTGAGATGCTGAATTGGAGATAAATACCCAGAAGCAAAATACTACTGGCTATTCCTTCCCTTCCTCCTACTCTCCTGGGAAGTATCAAAAAGATTCTCCTCAGTGATGTGTTTCAGATTGGGAACTCAGCAGACTCAGTCAAAATGTGTCTCATCATTGTACTGCACTGTACATGAGAAGTTCCAACATGTGAAAAGTGTTGTAAGGGTTTGTTCAGTTGGTCTCAAGGAGGTGCAGAGGCTTGTAAAGTTGAACAGTAGTACTTATTGGTAACACATAACTATATACATATGTCCAAAGTACAGACTTGACTATAAGCCAACTCCATGCTTACATCTGTACAGGACTCTGCATTCTCTTGGACTGACCCAGATCCCTTGTCATGTGACCCTTTACAACACATTGTGGGCGGTACTGTTCTCCAGTCCCCATTAACCCTTGCTATTCCAAACACTCTTATACTACAAAGAGGAGGAAAGAAAATGAACAGGTCCCCTTGTACCTATCCAGAAAATGCCTGTTTCAGAAATTCAGCTGAGGATGTGACAGGATGCAGCTGCAATACTTCACGGTCTATTGACAAAGCTCGGCCCAGAATTTGCTGCTGCATCATTATTGGCAAGAATTCCATTAAGTTGGACTGTTGCACTTCCCAATCTTCCAGTGACAAATTCATATTACAATTTGCTGAAAAAAATAATTAGAATATTCTACAGCGAGCAGAAGGGTTGGGAGCACTTCAACTGATGCCTGATACACATCTAAGGTATGGGAGCCTGCCTCTGAATGGAGCAACAAGTTATTCAACAGGGATCTATTCAGGAGAAATGGCTCTGATCTGATACGATGGCAATGGGTCACAGCATGCATGGACAAAATGTTCAGGTCAGGTTTAGTGTGATTGATGAGCTTATACTGGAATAGTGTACATATATAAATTGAAAAAGAATCCTGTATGCAAAAGATTGTCTCCTAAACTATGTGCAATTCTTGGCCATATTTCATTATTGATTGCACTCCATGCTTTGAGCATCAACTCATTAAATATTGTTAAGAAAAGAATACCAGTGAGTGGAATTTAGTACTTATTTTATTACTTAATAGAAGTTTATGATTTCAATGAAATTCCAGAACAAGTGCTACCATTAAGCAACTTACAGAGTGATTGAAGACTTTGTTGATTCAGAGCACTCCAATGGCATCTCTGTAATGCTCTAAGTGGCTGTAGTGATCACACTAGCAAGAATTCAAATTTTAATGAGGGCAGAGCTAAGATTATTGGCTGTCATACCTTGTTGGTGAGAATAATAGCACCACTATGAGGGTAATCTGTGGATCTAATATGCATAACATCTTCCAACATGGAAACTAAACTTTTGGTGGAATTTTGTGGCCACGGTGTGGCGGAGGAGGGGCTGTAAAATGCAGCGAGCAGTTCCAAAGACCATTGGCTTCGACAGGACCAGAAAATTCTGCCAGCAGGTGGGCTGTAAAATTCCACCTTTTATTTCTGTAGAGATATTGTTAAAAAAAAGACACTTACCTGTTTCTTCAGGATACTTCACCTCATCTGAAAGAGATTGAGCAAAGGAAAAGTTAGTAACAGTGAAAAATATAGTCCATTTTTTCACTACTTTTCAGAAATCCCGGTTAACCTGGAGGCTATACTAGTCCAAAAAAGGAAAACAACAAAAGCTAAAACAAAGTGGGCCTGCCCGTCATTAACCCTTTCCCCAAGAATCAGGTTGAAAGCAGTTGGTCATTACTAAAAAATAGCAGACACTCCAGAGTTTATTCAAATTATTTAATTTGGAAGCTATCACGTCTCCAAAATATCCTTTTTGATGATTTTAAAAAAGAAGTGTCAAGTGCTGGAAATCTGAAATAAACCAGAAAATTATAGAAATAAACTGGAGTCCAGTTCTAAAGCTGGTCAACATATGTCATGTTAAATAAAAAATGAAAGGGCTACAGACCAAGCAACATCTAACATCTGTGGGTAGTGGAATGTTTCGGGTCGATGACTTTAATCAGAGCTGATGAGTGCGGATCAGGTCCAATGAAAGATTGCCAACCTGAAACATTAATTCTGTTTCTGTCACCACAAATGCTGCCTGATCTGCTGAGCATTTCCAGTATTTTTTGTTTTTATTTCAGATTTCTAGCATCTGCAGTATTTTGATTTTGAAATGTTAACCCTTTCAGAGGCTGACTGGGGAGATAGTGGCACAGTGGTAACATCACTGGACTAGTAATCCAGAGGCTCAGGCTAATGCCCTGGCACACAGGTTCAAATCCCACAACTGCAGCTGATGGAATTTAATTCAATTAATAAAATCTAGAATCGAAAGCTAGCCTCAGTAATGGTGACCATGAAACTACCATCGGTTGTTTGTAAAAACCTATTTGGTTCACTAATGTCCTTCAGTAAGGGAATTCTGCCTTCTTACCTGGTCTGGCCTACATGTGACTTCAGATCCAGAGTGATGTGGTTGATTCTTAACTGCCCTCTGAAATAGCTTAGCAAGCCACTCAGTTCAAGGCCAATTAACGATGGGCAACAATGCTGACCTTGCCAGCGATGCCTGCATCCCATGAAAGAATAAAAAAGATTTACCTGATATGTGTGGAATCCAAATGTATTAACAAATTTCTATCTTATGGCCCAGGAATGATATAAAGATGATTGTCATTATTTTCAATCATCTCAGATTGTGGTTTGGTTTCAAAATCTAAGCCAGCTCCTGCAATGAACACACATCTGACTAACTCCCCCACAACAGAATGTTCATCCAAACAATCCCTGCCTAAAACACTCACTAACAAGCCGCTTTACATAAATTCCACTAAATTCATATTCCTTCTCCATCTTTATTTGACTGGAACAACCATTGTGCTTTGGCATGTTACTATGTTCATATCCTAGCTTTTCTATAGGATGACATGCTGTGGCAGCTCGAACATCGTTAAAAATCCTGCAATAGGGAATTCTGTGCTAAGGTTTGCTTCATTTTTCTTTTGGATAGAAGGATAGCCCATTCCCATTTCCCATTGAGCATGAAAGTAAGCAGCATGCATTCAAATTAACTGCCTCATAAGCACAAGTAACCTCTGTTACATTGCACAGTGGCTGCTGCACTGCATCGTGACCCGACAGAGTGCATTTGAATAAGAGAAAATCACAGTGAAGATCAGTATTAGTAACATATATATGTACATGTTTCTGACAAGAACCAAGATGTGAAATATACCGTCTCATCCATTTCCCGTTTATGTGAATTTGGTACTTGTTGGGGTGAAGGTGTTAACACTGGAGAATATAACAGTTTCAATTTCAAGTACTCAATGCCTGCACCTAACTATGCAACCCTTGAAACAAAAACAGAAAATGGTGGAAAAATTCACCAGGTCTAGCAACATCTGTGGAGAAAGACAGAGTTAACTTTTCAAGTCCTTATGACCCTTCTTCAGAGCTGAAGAGAGGTGGAAATGTGATGAAATTTATACCGTTTAAGAGGGGTGGAGCAGATGAAGCTGGATAGAAGGCCAGCGTTAGGCGGGGACAAAGGAGAGATTGACAAAGATGTCATGAACTAAAGGACAAAGGGAATGAATAGGAGGCAGTTAGGGCCAGGGAACTGGAAATTGTTGATATGACATAGGGCATCAGAGGAATCGCGGATGTAGGTGGGAAGAGACTGGACAAGGGGAGAGAGAACGGAGTCAAGGTAAGAAGAAATGTGTTCCGTGGGGCAGGAACAAGCTGACATAATGGGTCTACTGGGACAGTCCTATTTGTGGATTTTGAGAAGGAGGTAGAAGTGAGCTGTCGGGGGTTGAGAGGCAACAAGGCTAGAAGCTCTGGAGGGAAAATCTTCAGAAGAGATGAGGTTAGTGACAGTCCTGGAAACAATGGCTTGATGTTCGGTGATGGGGTCATGTTGTTCTTTCACACAATGCTCCCCTTGTTCTGCTATTATCACATTCTACTTTCTTACCTTTACACCACTATCAGCACCTTTTTTAACCCTTACCACTACCATTAACACTCCCTTTGTCCTTTAGTTTATGAGATCTTTGTCAATCTCTCCTTTGTCCCCACCTATTGCTGGCCTTCTATCCAGCTCCACCTGCTCCACCCCCCTTAAACAGTATACATTTCATAATATTTCACCTCTCTTCAGCTCTGAAGAAGGATCATATGGACTCGAAATGTTAACTCTGTTTCTCTCTTCACAGATGCTGCTATACCTGCCGAGTTTTTCCAGCATTTTTTGTTTCAGATTTCTAGCATCCACAGTATTTTGCTTTTATCTTAGTATGCAATGCCTGATCTGGGTAATCAATGCCTGATGGTGCCAAACAAGATACCTTAATCTCAGAAGAACATCTAAATCTTTTTACCAGTGTGTGCAGCAACAATGTGTTCTTTTTAAAACAAAAACAGAATTACCTGGAAAAACTCAGCAGGTCTGGCAGCATCGGCGGAGAAGAAAAGAGTTGACGTTTCGAGTCCTCATGACCCTTCGACAGAACTTGAGTTCGAGTCCAGGAAAGAGCTGAAATATAAGCTGGTTTCTTTTTAAGTTTGTTCTTGACATATGAGCACTGCTGGCCAGGCCAGCATAATTGTCCTTATAGTGAGTAGCAGTAGTGAGTCACTTTCTTGAACTGCTAAAGTCTATGTGGTGTTGTAGAGTGATGTTGGGGAGCAAGTTCCAAGTTTTTTACTCAGCAGCAATGAAGGAACAGCGATATCGTTCCATATCAGGATAGTGCATGACTCAGAGGAGAACTTGCTGTTAGTGGCGTTTCCATGAGTTTGTTGTCTTTGTTGCAAGTTTGGAAGGTGCTTTTGAAGGAGCTTTGCTGAGTTCTTGCAATGCATCTTGTAAACTGTACACACTGCTGCCGCTGTGTACTGGTAGTGGAGAGAGTGAATGTTTAAGGTAGTGGATGGGGTGCTGATCATGTGGGCTACTTTGTGGTGGATGGTGTAGACCTTCTTGTGTGTTATTGGAGTTGAACTCATCCAGGCAAGTGGAGAGTATTCCATCACACTCCCTGACTTGTGCATTGTGGATGGTGGGCAGGCTTTGGGGCATCAGGAGGTGAGTTACTCACTGCAGAATTCCCAGCCTTTGGCCTTCTCTTGTAGCCACAGCATTGATATGGCTAGTCCAGTTCAGTCAATGATAACTCCCCAGGATGCTGTTTATGGGGGATTCAGTGATGATAATGCCATTGAATGTCAAGGGGAGATGGTTAGATTCTCCCTTGTTGGAGATGGTCATTTCCAGGCACTTGTGTGGTGCGAATGTTACTTGAATGTTGTGCAGGTCTTGCTGCATGTGAGCACAGACTGCTTCAGTATAAAAGGACTATGGTGCTGAGTACTGTGCTATCATGAGTGCACCCCCCTACTTCTGACCTTATGTTGGAGGGAAGGTCATTACCCTGAAGAACACTTGCAATCATGTTCTGGGACTAAGAGAGTGCCCAACAACAACCACAACTGTCTTCCTTTTTTAAAAAAACTCTTCATGGGATGTGGACATCGCTGGCAAGGCCAGCATTTGTTGCCCATCCCGAATCACCCTTGAACTGAATAGATTGCTAATCCATTTCAGAGGGCTGTTAGGAGTCAATCATGTTGCTGTAGGTCTGGAGTCACATGTAGGCCAGACTGGGCAAGGAGGCAGATTTCTTTCTCTGAAGGACATTAGTAACCAGATGGGTTTTTAAAACAATTGATGATAGTTTCATGGGCACCTTACTAAGACTAGCTTTCAATTCCAGATTTATTAACTGAATTCAAATTCCACCAGCTGCTGTGGTAGGATTTCAGCCTACATCTGAGCAGCATTTGCCTGGATGTCTGGACTACTAGTTCAGTGACATCACTATGCCACCATCTCCTCCAAACAGGTGGAGAATTTTTCCTCTGATTCCCATTGACTTGTTAGAGCTCCATGATGCCACACCCAGTAAAATGTGACCTTGATGTCTAGGGCAATCACCTCTGGAATTCACCTCCTTTGTACATGTTTGTACCAAGGCTGTAATGATCTGTGGAACCAAGGAGCCCTGGCAGAACCCAAATTGAGCATCAGTGAGCAGATTGTTCCAGAGTAAGTGCCACTTGATAGCATGTCAATGACACTTTCCATTGCTTTGCTTTTGTTTGAGTGTAGACTGATGGGGTGTTAAGTGGCATGACTGGAGTTGTCCTACTTTTTGTGGACAAGATATATCTGAGCAATCTTCCACATTGTCGAGTAGATGCCAGCCTTGGAGTTGTAGTGGAACAACTTGGCTAAAGGTATGGCTAGTTCTGAAGCATAAGTCTTCAGTATTATTGTCGCAGTATTGTCAGGGCTCACATCCTTTGCAGTGTCTAGTACCTTCAGATGTTTTTTGATACCAAGTGAAATGAATTGAATTGGCTGAAGACTGGAATCTAGCATGGTGGGGGCCTCAGGTGGAGGTCGGAAGGGGTTATCCAGTCGGCACTTCTGGCTGAAGATGGTTGTGAATGCTTCAGTCTTGTCTTTTACTATAAAAGTGACACTGGTAATCTAGTGCTTAATTAGAAGCAGCCTGCACTTATCGATCCACATCCAAGTCTAATGGTTTATTCATCTGACTGATGAATGGCTGGGCAGAACTGTCTTTCTCACAGCCCTCAAATACTCTTCATGCTACAATGTTTGCCTCTACTGCTTTCAGAATGCCTCCAGACAGAACCATCTCTCCGTGCATATTGAAAAGTACAAGTCTCTCCAAATTTTTCTTCACAACTCAACTTTTGCCACAAGGGATCAACCTTGTGGCTCTTCTCTCCACTGTTTAGATTACTTGAACGTCTCAGCAACTAAAATTGGATTCAGTACTCAAGATGAAGTCTGACCAGAACAATTTGATCAGTTTAGCCTTAGGCTGTTCCACTGCTCAGAACTCTGCAACACTGCCAGTGAAATGACTGGCTAATGGATTGGCCTGGGCTATTGACTTCTGTATTTATTTCTCCAGCCAATGTCTGTTTTACAAGTACCACCAAACTCTGTGACTTACTGAGCAAACTGAATCAAACAATTCAATAAGATCCCTGGTTCAATGACCAGCCTGTACCAAGTTAGCTGACATTTGCTGGGACAGGAACAGAATATTAGCACTATTGCCCTGACTACAGTTACCTTGAAGCTGAGCCAGACCCTGTATGTCAAAGCCCACAAAGGAGCAATGGCAGCTGCCAGATAATGATCTGGAGCAGAAAAAAGTTAGTAGAGTCCTTGCTCCAGATCACTGTCCAGCAACACCTGCTGTAAATGCTCCTTTGTGGGTTTTGAAGGGCAGGGTCCAGCTCACTTTGAAGATCCTGAAGTCAAGCTGCTTAATATCACTCGCTGACAAGGCTCACATATAAATAGTGACCATTTGGGCATGGTACTGTGAAGTGACCTGCTCGAGTGGAACCCTATTTCATCCACCTTATTTCACCATCTAACTACACACATTCAGGATTAGACGGAAAAAAATTTCATTCTTTTCAAAACTTTCGGTGAACATCAAAGACTGGACTCCAGTATCTTACCTGACCCAGTTACCATGAGAACTAACAAAACTCATTAAAACTAGTGGAGCTAGAAAATGGGTGCATATTAAATGGGCAAACATAAGCTTGTGGGATCAGGGAGCGAAGCTGCAAAGAAATTAGTCCTTTGGCACTTGGGACCACATCTCGGCTGGCCCAACCGCAGAAGATTGCATAGTGGCACCCCGGCAAATCCTGAAATACAGAGTACCACCATCCACCCCCACTACTTGCTACAACAATCCTCAATGAATCCCCAAGGCCCATTGTGCCTGATTCAGTACAATCATGGGCAATCATCCACTTCAATGTCTTTTTCCCACACTATCCCCAAATCGCTTTACATCATTCGTATTTAGAAATCTGTCGATCTCTGCTTTAAACATACTCAATGAATGAGCATCCATAGCCCTCTCAGGTAGAGAATTCCAAAGATTCGCAACCCTCATCTTGGTCCTAAATCGCTTCCCTCTGATTTTGAAATTGTGTCCCCTGGTTCTAGGCTCCACAACCAGGGGAAATGTCTTACTTGCACCTACCCTGTCTATCTCTTAAATTGTTGGTTTCAATGAGATCACCTTTCATTCTTCAAAACTCTAGAGAATACAGGTCCAGTTTCCTCAATTTATCTTCATGGGACAGTCCTGCCATCCCAGGAACAAGTCTGGTGAACCTTCTTTGCACTCCTTCTATGGCAATAATACCTTTCTTAAGGTAAGGGGACCAGGACTGCACACAATACTCCAGGTGTGGTCCAACCAAGGTTCTATACAATTGAAGCAAAACTTCGCTACTCCTGTACTCAAATCCTTTTGCGATAAAGGCCAACATACCATCAGCAGCCCTAACGTTAAAAAAAAACACTCTCCTTTCTCTTTGGGAGTCCAGGCTCCAATTCCATTCAGGAGTTCCCCCAAACCGCCCCCAGCCCTGCCATAAAGCTCGTCCTAGATGACCTGGTGTATCTGGGTCCCAGTCGAGTTTACAGCCATGTCAGCAGAGCTACATTGGAATTCTACTAGAATAGCCATGTAATCTCAGCTCTGTCATTTCAAGCAGCAGGCAGCACTTTTATTTATTCTTTCACAGGATATGGGTGTCGTTGGCTTGGCCAGCATTTTTATTGTCCATCCCTAATTGCTCTGGAGAAGGTGATGTTGAGCCACTTTCTTGAACCGCTGCAGTCCATGTGGTATAGCTACATCCACAGCACTGTTAGGAAGGGAGTTCCATGGTTCTTAAAGGATTCATAAGCTTAGTTTCCAATCAAGATCAACTGGCTGAGCTACCAGATAAACCATCTAAAGCATCACACTACTCACTCCTGGCTTGCTTACAGTAAAGGTGTATGCCATTTTTGCCCAAAGAATATGTCTATGATAAGATTTTCTCTCTCACCTCTACCTTCTACAGTAAGTGCAGCATCACATTGCAATGAACAGTGGGCTCATTTTGATTATATGTATTTGTTATACAGGTGAACGCTCAACTAAATTTTTGCGTGATATTGATGAACCTCAAAAGAGTAACTTCTTACCTATAAGAACATCTGCTTCCATACTCCATTGTTCTGCCTTGTCATTGAACACATGGCAACGGTACTGTCCCTGATTGTCCCGATTTACATTGCTTATCTATTTTCAAATAAAGGTACGTTTGGATAAGTGATTTATATGCACGTTATATAATGTAATATATCAGGATAAATTTTTCACATTCACACTGCTAAAGAAGATACTTACAGAAAAGGTGTGCAAACCAGGAAATTGTGAAAGAATGGTATATGTGGTTCGCAAACATTTTTGGTTGAAGAACCCCATTTCAAACAAATTAGTAATCGTGGACTCCACCCATTCAAACTATAATAATATATAATATTCCAAATATAAAAGTGTTGCTTGCAAGGTGTTTTATTAATGCTTTTAAGAAAACTTATTTACAGTTATCAGTGGGATGGGTATGACTGCTTCTCATTGCCAAGTCATCTCTATCCATGGAGCCTGGACAGGGCAGGGGCCCGGAGGGGGCAGGGGCCTGGAAAGAGGGGCAGGACCCTAGAAGGAGCAAGATCCAAGGGACAACAGGAGCCTAGAGGGATCAGAGGCCCAAAGTGAGCAGACACAGGTGAAGAATCGGAGCGGGGGAGAGAAGGAACTTAGAAAGAGCACTACAGGGGACAAAGCATGGTTCCAGCCTGCACTCACTCGCTTACTCTTTACCATAGTGCCCACTTGCAGGCAGACCTTGTGTCATGGACTGTCTGGAAAGTCTCTGCACCCTCGGGGTCAGTGAGCCCCAGTTTGACAGCCAATTATTTCCCAATATGCATTCATGTCACGCAAATTTCCCGCTAGCAACGTGAATATGAAAAATTCATTCTAAAAATCATTTTTTTTCCATACAGAGTAAGTAAATAATACTGTACTGAACCCTCAGAAAGTAGCATCTTGAATTTAGGGAACAGTTCTTAATATTTATTCAAATGCCTTTTACAAATTCAGGATGTCCCAAACTGCTTTACAGCCAAATGTTAGAAGTGTAGTCACTACCGTAATCTAGGAAATGTTTCAGTCAATTTGCACACAGCAAGGTCCCACAAAGAAAAATGAGGTTAATGAAATGATAATCTGTTTTAGTGATATTGTCTGAGAGATAAATATTGGCCAGGACACATGGAGAACTCCCGTGATCTTCTTCAAAGACCACCTGAGCAGAAGAAGGAGCTTCAGTTGAATGCCAGGTCCAAAAAACAACACCTCCAACTGTGCAGAACTCCCTCAGTACTGCACTGAGGTGTCAGCCTGGATTATGTACTTAATTCTCTGCAGTAGCACTTGAACCCATGACCTTCTGCATCAGAGGACTGAGTGCTAATCCACTGAGCCAAGATGGACACTGGTCACAAAATATAATGGGGTGGATTTCAACTTTTGGAAGGCTGACTGGTGGAACACCCTGGTCAGCAATAAAGAGGCCTCCGCAATTTTGAGACCCTGCCATTCTTTAATCTTGGCAGGTGAGCTGCAGGACATCAAACTGGCATCCCAATTCAGCATACCAGATTGAGACATTAAGATCATATCGAAGCAGTTGCAAGAAAGGTAAGGCAAAGTAGGTTAGAGTTAGGCATCAGGCAAGTCAGAAGGTATAAAATGAAGAATCAATAGCTATTGATTCAGAGGAAAATATTCCAGGATAACTCACTGGTTTCCTTCAAATGGTGCAATGGGATTCTCCATATCTCCCCACACAAGCAAATGGGAACCAAGCATCTCTAAGAATGAAGATGCCAGTAATACACTTCAATATCTGGGTAGATTATGTCCTGATGTGAGTCTCAAGCCCACATTCTCCTGATTCAGAGGTAGCTATTTTTCATCAAGTTTCCAGAAAAATACAGTCATAATGAAACAGGCCTCCCATTTGGTCCATTGAGCCCATGCTGACTTTCTGTAAAGCAATTCTGTCAGTCCCATTCCCCAACACTATCCCTGTAACCCTACAAGTTTATTTCCTTCAAGTGCCCATGCAATTTCCTTTTGAAATCATTAATCATTTCTGCTTTCACCACCCCCGTAGGCAGCGAGTTCCAGGTCATTATATTCATTGTGTAAAAATGATCTTCCTCATATTGCCCCTGCATTCCTTGCCCAAACCTTAAATCGGTGTGCCTAATCCTTGCACCATCAATTAATGGGAATACCTTTTTTTGTCTACCTTATGTAAACCTGTCATAATCTTGTGCACATCTATCAAATCTCCCCTCAATCTCCTTTTCTCCAAGAAGAACAACCACAGCTTCTCCAACCTAACCTTGTAGATAAAATCCATCATTCCTGGAACTATTCTAGTAAATCTCTGTGCTTTCTCAAGGACCCTCACATCCTTCCTAGAGCATGGTGACAAGAACTGGACACAATACTCCAATTGTGGAGTGCTTTATAAAGCATTATTTCTCTGTTTGTACTCAAAACGTCTATTTATCAAGACCAAGTTTTTTTTATTCATTTGTGAGACGCGGGCATCGCTGGTTAGTCCAGCATTTATTGCCCATCCCTAATTGCCCTTGTTCAGAGGGTGTGGATCTGGAGTCACAAGTAGGCCAAACCAGGTAAGGATGGCAGATTTTTTTCCCTAAAGCCTCATCCCACGGGTGGGTGAGGTTTCCTAAAAAATCCAAAGGCCGCCTGTAAGTAATGTTGGATGGGCAGCAAAAAATACAGAGATAAAAACAAAAAAACTGCGGATGCTGGAAATCCAAAACAAAAACAGAATTACCTGGAAAAACTCAGCAGGTCTGGCAGCATCGGCGGAGAAGAAAAGAGTTGACGTTTCGAGTCCTCATAACCCTTCTGTCGAAGGGTCATGAGGACTCGAAACGTCAACTCTTTTCTTCTCCGCCGATGCTGCCAGACCTGCTGAGTTTTTCCAGGTAATTCTGTTTTTGTTTAGCAAAAAATACAGGTTGATTAATCGATTAATGGCCTTAATAGGCTTCTTAAATATCGGCAGGCAGGCTGCCAACTCTCACGCACACCTGCTGACCAAAATATCGTGCGGGTGTGCGATGATGTCGGGGTGCTCGCCAATATCATCGCATGCTATTTCACGCTTAGGCATGTCGGGTATGTGCACACACGCCGAGCAGAAAATCCTGCCCATTGTATTTGGGTTGGTTCTCACTTGAGGAATTTGCCTGACATGCATCATACACATTTTATTTCTTCATATTCTTTAGCTCTCTCATCATCCAAGGAGCTCTGGCTTTGGTTCCCCCTTCGCTCTTGTTGGAATGTACCTAGCATGCATCTGAAATATCTCTTTCTTAAAGATCACCTATTGTTACCCTAGCATTATTCCTGGCAGTCTTTGGTTCCATTTTACCCTGGTTAGAATTCCTCTCATCGCATCGAACTTGGCTCTCTTCCAATTTAGAAATTCTACTTTTGATTCCTAGATTTTTTTCCGTTACTAATCTAAGTCTTATGATACAATGGTCACTATTATCCAAGTGTCTCCCACAGTGTCAGGTATAATAGATATAATAATTCTCATAATGTTATTGGAACTTATTGTAAAATAGTGGTATCTGTGTCTATATGTGTGTGCATGTGTGTGTGCTTGTGTAAGTGACCTAACTGGATTAAAGGCAACTGTTCTAAAGGCTTCGATGCCAACATGGGGGAAGTTTAGGATGTAAGGTGTAAAAGGACATTTGCATTTTTAAATAAACCAGGCTAGATTGTTTTCAAAGGAGGGATGAAATGTGTCACCTAGCCAGGTGAAGTTTAGAAACAGTGTATTTATTTTTCCCAAAGATTACTGGTAAAACTTAGTGCTATGAGAGATTTTTGTTGTCAGAAAGGTAAAGCCCAAAGACTAGTGAAACAATTTGCACTCAAAGTAGAAAAAATGTATAAAGGATTGAAGGCTGTGTGTAAGGGTAGGGATTTTAAGATCTAACAATTGTGAAAAGCCTTCAGCATCTATGCCTCAAGCTGCTGTTTTCAAAGGACTGAAGTTAAGAAAACTAATTTTGAATTCAGCTGGTTCAGGGTATTGTGTGTCACCTTGCCTGGGTCTTTTAAAATCTATGTGTCTTACTGATGCCTTAATGAAAGTGTAACTGGGAGTCAGATTAAGTAGGGGATTTAGAAGTTATCATTGTAGTAATTTGTAGATCTATGTATGTGTTTAAAATCATTTCTCTTATTAATAAATGTTTAATCGAGTTTTGTAAAAACCTATAAGACTTGGTGGTCTTAGTACTACTGAATTCAAGATACGCACCTCAAAATTTATACAAATTGCAAAACAAGTTGTGGCAGTTGTTTCAAGTTTCCCTTTGGGATTTGAACGACTTTACCATCAGCTGTGCCATAACACAGATGCTTCATCCACTTGGCCCATCTCATCTCCCAGTATCAGGTCCATCAATATCTCCTTCCTAGTAAGACTTCAAACATATTGATCAAGGATGTTCTCCTGAATGTTTCAGAAATTCCTCTCCCCTCCTTAACCTTTATTATAACAATATTCCTATTCGATATTTGGATACTACAAATCCCCCAACATCACCGCTCTATAGTTCTTGCACATCTCTGTGATTCCCCTGCAAATTTGCTCCTCTATCCCTCTCTCGCTATTTGGAGGCTTGTAGAATACCTCCAGTAGCATGATCATCTCATTTTTGTCCCTCAACTATGACCAAATGGATTCTGTTCTTGCCCTCTAAAGGACATCCTCTCTTTGATCTCTCTACAATGTCTTCCCCAATCAGTACAGTCAGCCACTTCCCTTTTTTCCTTCCTGTCTTTTCTGAAAACTTTGTATCCATGAATATTAAGTTCCCAGTCCTCACATGTTTTCATTATTGCCATGATTCATATTCCCACACAACTATTTGTACTTGTAGCTTACCAACCTTATTCACCACACTTTGTGCATTTACACACATGCATTCTAAACCGGTCCTTGAATTCCTCATAGTGCTTTTTAGTCTCTTCCTACCTAATCTAGTCTAAATGGGGACAGGAGGAAGAAGGTGAAACGTTTTAACAGAGTATATTCTTCACGGGGAATGCTTAAAAGCCATATTGGCACTGGAATTTACCTTGTAATGCCTTTCGCAACCATTGCTGACTGGTAGTCCATTTCTTATCCATTGATAACGTGGCATTGGTACTCCAATTGCAGTACATTCCAATACAAGGGTGTCTCCTATCTTCAGTTTCTGGGTTTGTGGTTGGTTTATAATCTGAAGGCTCGTCTCAGTGGTATAGAATCTTCTTCCTAGAAGAAAAATAATTCTATGTTCAACAGTTGGTCACCAAATATGCCTGGACTTTCAGCTATAAAGTCATGAATGTGAGCTAAAATAAAAGCAAAATACTGCGATGCTGGAAATCTGAAATAAGAACAGAAAATGGTGGAAAAACTCAGAAGGTCTGCCATCATCTGTGAAGAGAGAAACAGAGTTAAGATTTTGAATTTCAGCTCCGAAGAAGTCATACAGACTCAAAATGTTAACTCTGTTTCTTTCTCCACAGATGCTGCCAGTATTTCCAGTATTTTCTATTTTTATTTCATGAATATGAGCTTGGTCTACTTTATCAGCATAAAGTAACACTTTTAGAATGAAGGCAATGCCCATTCCATGGATGACAAACTTTATGAGGAGGAAGAGGCAGGAAATAATAAATGAAATCTAAATTAGAGATAAGATTGCCAATGATAAGCTGAGGAAGATAAAGGAAGACAAGTCACCATGCTCAGATGGATTTCATACTTCAAGAAGTGGATTGTGAAATCAGTCAGAGCCTTGATACTTTCTGAAGTGAATTAATAGAGACATGAGCTATGTCCAAGAATTGGAAAGTAGCTAATATACAATGTTAGCTTTTCAAAAGGACATGGGGATGCCCCAAGAAATTACTGTCCAGTGAGCTTAACATTTATTTTAAATTCATCCTCAGAGTATGGGTGACACTGGCAATGCCTGCATTTATTGCCCAACACTAGCTGACAGCGAGGAGATGGTGGTAAGCCTTCTGCTTGAACCACTCCAGTCTATCTGATGAAGGTACTACAAGTTGTTAGATAGAGCATTCCAAGATTTTGACCCTACGTTAATGAAGTAATGGTAATATAACATCCAAATCGGGATGATGTTTAACTTGAATGAAAACTTGGGATGTTACCATGCATCCCATGGTGGAGGTTGTGGGTTGGGATTTGTTGTCAAAGAAGCTTTAATGAGTTGCTGCAGCACATGCTGTAGATAATACACTGTTTGCCATGGCAATAATGGAGAAAGAGGATATTTAGGGGTGGGGTGGGCTGCCAGTCAAGCATACTGTTTTGTCCTGGATAATGTAGAGCTTTGCAAGTGTGGTCACAGGTGCACTATCTACAGAACACACTGCAGCAACTCGCCAAGCCTCCTTTGACAGAACCTTCCAGGCCCACAACCTCTACCACATAGAAGGACAAGGGCAGCAGGCACATGGGAGGACCATGTCTTAGAACTATATGCCCGTTCCTTCATTATTGCTGGGTTTAAATCCTGGAACTCCCTCCCCATCAGCACTGTGGGTGTACCTACATCATGAACAACATGAACTGCAGTGGTTCAAAAAGGTGGCTCATGACCACGTCCTCAAGGATGGGCAATGAAATGTTGATCTTACCAATGATGCTCACAAGCTGTGAACGAAAAATAGCATTCCATCAGACTCTTGACTTAGGTCTAAATGACAGGGAGGCTTTGGGGAGTCAGGAGGTAAGCCAATTGTCACAAAACACTCAGGTCTGAATTTTCACTCACAAGTTGGGAGTGCAAGGTAGGGAAAATTCCGGGCTTTGCAAACCCGACTTGGGAGTAAATGCCCTGGATAATCATTTTTTCATTCTAAGATGGTGGGGGCTAAAGGGAGTTGGACCATTGAACCTGAAATTGGTGGAGAGGCAGAGGCAAGCCTAAGTGGGTTGGGCAACATGACTGTGGATAAAAGGCGGGTCAGTAACAAGGTTCTGCTGTGAGGCAGGAAGCGGAGGTGCTGTTTTCACTTGGAGGAGATGTCATTGAGCAGTAACGTAAGTGCAAACTGAATTAGTTGTCCAATTCGTTACTGACACTGGAACAGATGGCTTACCATGGGCTTTCCATAGGAAAATATAGAAAGTACAGCTGTCTATTCACATTGTAATAAACACACTCAACTAATTTAAGGCTGGAAAAGTGTCACAGGACACAGCCCAAGAGATGGCAGCATCTTGGCACCATTAACTGTTCACAATATTCTGTATTGACTCAGGTTACTACAATGCCTCAGGGGTGACTGATACACCTGATTTGCCTGATCCTTTGCCCTTCCACCTACCCTCTTTCCACCCATCTCTCAGGGTGTGCCCATTTAATTGACCCTTGACCTTGACCCTCACAGCTGTGCAATCTCATAGCACAACAGTGTGACTCAGAGGGAGCAAATCAAGTTAGTGTTCAGGAGCACAGCATGTCATCTGCAAATGACAGGAAGAAAATCCAAGCTACCCTGCATTCATCCAGACCCATTCCCCACAACCCCCACCCCTCAACATTAGTCACTGATGAGACAGAGAAGGAGTTGGGGACCTGTGCTCTGCTTCAGCAACCAGGACCGCCAGATCCTGGTGGAGGATGTCCAGACATGGAAGAAATATTATATCCATTGGCTGGCAGAACCTACACAGCAACCAAGAGGTAACCACAAGAGATTGCCACTGCCGTGAGCACAGCAGGTGATCATCGAAGAACATGGATCCAATGTCAGAAGAGGTTCAATAACCTGCTGCATTCTGGAAAGGTGAGCTGTTCGGCACAAGCACGCAGAGGCCCAAGAGATAGTCCATAGGTTCCAAGTTTTCTGATGACACAAAACTGGGTGGGGTTGTGAGGAGGATGCAAGGAGGCTTCAGGGCGACTTTAGACAAATTGTGTGTATGGGCAAACACATGGCAGATGCAGTATAACATGGATAAGTGTGAAGTTATACTCTTCGGCGTGAAAAACAGAAAGGCAGAATATTGTTTAAATGGTGATATATTGGGAAATGTGGATGTACAAAGGGATCTGGGTGTCCTTGTACACCAGTCAAACAGGTAGATGCAGCAAGCAATTAGGAAGGCAAATGGTATGTTGGCCTTCATTGCAAGTGGATTTGAGTTCAGAAGTAGGGATCTCTTACTGCAGTTATAAAAGGTCTTGGTGAGGCCACACCTGGAATACTGCGTGCAGTTTTGGTCTCCCTACCTAAGAAAGAGTATACTTGCCATAGAGGGAGTGCAGCGAAGATTCACTAGGCTGATACCAGGAATGGCAGGACTGTCGTATGAGGAGAGATTGGTTCAACTGGGCCTGTATCCACTAGAGTTTAGAAAAATAAGAGGGGATCTGATTGAAACATATAAAATTCTAACAGGGTAGACATACTAGATGCAGGGAGGATGTTTCCCCTGTTTGGGGAGTCTAGAACCAGGGGCCATAGTCTCAGGATACAGGGCAGGCCATTTAGGACTGAGATGTGGAAAGATTTCTTCACTCAGAGGGTGGTCAACCTGTGGAATTTTCTACCACAGAAGGCTGTGGAGGCCTGTTCACTGAGTATATTCAAGAAAGAAATTGATAAATTTTTGTATATCAGGGGCATCAAGGGGTATGGAGAGAAAGCGGGAATATGGCGTTGAGTCAGTGGATCAGCCATGATCATATTGAATGGTAGAGCAGGCTTGAAGGGCCGAATGGCCTACTCCTGCTCCTAGTTTCTATGTTTCTATATCTGAATGCTGCACCAATGGTGGGAGGCCTGGCACATGCCTCTCCTATAGCATGGAGGCTTGAATGTCCAAGCCACTCCTGTAGGTGCACACAATAGAGATATGAATGTCCAACATGACGCACTGTCACATTCAAGAGATTTCTCACTGGCAGGCACTAAATATTAGGCCAACATTACTCTTTATGTTGTATTTGCAGGACAAGAGGGCCCATAACACCAGGGAGATAGCCTGACTGGAGGGTGGGTCTGCGAGGTTTTGTGCGATTAGGAATGTGGAGGAGACAACCATGAAAGTAACCAGCGTGCCTGCCGAGCTGGTTTCAAGGATAGAGAATCGCCTGTAGTGGCTAAAGGCAGTGGTAAAACCACTTTTGAACGTGGTGGTAATGGTAGAGGTGATGCTGTTAGTTCAGTTACGACCAGCTGAGGAGGAGTGAACTGGCTCCCCTCTATTCAGCCTCCTCAGTTGGTCACAATAAATGTTTTTAAATTTTGTTTGCCGTGGGTGCCTTTTTCAAATCTAAGGCATTTTTTGACTATCTCTGTAGTGAAGAAGCCCTTTGCTTGTCTTGAGGCATAGATTAATAAACATTGCGGCTGACTGAGGTTATCTGGTTTCTTGGAGCAGCTAGATGTAGAAGATGTTGCAATTCTTACAAGATCTCAGTTCATTGGTAGATCCCGGGTACGCTGATTTCTTGAACCGGGTGCTGTGCTTATTCCCAGAGAGGGAGAGGAAAAAGGGAGAGAATAGAGAAAGAACGAGGGAGAGTGAGTGAGAGAGAGAGCGAGCAAGAGAGAGAGAGAGAGAGAGAGAGAGAGAGAGTGTGAAAGAGAGAGAGAGAAAGAGAGATAGAAGCTGCACCAGATTCCTCTGCCTTTGCTTACAAACCCAGTTCTTAAAGTTGTGCTCGCTCTACATTCCAAAGGAATTTAATTACCACATCTGCTGTGGTCATTGTTGAAGAACAAGTAATCACATGTTGATGTTTCATCTTGGAAATTTTAACACACAGGAGAAACCAACAGGAGGTGGGGTTCTTTCATCATTCACAGGGGTTAGAGTTGTTGGCTGTATGTCCTGGCTGGACAGCATACGAACATACGAAATAGGAGCAGAAGTAGGCCGTTCGGCCCCTCAAGCCTGCTCCACCATTCAATAAGATCATAGCTGATTTGTTTGTATTTCAAATTCCACACTCCCATCTACCACCAATAACCTTTGATTCCCTTGCCTAACAACAATCTATCTACCCACGTTTCACACGTCTCAAATTTAATGACCCCGCCTTCACCACCTTTTGAGGCAGAGAGTTCCAAAGCCGCACAACCCACAGAGGGAAAAATCCTCCTCATGTCTGTTTTAAATCAGTGCCCCCTGGTTCTGGACTCACCCACAAAAGGAAACCCCCCATGTCTTCACAGTTCCTTTTTGAGGTGGGCCTTAACACCCCCAAGTACGACATTCCATGAGAAATCATGTAGGGCATGCAGTGCAATCCAGATAGTAACCATTCAGATGCCAGACATCAGGTGACTGGTGGCAGCCATCTTTTGTCAATGTCTTTTCTTGTATTTAAAAAAAAGGTTATTTTTAAACAGTCTAGCATGCATTTTGTTAGCTGGTGAAGTAATGGGTAGATATCAGTCACAATTTCCCTTTGGTGTGACAGTTCACTGATCAGAAGGGGTTGTTGGCATAAGAGGGAGTCTGAAGGTAGTGTTGCATGATAAGGGCAGCGTGATTATGGTTAAAGGCAATGGTGTGTATCAGAGCACCCCCCACAATGTAAAGGGCTATGCTGCATTAACTCCTTTTTTGTTTCACACAGGCGCCAGCGCAGCTCGCTCACTCCCCCAGGTCACCCTATCCATCAGGCATCAGGAAGAGGAAGAAATGGTGGAGAAGGAAGAAATAGTGGAGGAGGCAGTGTCAAATCTTACTAGCCCACACTCCATCAGCACAGATGCTAACATATTGGAGGGTTGTAGCATGCGTGTAGAATTGGGTGGCACAGCATGAAGCGCACCACACCAGAATTCAGGCAGAAGTGTCTGAGTCAGAGATATGTGGTAGTAGAATCTGGTACTTAAAGGATTAATGTACGACTGCATACAATACTGCCCAAACACTGAAGAAAGAAGGCACATGACCCAGAGCCAGAGATGGACAGAGATATGTAAAGACCTAGGATGGAGTCAGCTCCAAACCTGTACTCCCTCCTGCTGTATATATGTACACAGATATGATTTGTTAATAAAGAGTTGCTGTTAACAAATTCAAGACTACGAAGCCTACTTCATGGTGTCCGAAGCAGATTCTTCATGGTGTCAGCATCGTGATTAAGATCCTCATCCTCACAAAAATGCTGTGAAATTAAGAAAAAGGACACCTTCAAAGGATTCTAAACTGAACCTATTTCCCAACTGAAGCTACAGATGCTGCAAAAATTTACCACAGAAGAAATAAATAGAAAGCTCCAGAGACAGAAATGCCTGGAAGCAAACAAGAAAGGTAGAAGTTTTACTCAAGCAAGAAACTCTACTGCATCCTCCTTGGAAATCCAGCTTCAACAAGCAGAGCTCGCAGCCTGCAAGACTGAGATAAAATTTTTCAATTCCACTCCAGCTAGCCCTGAGAAACCCCTTTTAAGGTCAGTCAGAAGCACCATTTGAAAGAAACCTGTCACTAATCCTGATCCCCAACTCAGCGTCTTGAAACGTGGCTCTTGAATCCGGCAAAAAAAAAAATCATTAATAATTAATTTTGTCCATTCAACCATCCAAGTTTGGAAACAGAAAGCCCCCCGGTTCTTTTCCAAGATTCCCGACTTGTAGCACGATACTGCTGAATGAATTAAGTCAGCAGCCAGCCGACCTGCACTGACATTGCGGTCCCTTCTTCAGACAGAAGCGCACCGCCACCATTTTGAAAATCCCGTAAAAAATCCAGCAAGTGTGAGAAGGTCTTTCTTACAGCAGTAACCAGCGATGCCATCTTGGAAGCCTGTAATCTCTTAAAGCTGTACCCAAAATTGCATTGCAATTCCACACTTTCAGCTCTATTGGGATTCACCTATGGTCCAGACCAGTCACAGAATTTGAATCTTTGGAGGAGAAGATTTTTAAGATACAGCCTTGCTCCAGACCTCGGAAAAAATTCTGGAGACCTGAAAGCTAGAGGCTGTCTTACCCTAGACAGGGCAATCCAGCTAATAATACTGTCTGAGCCACGTGACCACCCTGAGGGGAAAGAACACTTCATGAGGCAGAAACCAGCCTTCAGTCCACCAAATCAAGTCACAAAAACACAAGGACCAACCAAGTCAGGCAAAGCAAGACACGAATTTCCCAGACTGATCTTGCCAGTGCTGCGGTGTGAAGTGCCCGTACAGGAAAGATGATTACTGCCCAATACTTCCACTGCCATAGATAGGGACACTTTGGCAAAGCCCCAGCAGCCCACAGGCACCCTGAAGGTCAAGACCGAACACCCAGAAGACACACATTCTTAACGGACATCAGTGAATGTAAATCTTCATTTTGGAATGCTGACATCCTGGTAAATGGTCATCTAACAAATTTCAAATTCAGGTGCCAGCATGACAGTTCTGTCAGACGAGGAACCATGGCTCCAAGGCCGTTGAATTTGAACAACAGACAATCCACTGTATGGAGCAGGGGGAATCCAACTCTGTCATTGGCTTGATCCTTGAACCACTGAGGTATGGTGACAAACAAACTTTTGAACTGAAGTATGCCGCCCGCAATCAGCCTTTCTCTCTTCTGAGCAGAGATGGCTGTGCAGCCCTCAATCTTCTCCAGTCGGCGGAAGATGTCAAGACTACCACAGTCATTAGCCAGCCAGCGCAGCACAGTCCTGAGCCCTCAAACACCAAAGAGTAGGCAGACTCTGATTTCAAGTGTGACCTCTCTTCTCCTTTTGCAGAGCAGGTTTGTCCATCATCATTCCAAATCCTGGAAAGTTCCCAATGGTCAGACCAACCTACCACACACAAGATTACCTTTGCACCTTTGGTGGAAGTGATATCAGAGAAGGATCAACAATCTGAAGAACCTCTACCTCCAACTACAATGATGGCACAGTTGGTAGACACACCAACCACTGTGCACTTACAGCAACTTCCAGCCAATGTGCCAGAACCACAAGTGATGCTGGAACCTAGTAGCAGACTCTCACCATCACCAACAAAAAGCAGGAGGTGAGCATGCTACACAATCTTCTTCTTGCCAAAGGAAAGCTTTTCCTCAGCATCAACGAGTTTCTAGATGGCCTAAATAGAGAAGGGAGAAGAAAAGATACCACCCAGTAAACAAATATCATTTTCATCTACCCACAGGAGGAAGAGGCCCACTTCCAGGCTCATGGATCTGACATGGAGGAAGAGGTGTCAATGGCAGACTCCACGCCAACTCTCTTTAGTGCAATCCAGTTAGTCCAATTTCCCCACTCTATCCCTGTAGCTCTGCAAGTTTATTTCCCTCAAGCATCCATTCAGTATCCTATTTAAATCATTGATGATCCCTGCTTCCAACAGCCTCATGGTCTGCAAATTCCAGGTCATTACCACATAAAGAGATCTTCCTCCCACCCCCTCTGCATCTTTTGCCCAAAACTTTAAATCCATCCAGGATTTGGAATGATGATGGACAAACCTGCTCTGCAAAAGGAGAAGAGAGGTCACACTTGAAATCAGAGTCTGCCTACTCTTTGGTGTTTGAGGGCTCAGGACTGTGCTGCGCTGGCTGGGGAACAGCTTACTTCCTCAGCTCTTGAAAGCTCACAATTCACATCAGCCAATCCCTGGTGAGCAGCTTCCACATAATAAACCTTTAACATGGAGACTACACATCCTCAAGGAAATGCCCATCACCAACAAGAAAGAAAACCAATAGCTATAACTAAAATCAGTCTCATAAACACAGCTGAAAGGATGGCCTCCCTATTGTCCTCCTCCTCAGGATAGGTGCATCTATGGGCCTGGCTTCTTCCCCCTCCACCAAACCATATTGTGTAGTATGCTAAATGGTAACAGCTTACTTCATGAATTTTCATGCAGGTGGAGAGGCTGGGCCAAGAACAGGAAATCCAGCCCCTGAATCCAGCCTCCGTCATTACCACCGGTTCTAAATTGCATATCCGTGGTTCACAGAGCCAGCTGCCCATATAAATCAGCAGCTGGCTCCACTTGTATGATTTTGGTGAGGTAGGTACCCGAAATCCGAAGTATGCAGATGAGACCAGTGGGAGCAGGCCTGAACCTTGTGGATTTGTTTGGATAGCCAGGATGCCATTTTGGAAAGGTAAGGTACCCCTTTGATATGGTGCATAGTGGGTGAGTTGGCATGGTGGGAACAAGGGCAAAGGGTTAGGCCATGGGTTAGCATGAGTTGGCACTAAGTTGACATAATGACATAAAAGACCATGGGGATGATTGGGTTTCATGGGTTGACCTATGGAGTGGGTAGAGGGCATGGGATGACATAGGGAATATGAGGGGGTTATGGGGGGTAGAGGTGCATAGGGCAAATGAGGGTCTGTGGGGTTTGAATAGAGGGGCATAGGTTGGCATAAGGGGCATGGGGTCCATGGAGGGTGGGAAGGAGCATGAGGTGGCATGGGTAGGGCATAAGGAGTGTTTGTGGCGGGGGGGCGGAGTTTAGTGCTGAGGGCTGGAGGGATGTTTTTTGTTTTATTATTTCTTTCCAATCTTTCACGCAGTGCCACTAAGCAGAAACAGGCCTTCTGACCAGCCCACCTCCCCACCCGGCAGCCTACACACTGATCCAAGGGGCGGCAGGCATGGCTTCTAATCCAGCCCACCCCAACCCCCACTCTCCAGAATTAAAATCCCAACTTCCAGGCCTCTTTTCCCTGGGTCAGATTCATGGATCCAGGAAATGCCCCGACTCTACGCGGCCGACCCAGGAGTGAAAATCCAGGCCGTTGTCCACCCTATCTAAACCTGTCATACCCTCGTAAACCTCTATCTTAAATCTCCTCTCAATCTCTTCTGCTCCAGGAGAACAAGCCCAGCTTCTCTAACCTAACCTTGCAGTTAAAATCCATCATCCCTCTGGCAGATTTAATGCTGGTTCTCATTTGAATACCGCCGGCAAGCTGCTCACCAATTCTGGCTAAACATGGCTGTTGGCCGGTCGGGTGGGGGCACAATGGGCAAAATTTTGCGGGCCCTCCCGCTGGTGGGATTTTCCAGTCCCGCCGAAGTCAATGGACTTCTGAACAGCTCGCCGCAACAGGGCCTTAAAATTCTGCCCAATGATCAGATGGCAAGGAGGCTGCCTGGTGGCACCAAGTGGAGGCATCCAGCAGAAAGGAAAGTCCAAGGAAGAGGAGTGCTGCCCTAACCTCAGCTGATTTTGTGGCTTCAGAATTATTTTCATAATTTTGGCTGGTTTCCTTGCTGACCTGGTGTTGAGGTCCAGAATGTGTGTTATTACAATATCCCTGCTCTAACAAAATTTTTTTTTTTGTTGTCTATATTCATTATTCTCATTCGTAATTTGCATCACAAGAGAAAGCATAATAGCAGTTCACTCCCAGGATCATACAAAGTACCTTTCTCAATCAGGAGTCAGCAGCTCAAGCCGCAGTTTGACTGCTAGGTTTTCTTCAACATGCAAGGTCCTCATATCCACATAATGATTGTCTGAAGTGTTAATCGGTTTAACAACCCAAGACTTCACTATTTACAAAGCCCAAGCCATATTGTTTCTCAGAATTACATTCAGACATTTTGTTTTGCATAGATTTTTATCTATTTAATGTGCACACATTAAGGCTACAAGAAATCTCCTTCTTCACCAGATCATTCCAAGTAAACAGAGTAACTACAGCTCTGGGGTGATCATGAGTGATGTACTTATCCTTTGATTTTGTTTCAGGATAACTCAGGAGACAGTTACAAACTTGGACACAGATCAAAAGCATAGAGCCTAGTCTGGGGTAATGACTTCACTGACAGCTGTTTGGGATCTTTGGAGAAGGGGTTTGAATCCTGGACTGGCTAGAGATGGACAGTTTGCTGTTGGAGACTGTTCCTTAAAAAAAACAGTCCAGAGTTAGTGTCACGGTCAATCAACTTCAGTCTCAGAGACAACAGATATTGTGCTATTTCTTTTAAAGTCACCCAGCTGAGGGAGTTGGGTTAGATTAAGGGTACAGTAACTGACCTTTAGTTTAAGGTTAATGTTAAGAAAGAAGGCAACAGACATTGCTTGTATCTGTAGAATGCAGAGGAATGAACATTCCACTGTTTTGGATATGGTTCATTTACCTGCCTAATGTAAATAAAGTCCCTTGTTAATCTAGAGCCTACATTTTGATTGGTAGAAGCACATGTCTACTCTTTGATCATGCAGTGACATGTAATACCTTTCTATAGCTCATATTCTTCATTCTTTACAAGCCAGCAGGAAAAAAGGCGAGGCAACCTAACCGACTCTGCTGTCTTTATATCAAAAAGTTGATAGGATGAGTTGTTAGGATGAGCTAACTTGGGATGCTTTGTCTGATTATAATGTAATCAAATGTTCAAAAACAATTCACAGGAGTGAAGATGAACCTCAGATCAGTAGTGAAAGAGGGATTGGGAAGCTGGCAAAATGTAAGATAAAAGATATGCTCCATCGGAAGTTTGGAATCCACAATTTGGAATAACATCAGGGTTCTCGGTCAAGGGGACAATTAGTTCCTGATCTGCCTCACATTCACTGTTGGAGTGAGATCATTGTAGGTTTGCATCCGAAGACTTCAATAACTTTAGTCCTTAGACTTCAGTCATGTCAGACCTTCTGTATATTCTCCATTTCTTCTACAGCATGAGGAGCTCCTAATGTAGGGGGCATAGCTTTTTCAATATTTGGGGAGATGTGGAAGGGTTGAAACATGGATTAGAGACCTTTCATCAGAACACAGGCCTGGTGGATGTGCAATGGTCAGAGTGGAGAGGGCAGTGATACAGGGGTGGTGGAGGGTGGGTTGGCAGTAGAGGTGGTGGTGGTAGGGGGGTGACCCATGATGTTGCCCTTTTTTCCTTATTTTTTGTCAGCGGTTCAAGAAGGCAGCTCACCACCACCTTCTCAAGGGCAATTAGGGATGGGTAACAAATGCTGGCGCAGCCCACTTCCCACAAATGAATAATAAAAAAATGTTTTCAATTTTAATCTGTGACCAAAAGATCAGAGATCTTTTTGTTTTGTTTTTCAATTTCCCCCTTTTTGTGTGGGTCTCTCCTATATTTTTTCACCCTCTTAAATATTTGCTTTTTTTTGGTTCGTTTTATGTCTGTCCATCACCTCACTGATAATCACTTATATCACCTGTCACTTTTTGATTAACAGTTAACAGGCCTTTCAACTCATTAACCCCATTTCTAACTTTTCCCAGTTCTGGCGAAATGCCATTAACCTGAAATGCAAGCATGTTTCTCTCTCCACAGCTGCTGTCTTGCCCTGAGCATTTACAGCATTTTCTGTTTTTTTAACTCCCTCTCTCTCATAGGCCCTTCTGCTGATTTGTTCCTCTCTTCCCCAACATCTTTTCCTGTTATTTTTCTAACCTCACTGCTCTCACTCCTCCTTTGGTTCTCAGTCTGGTTGACTCTTAACAACCTTCTGAAATGGCCTAGCCAGTCACTCAGTTCAAGGGCAACAATTAGGGATGGGCAACAAATGCTGGCCTTGCCAATGACACCCAGATCCCATGAAATATATATTTTAAATTACCCTTTGTGTATTAATGTTTTTTCTTGGCTTCTCTTATGAACATGAAGAAAGAGCAGGAGTACACCATATGGCCCCTCAAGCCTGCTCCTTCTAATCTGCTAATCTCTAACTTGGCAACCCCTCAATATTTGAACTCTTCACCATAATAAACAATTTGTATCCATGATCATCTCTAGTTATTGTTAAAGGTTTATTGGATTACTGACTTCTAATTTAATGGTAGAAATTTAGAGAATTGATCTGTTTTATGCATCATCTCAATGAAGAAGTTTATTGTTCAAAATGTGTTTTACAGGGAAGTATTTGCAGCCTTCACTGTTCTCGCCCACAAAAATTCCTGTTCTTTATCTCATTTTCTGTCACCATTACTCAAGCAGCTGACATTCAAACAGAGATGGTCAGACAGAGATTTTTCCTTTGCATAACTGTATTAGTCATGCTCACATATCATTTCCTGTGTTTAATGGAAAAAATGGGGAATTATAATTTGAATTTCTTCCGTGTCTATGGCTCTTTGTAGCTTTGCACCATATGCTAAGATAAAATACCCTTATCTTTCTGATGGAAAGTGGCACCATCACAAAATCCACCCTGAAGTCAATCTGTGTAACTGATATATTAATAAAGTATCACAAAATAGCCTGCAATGAATAGTTTGAGAAAAAATTATGCTTCTATTTATGATTTCCTTTGCAGACCATTGCTCAAAATTTACAGATAACAAGGAAAATCCCCACGTTTTCCAAAATTTATCTGTAAGTGTGAAAGCATAGTTAACACAAGTGTGCACAGCCGTAAGATCAGAGGGCTAGCAGTGTGGGTCTGGGTATGTGTGTGTGTGTGCGTGTGCATGCTTGTCAATGTGCACAAACATAATGGGGCCTAGGAGTAAAGGACACAATTTCAAAATTTGCAGATGACATTAAATTTGTACGTGCAGTAAACAGTGAGGAAGATAGTAATTGACTTCAAGAGGACATAGGCAAGTGGATGGAATAGGGGTACACATGGCAGATGAAACTTAAGACAGAAAGGTGTGAGGTGCTCCAGTGTGATAAAAAGAATTAAGAGGGACAAGAAATGCAAATGGTACAATTTTAAAGGGGGTACAAAAAGAGAGAGGCCTGGAGTGTTTGTGCCCAAATCTTTAAAGATGACAAGACAAGTTAGCAAAGCAATTAGTAAGGCATATGGGATCCTAGGCTTTATAAATTGAAGCATTGAGAACAAAAGCCAGAAGTTATCCTAACTCACAATAAAATCACGATTTTGGCCCCAGCCAGAAAATTGGGAGGAACTTGCCCAAGCAGTTGGGGGCAGGTTTGGATGTGGGGGAGGGGGGTACCTGGAATCATGAAAACTATATCCCAACATCTGCCCGCTTCCTTCCATCTTTCCTACAGTAAATTGCGGGGCAATAGCGGGAAGGCAATAGCGGGAAGGCAAAGTATTTAAGGAGGAGTTTGAGAAAAACTTTGCACCTGCAACAGCTGTTTGGCAACAGCAGATGGGTCACATGCAGTTTCTGGAACAAGGCAGCTTTGAGGAGGCAAGTATAGAGCAGAAGTCATTGAGGCCTGCTACTGTGGGAAAATGGCAAGCCTGAGGTCAGGGCTTGCAATGACAACAGCAGGTCATTGAGGCTGATATTAATGATAGGAGCCTTGATAAGGAAATTACTGGCACTTCCTGCAGGAGACTTCTCACAACTCAATTTAATTTTCTTCAGGAGTAGCTCCTCCATGTCACCACAGACAGATCTCAATGCAGCCAGAATGAAGGTTGCCAGTGGCCCTTTAAATCCTTGGTGCTCAGTCGTGATCACGACTCGTCAATCTGCCCAACATTACTAATTGAACAGCAATCCTGGAGGCAGGTTTCTAATTAGATAACTTCACGTGGAAGACCCTCGACTTGTGTGTCTGGGCTCCTGACCTAAAAATTACCCTCCCATTTGTGCAAAAACTAAGATTCCTCCCCTTGTGTCCAATTCTGGGCACCACATTTTAGAAAAGACATGAAGACTGTGGAGTGGACACAGAGGAAATTCACTGGGATGGTTCCAGGGATGAATTATGTAGATAAACTGGAGAAGCTGAGGTTGTTCTCCTTAGAACAGACAAGGCTAAGATCGAGGTGTTTAAAATCGTGATGGGTTTAGATAGAGTAACTAATGAGAAACTGCTACCAATGGCTGAAGGGTTGATAATGAGAGGGCACAGATTTAACATGATTGGCAAAGGAAATGCTGAAAAAAAAGCAAGGCAACATAAGGCAAAACTTTTTTTTTTAAATGGAACACATGGTTAGGATTTGATATGGATTGCCTGATAGGGTGAGTGATACAGATTCAGTAGGAGTAGATTCAAAAGAAATTGGATAAATACTTGAAGAGGAAAATGATTGCAGGGTGATGGAGAAAGAGAAGTTCAATGCGATTATCTAGATTGCTATTCAAAAGAGCCAGCATAGACTTGATGGCCTGAATGGCCCCCTTCTGAGCTGTACTGTTCCATGATTCTACAAGAGAAATTGGGGTGAGGGGAAAATGTTACACATGCATATGAATATAAGGTTAGCAATGTGTGCACCTATGAAAACACAGGGTTAGGAATGTGAACAATTAGGATTGATTTTGGTGTATTTGCATGCATGTATGTGTGTTGCAGGTTTGGGAATGCATTTGTGTGCAAGTGAATAGTGTTTAGAATAGAATAAGTAAAATGGTGATTAGTAAGCAAAACCATAATTTTCAAACCCCAGCATAAAGTCCACACCCAAAGTCACAGTCTCTATTGCCCTCAAAGGCCAGCATCGTGGTCTGAACCACGTGATATGCAATTTTGGCATTCTGTTTGACCTCAAGATAGCTTCAGACTTATTCTCGCCACCAGAAAACCATGTTCATAACACTGGCCAACTCAGCCCCTGTCTCAGTCCATTGGTCACTGAAATCCTTATCCATACCTTTTTCACTTCCAATGTTCTCCTGTCAGCCTCACATCCTCCACCCTCTGTAAACTTCAGCTCATTCAAAGATTTGCTGCCCATGTTCTATCCTGCACCAAATCCCACTTACCTGCCAATCCAGCTCTCAGTGACCTACATTGGCCTCAAATTTAAAGTGGTCATCCTCATATTTAAATCCATCTGTGGCACTGCCTTTCCTATCCCTGGAAGTTTGCATCTTACAACCCACTCTCTTTGCTCCTCTGACTTTGGCCTCTTGTGCACCCCACAATTGGTGGCTGTGCATTCAGCTGGATAGGTACTGCTTTACGGAGTTCCCTTGCTAAACTCTTCCACCTCTCAAACCGCCTAACAGAATGCTGAAAGAGATATTATGAGTGTTTAATTACAAATTAAAGCAGGTCCTTTTAACCCTATGTAACTCATGGCTGAAGACACATTGAGAACAACACACTGTTTTGGACATTGTATCTTCAAAAGGGATTGTTGTGTTGGGGTGGGGCATTGGGGAAGGAGACAGATAATTCTGGGACACAGAACTTATTTTCTAAAAGAGGACAATATTGAGGGAAAATATTCAAATGCTTTAAGTTTCTAAAACCCATAGAAAATACTGATTAAAGCAAGCTATTTAACTTCAGTTATGATTGTAAAACTAGAAGTTAAGTAGAAAATTAACCAGCCTTAAGATGCATAGAGAGTGGAAGACATTTTTTATGCAGTTTCAGATGTAAAGTTAGTTCTAAGCAAAAGTAGGCAACACCATGCTGATTAAGTCACTAAAATACTAGATCTTGAAGACTTGGTGAGTGAACGTATTGCAAGGAGTAGTATTGGACCGTATAGATCAGAAAAGCTGAAATTTCAATCCCTGGTCTACGTTAGGTTAATTAACTGCAGCTCGACAGCAGCGAAGCATGGCAATTGACCTTAAAGCCTTCAGCAATTAGAGGGAAAAGGGTCAAGGTTAGTCAAGAAACAACCCTGGCTGGAATCGCAAACTTGTCTATGTCAGGGATGAACAGGATTGGGTTCTGCTGTGATGATAAACCATGACCAAATGGTCTACCAAAATGTAAGAACAGACAGTTGAGCAAGGTAACAATTAGCCATTGCCACCGATAATACTGCATCCTGGAAGTGGGTGGGGTCGGGGTGGTGGTGGAGGGGGGAGGGCGGGTGGGGTGGTCAGCAAGAGGAAATTTGCTAGGTGTAGAAAATGTAGTAAAATTTGCTTTCAAATTGATTTGAAGAATATAGGTACATGTTTATGAAAGACAATAGGCCCTGTGTTGTTAAGGTCATGGAAAAATCATGTTTACATACAACCCACTAAGCTGGAGTCATACATGTCCCAGGAACATTTACTTGAGTGGAGATTTATCTAAGAAAATCATGAAGTTCCCACAGGTCATTATTTTTTTGGAAGTTTTGCCTCTTGATAGTCATCTGTCTTAGGACTTCCTGGTCCAACTAATTATGTCTGTTCCTATGAAGGTGAAATACATGCTATAATCCAATCTAATTTCAAAAATAAGGCTTTGGCAAAGTATCCCATTAAATCAGATAGCAAAATATTTTCCAGGAACTGAAATGTCGGCATTACCTTGGGCAGGAGGAACATGCTATGTTTGCAATATGTGTATTTTTTTTATATTCATTCATGGGATGTGGGCATCACTGGCTAGGCCAGCATTTATTGCCAATCCCTAATTGCCCTTGAGCAGGTGGTAGTGAGCTGCCTTCTTGAACCACTGCAGCCCATGTGGCGTAGGCACACCCACAGTGCTGTTAAGGATGGAGTTCCAGGATTTTGACCCAGTGACAGTGAAGGAACAGCGATATATTTCCAAGCCAGGGTGGTGAGTAACTTGGAGGGGAACTTCCCCTTGGTGGTGTTCCCATGTGTCTGTTGCCCTTGTCCTTCTAGATGGTAGCTGTCCTGAATTTGGAAGGTGTTGTCTAAGGCGCCTTAGTGAGTTCCTCCTTAGTGAATTCCTGCAGTGCATCTTGTAGATGGTACACACTGCTGCCACTGTGCGTTGGTGGTGGAGGGAGTGAATGATTGATGTAAAAAAATGTAACAGCTATCCATTCAATGACAGTTTTCTAACAAGAAGGTTTCAAATCAGAATGGATGAGCCACTGAAGAACTGGAGTAGCAATTACAGTTGGCAACAGTTGGTCTCTGCGATCCTAGACTAGGGAAAGTGGGGAGAGCCGGTGTTCCTGTGTATATTATTCACACACCAACCGGATAAGGACAGGATAAACTGTCATGCCATTCATAGATGAACAGCCTAATGATACTCTGCTTAGGAAATTGAGCATGCCCATCTATCTTTTTTTTGGGGGGGGTGGTGTGGAGGTGGGAGGTGGTGGCATGCACTCCTGCTCCTACCCCTCCCAGCTACACATTCAGGGAAGTACATTTAAAAAAAAACTTCACCTTGTTGATTTCAAACTAACAGGTGGCACTTTTAATAACTGTGGTTAGACCGCAAATAGGCGTGTTTATCCTGAATGCAGCAACGTCAGCATCAACTGCCTATGAGGGAGTCAGTCCTGCAGGGACGGCTGGCACAGACAGGCATTAGCCACTTAATTGCAAAGGCCAAGGACCTAAGCCTTCATGCCAGATTTTTTTGACCTTTAACAATATGGTGGTTGCCGCACTTCTGGCCCTTCCTGAATGTTCACTTCCTGCCCCCATATTGGTGGACTAGGATCTTGTTTGGTACCTGGAAAATTAAAGTGACCAGACGTCCTGGTTTGGCCAGGAGAGTCTGGGTTTTTCAGTAAACTCCGACAATTTTCTCCAAATTACAGAAAAGTCTTGGTTTTCGGCTCCTAAGGTCCCTCCCTTTTAACCCACCTCTTGCATTCCATTTATTGTGGGCGAAACCCCCAAAAAAAGCCCTTCTCAAGCTGCACCCTGGGAGTCAGACCTCAATCTGAAGTGAAAGTGCCTGTTTTCTGTAACTGTGAGGGGTATTGGACATCCAAATAAGCTGCTCTGGAGAGGCAAGTCTGTATCATAATATTTAAACGAGACTGTTCCTCCAATTTTGGCAGCCATTTAAATTTAACCCAGCCAACATGGCAGCTAAAGAGAGGTGGAGACTGCCAACTCCAGAAGGTAAGTGTTTGTGGGCCAAGAGGACCAGCATTTCTTCGCCTGCCCTCTCAAGAAAACCTTCTGCCCTAATCTGATCTCCCCCAGACCTTTCCCTCCCTATTGGTATCCCAGCTAAGGCTTTCCACTTTTCGATTTTCCTCCCAGAAGCTGGCCAGCCTTTCAATCTGGCCAGCCGCTCAGGGAGGAAAAGTGAGTCTTGTTTTGAAAAGGAAAAGATGAGATCCTCCTGGCATTAAATTCACCAGAATAGCTGCGTTCCAGGCATTTCTGAGGTTCCCCTCTGCAAACATGTGTCCCCGCACTCTCCCCAACTCCCCTTAAATATCAGGGACACTTTGTACAGCTGAACAAGCAGATTTAATCTGTCATTTGGAAAACAGAGTGTCTCCCTCAGTACAGTACTGAAGGGTCAGCCTGAATTGCCTGTGCAGACCCTGGTCCTGGGCCTAATGTTCTGGATCATCAGTTAGTGCAGAAATTGAGCCAGACAGGCACAAAATAAAAGCAGTTTTTGATTTTAACACCTGAATTATTGCATTACTGCGAAGTACTTTGCATATTCACCTCACAACAAAATTAATTTCAATATGTACTGGAGATTTATTTTTCTCATTTATTGCCCACTCTAATTGCCCTTGAGAAGGTGGTAGTGAGCTGCCTTCTTGAACCGCTGCAGACCATGTGGTGTAGGTACATCCACAGTGCTGTTAGGGAGGAAGTTCCACGATTTTGACCCAGTGACAGTGAAGGAATGGTGATATATTTCCAAGTCACGATGGTGAGTGACTTGGAGGACAACTTCCAGATGATGGGGTTCCCACGTATCTGCTGCCCTTGTCCTTCTAGATGGTAGCCATCCTGTGATTGAAACGTGCTGCCTAAGGAGGCATCTTATAGATGGTACATATTGCTGCCACTATTCGTCAGTGGCAGAGGGGGTGAATGTTTGTGGATGGGATGCCAATTAAGCTAGCTGCTTTGTCCTGGATGGTGTCAAGCTTCTTGAGTGTTGCTGGAGCTGCACTCATCCATGGAGGTGAAGAGTATTTCATCACATTCCTGATTTGTGCCTTGTAGATGGTGGACAGGCTTTGGGGAGTCAGGAGGTGAGTAACACGCCACAGGGTTGCCAGCCCCTGACCTGCTCTTGTAGCCACGGTACTTATATGGCTAGTCCAGTTCAGTTTCTGGTCAATGGTAACCCCCAGGATGTTGATAGTGGGGGATTCAGCGATGGTAATGCCATTGAATGTCAAAGGGTGATGGTTAGATTCTCTCTTGTTGGAGATGGTCATTGCCTGGCACTTTGGTGGTGCAAATGTTACTTGCCACCTGTCAGTCCAAGCCTGGGTATTGTCCACGTGTTGCTGCATTTGGACAGGGACTGCTTCAGTATCTGAGGAGTCGCAAATGGTGCTGAACATTGCGCAATCATCAGCGAACATCCCCACTTCTGACCTTATGATGGAAGGAAGGTCATTGATGAAGCAGCTGAAGATGGTTGGGCCTGGGACACTACCCTGAAGAACTCCTGGATTATGTCCTGCAACTGAGGTGACTGACCTCCAACAATCACAACCATCTTTCTTTGTGCTAGGTATGACTGCAACCAGTAGAGAGTTTTCCCCCGATTCCCACTGAATCCAGTTACGCCAGGGCTCTTTGATGCCACATTTGCTCAAATGCTGCCTTGATGTCAAGGGCAGTCACTCTCCCTTCACCTCGGGAGTTCAGCTCTTTTGTCCATGTTCGAACCAAGACTGTAATGAGGTCAGGAGCCGAGTGGCCCTGGCTAGCAAGTGCCACTTGATAGCACTGTTGATGACCCCTTCCATTACTTTACTGATGATCGAGAGTAGACTGATTTGGCGGTAAGGCCCATAGCCTTTGCACTATTCGGTGCCTTCAGCCATTTCTTGACATCATGTGGAGTGAATCAAATTGGTTGAAGACTGGCAACTGTGATGCTGGGGTCCTCTGGAGGAGGCCGAGATGGATCATCCACTCAGCACTTCTGGCTGAAGATTGTAGCAAATGCTTCAGCTTCATCTTTGCACTGATGTGCTGGGCTCCCCCATCATTGAGGATGGGAATGTATGTGGAGCTTCCTCCTCCAGTTAGTTGTTTAATTGTCCATCACCCATTCACGACGAGATGTGGTTGGACTGCAGAGCTTAGATCTGATTCGTTGGTTGTGGGATCGCTAGCCCTGTCTATCACTTGCTGCTTATGCTGTTTGGCACACAAGTAGTCCTCTGTTATAGCGTCACCAGGTTGACACCTCATTTTTAGGTATGCCTGTTGTTGCTCCTGTCATGCCCTCCTGCACTCTTCATTGCCTGCAATGGATGTCCAGTCTTGAGTTGCTACATCTGTTCGAAAGCTATCCCATTTAGCACAGTGGTAGTGCCACACAACACAATGGAGGGTATCCTCACATGTGAAGGGGGATCTTAGGCTCCACAACGACTGTGCAGGTCTGTGCAGACCCACCTCTGCTGGGTCTGTCCTGCAGGTGGGACAGGACAGGACAGGACACGCCCAGGGCTAGTGATAGTGGTGTCTGGGACATTATCTGTAAGACATGATTCTGAGGGGATTGACTAGTCTGTGAGACAACTCTCCCAACTTTGGCACTAGCCTCCAGATGTTAGTAAGGAGGACTTTGCAGGGCCCATAGGGCTGAGTTTGCTGTTGTCATTTCCGGTTCTTAGGCTGATGCTGGTTGGTCCATCCAGTTTCATTCCTTTTTTGAGATTTTGTAGTAGTTTGGTACAACTGAATGGCTTGTTAGGCCATTTCAGAGTCACATGCAGGCCAGACCAGACCAGGTAAGGATGGCAGATTAGCAAAGGACATTAGTGATGGCCAGATGTTTAAGCAATCGACAATGGTTTCATGGTCATCATTAGACTTTTAATGTCAAATTTTTACTGAGTTCAAATTCCACCATCTGCCAAGGTGGGATTTAAACCCGTGCCCCCAGAGCATTACCCTGGGTCTCTGGATTACTAGTCCAGTGACAATACCACTTTGCCATAGCCTCCCCATTAAATGTGAAAATGGGACTTTTCTCCACAAGGACTGCATGGTGGTCACTCCTACCAATACTGTCATGGACAGATGCACCTGCGGCAGGCAGGTTGGTGAGGATGAAGTCAAGTATATTTTTCCCTCTTGTTGACTCCCTCACCACCTGTCACAGAGCCAGTCTAGCAGCTATGCCCTTTAGGACTCGGCCAGCTTGATCAGTAGTGGTGCTACTGAGCTACTCCTGGTGACGGACATTGAAGTTCCCCACCCAGAGTACATTCTGCGCCCTTTCCACCCTCAGTGCTATTCAACATGGAGGACTGCTGATTCATTGGCTATACGGGTGGAGTGGCGTGAGGGCAGTAGGTGGTAATCAGCAGGAGGTTACTTTGCCTATGTTTGCAATTGCTGATCCTGATAGTGGTCGAGAGAAGATAGTTTTAGAGCTTTGTCCTGGCAGTCAGTTGGTACCATATCAGGCCAGCACTTTTTGATTTACATTAAAAGTTTCCTCGATATTCTTCAAGTACACTATGAAACGTTGAAACTGGTGGTTTAATGTCAGATTCAGTGTTCTGAAGCAGATAATGCAGGTTTTGACTTAAATTGCAAAAATGGATAAACAAATTAGAAGAGAGGATGAAAAGGGACTAGTGGGTTCAGATCCAAAAGAGAATTTGTCTTGTTTAGCTGATAGTGGTAGAGAGAAGATAGTTTTAGAGCTTTGTCCTGGCGGTCGGTTGGTACCATATCAGGCCAGCACTTTTTGATGTCCATTCTAATAAATAAGTGGCACAACAAGTGTATCACCTCAGATTTCTCTCATCACCAGGAGCAACAGGCCTTCAATCAGCTGGACATCGGTCTTGGCAAATACAGCTCAACTTGTTCTCTCTAACCCATATTTGGAAGTGCAAAAGCAATAATTACACTGCTCAGTAATTTTCACACTTTACATGCACATGCAAACATTAATTTTACTGAGGTCCTGATGACAGTACAGGTGTATCATTTTCTAAGTCAACTATTTTCAAAGTTACGAGCCACTGATTCTTAATTGAATTACTTGATTTGAAATTAACCATTATAAGACCATGAATTGCATTTCCATTAGAATGAGTACTTATAAAGCTTTTTAACACAGGGTCAGGTATCCAGTTTGTTCTGAGTGGCTTTACAGAATTCAGGGAAAGGAAATAAGAGCATATTATTGCTCGATTATGTAATGACTGTTGTTTAAAATCCATAGTATAGCAACAGTTTGACTCATGCTGGGGTATAATTTTGGCAGCCTGGCAGCCTGCTGGTACCTCTCCATTGTGATCATTCCTCATTGTCGACATGGGACTGTGAACATTCATCCCTCTTAGGCAGCATAGCCAAATCTGTTCTTTTATTCAGTCAATGTACATGAGCATACAGTTTCCAGTGAAGAAATTAGGTAGCACTGAATCCTGGCTGAATTATTTTTTTCACCTCAGTGGACTACTACCCTAGCTAACATTAGTTACCTCTACACAAACTGAGACTTTCCTGGTCAGTATGTCTTATTTCCATGCAGGGCACTACACATACAAATTGAATCGGCAAAAGAACCTCTGGCTCGTTCCCATTATCAATGTACAGCATAGAATATCCACCACAAATCATATTCGGAATGAACCAATTTTTTTTTCAACTGTAGGGTACAGAATATGTTACAGAGCATATTTTCAAAACAGGTTGCAACTTACCGTAGGCAGCACTGAAATTATAAACTTCCAGTTGCACCCAGAGGCTAAATTCAGAAGAGCAGCCACTGTTCACTCTGCAAATGTACCACCCAGTATCATTTATAGTGACTGGATTAATCACAAGCTCCGGGGCATTGCCATTTGGAACCTAAATGTCAACAAACAGGAAAAAAAATGAAATGCATGCCCAATTCCAAAAATGTCTATCCATTTTTATAGATAATGAATTGTCTCTCATGGCACTGCTAATGGGGACAAAGTGCAGGTGTATATTTCTTCTGTGACTGTCCATTGACTCATTTCTCATTCTCTACTAGTTAAGTTGTTTGCAAGTTTCTGCATTGTTTTATTTACTTCATGTTATATATTCTTCTGGGCACATAGTGGGACGGGTGAGGATCTATCGTGCCAGGTGTATGTGGAGGAATCTTTACATTGCAATGTGACATTCAACACTGGAGGCAGTGCAGAGGAGAACCACAAGGTAGTGTCAGTGGTCTAATTCATAGAGAAATTCCTCCCTCCCACCCTCCCTGATTCGTTGGGCAACCTGGAGGTGCGATGCTAATGCCTTGGTTCTGGCAAAGTCCACTCCCTCACCATTCGGATTCTCGACCTTGCTGTCCTGGCAGGGGCTAAGCTGCTTAAATTCCACCCAATCTCTCAGGCCACTGACCTGACAAAATGTCATCAACCTGAAACATCAACTCTGTTGCCCTCTCTACAGATGCTGCCTGACTTGCTGAGGCAGAGGAATGATAAACAGCTCCTCACACCCCGCTTCCTGTAAGGACTCCATCCCATTCTCTCAGTTCCTTCGCTTCAGTCGCATCTGTTCTGATGATGCCACTTTCAAAAACAGTTCCTCTGACATGTCCTCCTTCTTCCTTAACCGAGGTTTTCCACCCATGGGGGTTGACAGGGCCCTCACCCGTGTCTGGCCCATCTCCCGCGCATCCGCCCTCACACCTTCTTCTCCCTCCCAAAAACATGATAGGGTCCCACTTGTCCTCACTTATCACCCTACCAGCCTCCGCATTCAAAGAATCATCCTCCGCCATTTCCGCCCACTCCAGCATGATGCCACCACCAAACACATCTTTTCACCCCCCCCTACCCTCCACCGGTGGCAAGCTGCAACACCTGCCCCTTTACTTCCCCTCTCCTCACCGTCCAAGGGCCCAAACACTCCTTTCACTTGCATTCCCTCAATTTAGTCTACTGCATTCGTTGCTCCCAATTTGGTTTCCTCTACATTGGAGAGGCCAAACGCAGACTGGGTGACTGCTCTGCAGAACACCTTCGGTCTGTCCGCAAGCATTACCCAGACCTCCCTGTCGCTTGCCATTTCAACACTCCACCCTGCTCTCATGCCCACATGTCCATCCTTGGCTTGCTGCATTGTTCCAGTGAAGCTCAACGCAAACTGGAGGAACAGCACCTCATCTTCCGACTAGCCACTTTACAGCCTTCCGGACTGAATTTTGAGTTCAACAATGTTAGATCATGAACTCTCTCCTCCATCCCCACCCCCTTTCTGATTTCCCCCCCCCCCCGCCCTTTTTTCCAATAATTTATATAGATTTTTCTTTTCCCACCTACTTCCATTATTTTTAAATGTATTTCCATCCATTGTTTTATCTCTACCTTTTAACCTTTTTCGATTCCATCACTTCACCCCACCCCACTCCCACTAGGGCTATCTGTACCTTGCTTGTCCTGCTTTCTACCCTTAATTAGCACATTCCTTAGATAATATCACCACCTTCAACACCTCTTTGTCCTTTTGTCTGTGACATCTTTTGGTTATCTCCACCTATCACTGGCCCTCCATCCAGCTCTACTTGTCCCACCCCGTCTTAAACCAGCTTATATTTCACCTCTCTTCTATTTTTACTTAGTTCTGTTGAAGGGTCATTCGGACTCGAAATGTTAACTGTGCTCCTCTCCACAGATGCTGCCAGACCTGCTGAGTTTTTCCAGGTATTTTTGTTTTTGTTGTGAATGATAAACAGGTATCTGCTTCAGACTTTCTTTTGCAGATTCTAAATTAATCCAACTCCATGGATTTGGAGAGCTCTGAATTTGCCCTACTAGGGGCAACCTGAGAGAGAACAAAGGCTTAAGGGCAGACAAACAATGAAATTCAGCACAGAGCAGAAGGAAAAATGGCAGTAAAACTGGGATTAGAGGCAAGGTGTTAAAACCAGTAAACTCCATTGTTAAGCCTGGAAGGCTGTAAGGTATCTAATCAAAAGATGAGGCGCTGCTCCTCGAACTTACATTCAAGCAACACAGAGTTCAACAATTTCAGACCATATTCTTTGCTCTATTTTGTTTCCCTTTTCTTTTCATCTTTCAGTTTAACTCTCGTTACTCTCTTGCTTTTGCATGGAAACTGCTCATCATTCTGCCATTCACACCTCCTCTAAACATAGCTTAGGTATCTTTACCTGTCCCATTACCATTCCCTTTGGCTTTGCAACATGAAATCTTTTGGTCTTTGACCTCTACTGTCTTCCAACCCCTCACAGACTTTCCCCTATGTTCTTTTGCGCACCTTTGTCCCTTTCACTTGCTTCAAACCTATTACATTTCTAACTTTTCCCAGTTCTGATAAAAGATCATCGACCTGAAATATTGAACTCAGTTTTTGTTCTGGGGTCAGGACCCTGATGTCAGGCACATTTCCTGGTCCCAACCCCACATCACATTGGCACCTGAGGCTCAACGTGACTTGCCATCCAAGTAAGGACAGCAGAAGGGCTGTCAAAGCTGGAGGATCATTGGGCCCTCCAGCCCTGACAGATTAACAGCCCCACCTCAGAGGTGGGAGCTGCTGATGTAGATAGAGGAGGGAAAGGGCACCTCAAGATGGAGGTGCCCTCTGAAGAGCTTTTAAGAAAGGTAATGTTTATACTGGTCACAGTTGCCAGACTGCTACTTTGGAGGGGGAGTCCCTGCACAGGGTGGCCCATCTCACAACTGCCTAACAGGCTTTTTAAGCATCTTGATTGGCTTACCAGTCACTTGCAGGCAGGCAGCCACTCCCCCAACCGCAGGCATACCAGCAAACCAGAATACCAGCTGGTGCTGGGAAATTGCAGCCCTGTTTACCTGCCTCCACAGCCAATTAAAAATTCAGCCTGTTAACGCCGTTTCTCGCTCCACGGATGTTGCTTAACCTGCTAAGTATTTTTGGCATTTTCTGTTTTTATTTAAGCTCCTTTTAAAATTTAGCTACTCCATACATTACAGCACTAATATATCCTAACATTTTGCAGCAAGTTATATGTTCAGTTCTTCACTTCACCACATTCCTGTTGTAGGTGTGTCACTGCAGAGAGTAGTTTATGAAGAACTCACCCTCCATTCACAACTACTGAACTGACAGCCTCTCCTTGGACAACCAGGAAATGATCCTGTGAACATATTTCAACAGAAACTCATCTGCACTATATTAGGAAACAATGGATTTGCTTTTTTTAAATTGAGGAATCTAGGTGCTGGTAAAAACAAAAAACTGCAGATGCTGGAAATCCAAAACAAAAACAGAATTACCTGGAAAAACTCAGCAGGTCTGGCAGCATCGGCGGAGAAGAAAAGAGTTGACGTTTCGAGTCCTCATGACCCTTCGACAGAACTAAGTAGAAATAGGAAAGGGGTGCTAGGTGCTGGTCCTATCCATAGTCAGGGCACGAGTGAAAATCTATCACCATATTCTGAATTGCTCAGCTGTAAATTTGAGTTCAAGTATGGGTGAAGAGAAAAATACACATTCCCAAGAGATGTCATTTCCAAATGCACCCAAGGTCCAGTGAAATAAAAACAATGACAAACTTCAGTGGAAATCCAAGAAGTCATTTCAAGAGTTACTAAAACCACTGAAAACTCAAGTTCATTTTCTCAGCAGCTTTCAAATGACAATGAATGTGCAAGCTCAAATTTCCATACCTCAGTTATTGGATCTCAGTTATGTGACAGAAGGGATGTTACAATTAGCCTCAAAGCCCACTGACCAGAGAAGAATTTTTTAAAATAATCAGTTTGGAGTCCTACTCCTGATCGCCATCCAGTGACCCTTTCAGGAAAGTGCAAACATTGGGCAAAGGCAGTACCTGGTTGATCTGTAACAGCCAGTAGCTAGCTGAACAGCCTGCTGTCTATCAAGGGTCACTTTTTTTTTGTTTATTCGTTCACGGGATATGGGATTCGCTGGCTAGGCCAGCATTTATTGCCCATCCCTACGTTCCCATGAGAAGGTGGTGGTGAACTGCCTTCTTGAACCACTGAGGTCCATGTGGAGTAGGTACACCCACTGTGCTGTAAGGGAGGGATTTCCAGGCTTTTGACCCAGCAACAGTGAAGGAACCGTGATATATTTCCAAGTCAGGATGGTGAATGACTTGGAGGGGAACTTCCAGGTGGTAGTGTTCCCATCTATCTGCTGCCCTTGTCCTTCCAGATGGTAGTGGTCGTGGTTTTGGAAGGTGCAGTCTAAGGAGCCTTGGCGAATTCCTGCAGTGCATCTCGTAGATGGTACACACTGTTGCTACTGTCCGTCGGTGGTGGAGGGAGTAAATGTTTGTGAGTGTGGTGCCAATCAAGCAGGCTGCTTCGTCCTGGACAGTGTCAAGCTTCTTGAGTGTTGTGGGAGCTGCACTCGTCCAGGCAAGTGGGGAGTATTCCATCACACTCCTGACTTTTGCCTTGTAGATGATGGACAGGCTTTGGGAGTCAGGAGGCGAGTTATTCATTGCACAATTCCTAGCCTCTTACCTGCTCTTGTAGCCACAGTATTTATATGGCTAGCTGAGTTCAGTTTCTGGTCAATGGTAACCCCCTAGGATGTTGATAGGGGGGGATTCAATGATGGTAATGCCATTGAACATCAAGGGGCAATGGTTGGATTCTCTCTTGTTGGAAATGGTCATTGCCTGATACTTGTGTGGCACGAATGTTACTTGCCACTTGTCAGCCCAAGCCTGGGTATTGTCCATGTGTTGCTGCATTTGGACAGGGACTGCTTCAGTATCTGAGGAGTCGTGATGGTGCTGAACATCGTGCAATCATCAGCGAACATACCCACTTCCACCTTATGATGGAAGGAAGGTCATTGATGAAGCAGCTGCAGATGATTGGGCTGAGGACACTACCCTGAGGAACTCCTGCAGTGATATCCTGGAGCTGAGATGACTGACCTCAAACAACCACAACCATCTTCCTTTGTGCTAGGTATGACTCCAACCAGCGGAGAGTTATCCCCCTGATTCCCATTGACTCCAGTTTTGCCAGGGCTCCTTGATGCCCCACTCTGTCAAATGTGGCCTTGGTGTCAAGGGCAGTCACTCTCACCTCACCTCGGGAGTTCAGCCCTTTTGTCCATATTTGAACCAAGGCTGTAATGAGGTCAGGAGCTGAGTGGCCCTGGCAGAACCTAAACTGGGCATCAGTGAGCAGGTTATTGCTCAGCAAGTGCCACTTGATAGCACTGTTGATGACCCCTTCCATTTCTTTACTAATGATGAATATGACCCCTGATGGGGTGACTATCTAGTTGAAGTAGCATAAGGCCCTGATGGAAAATTACCAACAGGAGGGGAGGATAGGGAAGAAAACTTTTTGTATTCTTTCATGGGACATGGGAGTCGCTGGCTAGGCCAGCATTTGTTGCCCATTCCTAATTGCACTTGAGAAGGTGGTGGTGAGCTGCCTTCTTGTACTGCTGCAGTCCATGTGGTGTAGGTACACCCACAGTGCTGTTAGGAAGGGAGTTTCAGGATTTTGACCCAGCAACAGTGAAAGAATGGTGATGTAGTTTCAAGTCAGGATGGTGTGTGGCTTGGAGGGGAACTTATAGATGGTGGTGTTCCCATGTATCTGCTACCCTTGTCCTTCTAGGTAGTAGTGGTCGCGGGTTTGGAAGGTGTTGCCAAACGAGCCTCGGTGAGCTGCTGCAGTGCACCTTGTAGATGATAAACACTGCTGTTACTATATATCGGTGGTGGAAGAAATGAATGTTTAAGTTGGTGGATGGATTGTTGATCAAGCGGACTGGGTGGTGTTGAGATTCTTGAGCCATACTCATCCCAGCAAGTAGAGAATGTTCCATCACGCTCTTGACTTCTACTTTGTAGATGGGAGTCAAAAAGTGCGTTATTCACCTCAGAATTCCCAGCCTCTGATCTGCTGGTGTTTCCATAGTATTTATATGGCTGGTCCAGTTCAGTTTCTAGCCAATGGTAACTCCCAGGATGTTGACAGTGGGGGATTCAGCAATGGTAATGCCATTGAATGTCAAGAGGAGGTAGCTTTTGCCTGGCACTTGTGAGGCACCAATGTTAATTGCACTTATCAGCCCAAGCCTGAATTTTGTCCAGGTCTTGCTGCATGCTTCAGTATCTGAGGAGTTGCAAGTGGTACTGAACATTGCATCAGCAAACATCCCCACTTCTGACTTTATGATGGAGGGCAAGTCATTGATGAAATTGCTGAAGATGGTTGGGCCTAGGACACTACCCTGAGGAACTGCTGCAGATATGTCCTAGGCTGAGATGGTTGATCTGACCTCCAACCAAAATAACCAAATTCTGCCTTTTTTTTCATTAATTCATGGGATGTGGGCTTTGCTGGCTGGGCCAGCATTTATTGCTCATTGCTAAATGCCTTGATGTCAAGGGCAGTCACTCTCACCTCACCTCTTAAGCTCAGCTCTTTTGAAAAAAGTATGAATTTAAAATCAGGTACGTGATACTATTTTGTATCCATTACCTCTATGTTCTTTTTAAACCACTGATATTCAACATTCGGATATCCTGCTGCTTGGCAATAGAGTCTCACTGCCTGGCCGGCCAGTACTGCTTGGGAAACTGGCTGAACGAGAATCTTCAATGAAGCTGAAATATAAAGGCATCATTACGAAAGAAAACTGATGTTCAAAATGCATTAACATACCAATCATACAAAGTGAGCTGCTTCCTAAACTAACATTCTTTACATTATTGTGAGACAAACCCATAATCAAGTGGAAAGACTTTAAATCATTTCAAAAGCAGTATTGTTCATCCTGTGGGAGCACTTTTTAATCATTCTTGTTGGTTTATTTCTGTTAGTTGAATTTAGGGAAACTTAAACATCCTAGCTAATCCAAAAGCAAAATACTGAGGATTCTGGGAATCTGCAATGGAAACACAAAATGCTGAAAATACTCAGTAGGTCTGGCAATATCTGTGGAAAAAGAAATAAGGAGTTAATATTTCAGGCTGTGACCTTTTGAGTATTCCCAATATTTTCTGTTTTATTTAAACCCTAGCTATACTGGCATACAAGGAAGATATAACTGACAATTACGGTATGGCGGTACCAACCCCACCCAATCTCGCTTGCGTGTGACTTCAGCCCACACAACATGGTAGACTTTTAATGACCTCTCAAGTGATCCAGTGAGCTTGTTAGTTGTTCAAGAAGGCCCATCACTACTTTCTCAGCACTTCAATGGATTAGCATTAATTGCCCAAGAAAAGTCTTTTTTAAATTAACGTTTTTACCACCTTTATTGTCCAACATAATTGGTCCAAATCATAGATCCTGAATTAATAAACCAGCAGCATGGATGCAAGGTTGGCAAATGGTTCATTCAATGCAGACAAGTGCCAGATTGGAAGTATAAGGAAGCCACATGCTCCTTGAAAAGTTAGGCCTGAATTCTAGAGGTCAGGGAGGGCCTCTGGCTTATCCAAAATAGTGCCAGAGCACCAACTCTGTAAATCATGTTCCCGAGCCCCACACCCAACTATTTTTGCAGGAATGGGTTGTAGTTTGCACAGCTGTGGTTCACAAAGGCAGCTGCTCATGTAAAAATGCAGCTGCCTTTGTACAGATGCAATTTTCATTAACGGCTTGTCCAAAACATGACTTGTTGGCATTACCCTTTTCAAGGGCAGATCTAAACTTATCAGAGTTCTTTGGAGAGGTAGGGAACCCTTTTAGAGAGGTGAGGTGTTTTTTTGGCAGGGACCCCTTTGGCAGAGATCAAGTGCCCTTTGGGATTGTTAAAATTAGACATGAATGTCCGCTAAAAATGGATAAACTAATTGGAACTGTCAAGCCATTTAAATTTCCTGGTCTTTGAATTTTAAAAAAAGTCCATAGTTTAAAAAAAATCAGTGCTTGCTATTTCACTCTATCTGTTGACATTATCCAGAGGGCTACCATTATAGAATTTGTACTACATTACGGATTCCTAAACCTATCATTATCACAGTGGGGTGCCTGTCAATTTACAGTTTGATTGAAGCTCCAAACAATTATAATGTCTTTGATGTGGGGCTATGAATACAAATGCTTGGTTTTATAAGGGATTAAGTAGTTGAAGGAATTTAAATGTAGTGAATGGATTTTTATTAGAGTGTTTTTTTAAACAGTGGTCATCAATAGATACTTATTAGTTTATTTTAATATAATCTCAGCATGGGTCCTCGGCATTCGGCAGCTCATGTGGCTGCCTCAACACTGGTTCTGGGTCAGCGGACTTGACTCCTGTTAGCACCCACCCCATCAGAATGGAAATCAGACCATCCAAGTCACTTTCTCCCAAGTCAGGTTTGCAGAATTGGTCATTTTCCCAGCTCTGTGTTTCCGACTCAGGAGCAAAAATTCAGGCGTAAACGTAATGATGCTGGTTAATAAGGCCATTAAACAAACATAATTTTAAAAATTATGTGTGTGATTTTTTTTCACTCCTAAACCAGGTGTGCAGACTTAGGAAATCTCCCGTCTCGCCACACCCACCTCGGGAAAAAGTGCCCGGAATGGTGGCATCTTCATTCTGGGGGCCAGGTACAGGATAGAGTGGGACCCGCCACTCCTGTCGCAGATTGGAGGCAGCCATTGGGGCTGCCGAGTGCCAAGATGGGCTGGTGAAAAAGACCACCTCAGTTCTCTAGGACATTGTCCCAGTTGTTCTGTTAAATATTAGGACTCCTAAGGCCTCACCTCACATTCCACCTCCATCTACTCCTCATGTCCATACATGCCAACTTATGCCAATCCATATCCCCACTCACTATCCTTGCCCTTACAATGCCAACCCTTGCCCCCACCCACCCCATGGTCCCTTATAGCCCCTATGCCAATTTAATGCTAACTTAGGAACCCCCACAGACCCTCATGGCCTCCATGCCAACTTTGTGCTAGTTCATGTCAACCCATGCACCCCAACTACTAGCCTTTGCACTCACTCCCTCAATGCCAACTCACCATGGGAAGACTTCAGGAACCATGCTGAGATGAAATAAAATAAACTTTTGAATATCATTTTACAACTTCACTATATAAAATAACACTCATTCAAGAAAATCCATTCAATACATTTAAATCCCCTCAAGTACTTAACCTCTTATAAAAACAAACATTGGAAGTCAAAAACAGGTAATCCTTTAATAACCTATTGGATCTGTCAGTCAGACTATGAACTTACCACCTTCCCCCCCTCCCCCTCCACTGTGATAACAATAGGTTGTGGAAGCAGTCAAACAGTAATGATGATAGAATGATAGTACTTAGGGTTATATCAAATAGCTATTGAAACTCAAAGCACCAAATTTTTTGCAACCATCAGACAGAGTTATTTAAATCATTATTTAAAGTTATTTAAATCCCCTACCCTTTAAAAATTAAAAAAAGCCTGACAGTTCCACACACTTTACAAGCTTTTGTGTCCACTTTAAAATTTTGAAACTCTCATACTGCAGGATAAGGTCCTTGCTCCAGCATAAAAGGAGTCTGCTTGAACTCTAAGCATAACAAATTACCCAGTAACCAAGCCCTGGTCCCTCCCAGCAATTTGTGCTCCCCCCACAACCACAGTAAACACCATCTCTGATCCCCTCAGCAATCATCAGAGAAGCCAGCCACCATTTGCTCTCCCCCCACCCAACCAGACCCAACCACCTGCCCCTCCCCCACCAAAACTGGTAAACTGGACCGCCCTACCCTGACCAGCAACTGCTCTCTCACCTGACCAACCAGCATCAGTAATGCCCTTATGACCACCATCAGTTCCCCTTCCATCAACCCTCCCACCAGCCACCACCGATCACCATTAAATCTCCCCCTTCAAACAGCATCAGAACCTCCTACACCGATCAGGACTATCCCCCGCAACCCACCCACAATCACCATTACATTCCAACCACCATCTGCATACACCCTCCCCGCCAATCAGAGCCCTCCCATGATCTCTCCCAACCCACTACTCAGCCTACCTGTTCTCAGACCAGCTTGACCGTGAGCTGGTTCTGTCACATTTCCCACCTGTTAACCCTCCACCCTGTCAATCCGGCTGGCTGTGACCGGGAAAACTACAGCAACATTTTTAAAGACATTCTGCAGTCAAAAACTGCTGAACATTCATGAAACCAGTACTTCTGCATTTCCCAACCTCAAACCAAAATTCCCGCATGGAACATACCCCCAAGCTAAAATCCAGGCCTATAATTTAAAGGGGCAGCAATGGACTAGAATACTTCCCATTAAAAAACCTACCCTGTGCTATTTCTTTAAGTGGCTTCAGCTCTCCCTCTAAGGATGGTTGGTTAAGCCAATCAATACTTAGTACCAATGTACTGAGCCTGTGAGGTGCACCATCCACCAACTGATATCTTAAATAGCACTGGGTTCCTCAACTTGGGTAGGAACTAGATTTGCATATTAAATGTACCCTCCTGCCCGAAACAGGTAAATGGTCTGGCTTCCCATTTTTCTCATAGGTCGGAAATTGTAGCAGGCATATCACGTATGGAAACGAGGCAGTGAGTGGTGCAGTGCCATTTCAACTCACCGTTACCCTCTTCCTGTCAATCGAAGAGCCTGAATACAGGACCATTGGGTCTATTATAAAAAAGAGCAAATGTATACACAGTAAACATACAATTGAAAAGGTTTTTCAAACTAACCTGAGGATCTCAGAAGCTGAAAGGCTTCAGTCTGTCCCAAAGCTTGAAGGAACTCCAACAGGTCTTTCACAGTCACGCCCCGGTTACCCATCACATGAAGCAAACTTCGGCTGGGGCTTCCTTCTAGATCCAGTACCTTCAGCGAACATTTATCTAGGTCCTCTGAGCTGTAAGAAAAAAAATGATATATTTGAGATCATTGGATCACTAAGAAAGTGGATCCAATAAGTTGTTAATCGTTGCAAAGTGTTTAAATAACAAAAAGTACTCATTTAGAAGCAAGGAGGGAAGCTGGGCAAAACCTGTGTGGCTTTGAAGTAATTAAGTATAAATGTGTTCAAGAGGCAAAAACATTGTTTCTTTAAAAGAACAATGGATTAATGGATATGGTAAAAAGCAGGTACCATAGGGCTCAAACCAAAGACATGCTGAATTGTTGGGCCAAATGGCCTTCTTGTGTAAACCATCATTTTAAGTTCATGCTGTTGCCCCAAGTACTGTAGCAGAGAGAGTTCAGTTACAATTCAGCCTCTCTCCCAACACTTGTACCCATGGTTGGAAGACAGTTTTCCATCAGCTGATGAAGACTTATCCGAAACAAAATCCATGTTCTTATGCGTACCTCACATGTTAGCATATCACGCCATAGAATTAACCTCCCACCTCAAAAGATCACTCATTGTAGATCACCTGGTTATCTGATGTGGAAAATAACAAGTCTGCAGATCAAAAATGTATTTACTAGTTATATAATATATCGAAGTCAAAAGATATAGCTACATTTCGAAACAGCACACAAGCTTAAAAATAGAACTGAATTAGTCCAGAATTCTTCAAATATGATAAGGAACAGTACATTTGGATAAAAACATTTCCTAGATACAATGTTGTAGTTACATTCCCAGTTCACCCATTGAGTTTGAATCTTTTACCAGAAGTAAATATTACAGATATCAAACACCCCTGGCCAAAGATACAATAGGAAGAGAATATTGCAGACGGGTAATTACAGTAAATTACATAAATGTTACAACACAAAAATAAGCCATTCAGTAAAATTAGTCCACACTGGTGTTTATTCTCCCCATTAACAGTAGTCCAATCCCATTTACTCCCCGTTTCCATTTCCCTTCTCCCTTCATTCCCATTTCCTTCAAAAAGCAATCTAAGCTTTCTTCAACATAGACATGGTCACTGCGGCAACAATCGATTCTGGTAGTGTATTCCACAGTCTCAAATCCCTCTGTATAAAAATGGTTCTCCTGTTCTCTGTCCTAATTCCTTTGCTCTTAAATATCTATATGCCTTGATCACTGGATCAGTTTGTTCCTATCTTTTCATAATTTTATACATCTCTATTAATCTTCTCTGTTCTGATGAGAAATTTATGACACATATTTCCAAATCTCAAAATAGCTACTCATGTCTTAAAATGTAGCATTTTTGCATTTAGAACAAATCCCCTTGGTCATTATTTCCAGCTCAATCAATGCTGATCTCTCATCCTTCATTTTAAACCATAAGGGAAGACAATTTGAACTTTAACATCAGATACTTCAAAAAACACGGAATTGATATGCAGACCAAGATTTCCCGACTTATCACAACTTACACAGTATCTAAAGCAGTGTATAATTTTCCCACTGGCCTTCCATTAAGACAACTCTCATACAATTCAATATGTTGCTGCCTCTAATATGGACTGACTGCTATAGTATTTGCCCAGTTATGATCTTCCAGGGTACAATCAAAAATAAAAATAACCTATTCTATTCCTGAACATTGAAAGACATTCCAACTAAGATGGCTGGTGAGATCACATTGAGCGTATAAGTTAGATGATGGTAGTTAGATGACAGTTACACCACAGGACTGTGCTATTTTTTTGTGTGAAAGACAGGCAGATGAGTGGTTTTCCTGAGTCTAGACCAAGTCTACTTCTGCTGCATATACACTCCTGCACTGACTTCTTCACTTTTCTTAACTGTAGTTAGTTTTTTTCCCTCTAACTAATTACTTTCATCCAGGCACAGTCGGTTCCTGGTTTACTTGCATTAAAAAAATTGTACTGTTTAAGCCTTTGGCTGAAAGATCGCTTGGCAGTATTTAATCATTTAATCTTTTAATTCTGAATAACTGTCCCTAACAGTAGTCATTCCAACGTAAAGTCAGTGCTCCAGCTTTGAAGCATGCTCAAAGTGAGCAGAAATTAGGGATTTGGAGCTATGGTATTGTAGCCCAACCTGTGACCAGCACTCCCTGGGAGAAGCTCACAGAATCACTCCCATTCAAATCAAAATTCTTTACTTGACTCTCATTGTTTCATAATGACATTTTATTAACAGCTTTTTTTTTAATGTTTATACACAAGAAAATTATACCACCGTGAGTTTTAGCTATATATTTTACTCATTCGTGGGATATGGGCATCATTGGCTGGGCCAGCCAATTACCCATCCTTAATTCAACTTGAGAAGTTGATATTGAGCCACCTCCTTGAACCACTTTGAACCACTGTTGTCCTTGTAGTATAGGTAACCCACGGTGCTGTTAATTTTTTTTATTCATCAGCAGGATGTGGGCTTCGCTGGCTGGGCCAGCATTTATTACCCATCCCTATTTGCCCTTGAGAAGGTGGTGGTGAGGTGCCTTCTTGAACCACTGCAGTCCATATGGTGTAGGTAAACCCACCGTGCTGTTAAGGGGGGTGGTAGGAGTTCTAGGATTTTAACCCAGTGACAGTGAAGAAATGGCGATATGTTTCCAAGTCAGGATGATGAGTGACTTGGAGGGGAACTTCCAAGAGGTGGTGCTCCCATCTATCTGCAGCCCTAGTCCTTCTAGATGGTAGTGGTTGTAGGTTTGGAAGGTGCTGTTGGAGGAGCTTTGCTGAATTCCTACAATGCATCTTGTAGAAGGTACGCACTGCTACTACTATTCATCGGTGGTGGAAGGAATGAACATTTGTGGATGGGATGCCAATCAAGCAGGCAGCTTTGTCCTGGACATGTCAATCTTCTTGAGTGTTATGGGAGCTGCACTCATCCAGGCAAGTGGGCTGTATTCCCTCACACTCCTGACTTGTGTTTTGTAGACAATGGACAGGCTTTGGGGAGTCAGGAGGTGAGTTACTTGTCGCACAATTCCTAGCCTCTGACCTAGTCTTGTAGCCGCAGTATTTATATGGTTAGTCCAGTTCAGTTTCTGATCAATGGCAACCCCCAGGAAGTTGATAGTGGGGGATTCAGAAGATGGTAATGCCATTGAATATCAAGGACTGATGGTTAGATTCTCTCCTGTTGGAGATGGTCATTGCCTGACACTTGTGTGGAGCGAACGTTACTTATCACTTGTCAGCCCAAGCCTGGATGTTGTCCAGGTCTTGCTGCATTTGGACATGGGCTGCTTCAGTATTTGAGGAGTCACAAATGGTACTGAATATTGTACAATCATCAGCGAACATCTCCACTTCTAACCTTATGATGGAAGGAAGGTCACTGATGAAGCAGTTGAAGATAGTTGGGCCGAGGACACTACCCTGAGGAACTCCTGCAGTGATGTCCAGGAGCTGAAATATCTGACCTCCAACAACCTCAACCATCTTCCTTTGTGCTAGGTATGACTACAACCAGCAGAGAGTTTTCCCCCTGATTCCGATTGACTCCATTTTTGCTAGGGCTCCTTGGAGAGAATTTTCTCCCCATTGGGGGCGGGGGGATGGACGGGAGCAGGCACAGGCGGGCATGTAGCTGATCACCACCCATGATCTGCTGTGCACCAACATTTTACGTGGGTGAGCCAATTAAGGCCCGCCTAGCATGACGCGCTGAAGAGCGTGAAGAGCTGAGTGCTCCCTGTGCGGGCAGGGGGAATAGGCTGAGTCAGGTCCTGCACTCTTTTGCACCATGTGTGCAAAAGAGCACAGAAATCTCCCTGAGGCACAGGAAGATTATGTTGACTTTTGAAAATTTGAACCGAGAAAAAAAAAATTTCGGATATGTCCCCTCATGTGACAGAGGTGGAACATGTCAATGAATTTTAATAGGAATTTTTGATAAACTTTAAAAACCTTCATGAAACCTCATCCCGCCCGTGGATGAGGTTTCATGATAAATGCGAAGCCCACCTGGGCTCTTCACCTGCCCGCTAACCTTAAGGTTGGATGGGCAGCTCAGTTAATTAGTTTAATTACTACTTAAATGGCCTTAATAGGCCTTTGACAGTTCAGCGGGCTCACAGCCAACTCTGGTGGGCTCACGATCTGAATGATGCGCAGTGACGTCGGGAGGCATGCCTGACGTCACTGCATGTCATTTTATGCATCAGCGAATGGTCCCCACGCCCACCGACCTGAAGATTCTGGCCCTTGAAGCCACTCGGTCAACTGCTGGCTTGATGCCAAGGGCCATCACTCTCACCTCACCTCAGGAGTTCAGCTCTTTTGTCCATGTTTGAAACAAGGCTGTAATGACATCAGGAGCTGAGTGACCCTGGCGGAACCCAAACTGGGCATCAGTGAGCAAGATATTGCTAAGCAAGTGCCATTTGATAGCACTGTTGACGATCACTTCCATTACTTTATCTGATCATCAAGAGTAGACTGATGGGGCAGTAATTGGCTGGGTTGGATTTTTCCTACTTTCTGTGTACAGAACATACCTGGGCAAATTTTCCACATAGCCGGGTAGATGCCAGTGTTGTAGCTGTACTGGAACAACTTGACTAGGGGTGCGGCAAGTTCTGGAGCACAAGTCCTCAGTAATTTTGCTGCAATGTTGTCAGGGCCCATAGCCTTTGCATTATCCACTGCATTCAGCCATTTCTTGATATCACAAGGAGTGAATCAAATTGGCTGAAAACTGGTAACTGTGATGCTGGGGACCTCCGGAGGAGACCAAGATGGATCATCCACTCGGCACTTCTGGCTGAAGATTGTAGCAAATGCTTCAGCTTTATCTTTTGCACTGATGTGCTGGGCTCCTCCATCATTGAGGATGGAGATATTTATGGAGCCTCCTCTTCCAGTGAGTTGTTTAATTGTTGACCACCATTCATGACTGGATGTGGCAGGACTGCAGAGCTTAGATCTGATCCGTTGGTTGTGGGATCGCTTAGCCCTGTCTATCACTTGCTGCTTATGCTGTTTGGCACACAAGTAGACTTCTGTTATAGCGTCACCAGGTTAACACCTCATTTTTAGGTATGCCTGTTGTTGCTCCTGGCATGCCTTCCTGCACTCTTCATTGAACCAGTGTTGATCCCTTGGCTTGATGGTAATGGTAGAGTGGGGGATTTGCTGGGCCATGAGGTTACAGATCGTGTTTGAGTACAATTCTGTTGCTGCTGATAGCTCACAGCACCTCACGGATGCCCAGTCTTGAGTTGCTAGATCTTTTGAAAATCTATCCCATTTAGCATGGTGGTAGCGCCACACAACACGATGGCAGGTATCCTCAATGTGGAGGTGGGTCTTCTTCTCCACAGTGACTGTGCGGTGGTCACACCTATCAATACGGTCATGGACAGATGCATCTGCGACTGGTGGGTTGGTGAGGATAAGGTCAAGTATGTTTTTCACTCTTGTTGGTTCCCTCACCACCTGCCACAGAGTCAGTCTAGCAGCTATGTCCTTTAGGACTCGGCCAGTTCAGTCAGTAGTAGTGCTATTGAGGCACTCTTGGTGATAGACATTGAGGTCCCCCACTCAGAGTACATTCTGTGCCCTTGCCAACCTCACAGCTTTCTCCAAGTAGTGTTCAACATGGAGGAATACTGATTCATCAGCTGAGAGAGGGTGATATGTGGTAATCAGCAGCAGGGTTCCTTGCCCATGTTTGACCTGATGCCATGAGGTTTCATGAGGCCAGGGGTTAATGTTGAGGATCCCCAGGGCAACTCCATCTCAACTGTATACCACTGTATTGCCATCTCTGCTGGGCTTGTCCTTCTGATGGGACAGGACATACCCAGGGATGGTGATGGCGGAGTCTGGAACATTATCTATAAGGTATGATTCCATGAGGATGACTGTCAGGCTGTTGCTTGACTAGTCTATGAGATAGCTCTCCCAATTTTGACACTAGCCCCCAAAGTAAGGAGGACTTTGCAGGGTCGACAGGGCTGCAATTGCCATTGTAATTTCTGGTGCCTAGGTCAATGCCGCGTGGTCCATCTAGTTTCATTCCTTTTTTGTTTCTTTGTAGCAGTTTGTTATAACTGAGTGACTTGCTAGGCCATTTAAGAGGGCATTTAAGAGTCAATCGCATTGCTCTGGATCTGGAATCCCATGTAGATCAGATCAGATAAGGATGACAGATTTCCTTCCCTAAAGGATATTAATGAACCAGATGGGTTTTTACAACAGTCTATGGTCATCATTAGACTTTTAATTAACGAATTTTAATGATTCAGTTCCAGAATTTTGACCCAGTGTAAGTGAAGGAATGGTGATACAGTTCCAATTCAGGATGCTATGAGACTTGAAGGGGAAATTACAGGTGGTGGTGCTTCCCTGTGCTTGCTCTCCTTGTTCTTCTAGGTGGTAGAGCTCGTGGGTTTGGAAAGTGCTCTCAATGGGGTCTTGACAAGTTGCTGCAGCACATCCTGTAGATGGTACACACTACTGGTACTCTGCGCCAATGGTGGAGAGAGTGAATATTTAATGGGTGAATGGGGTGCCAATTAAACAGTTGCTTTATGTGGATGAAGTTGAGCTTTTTGACTGTTACTGATGTAATGATGAAACCAATGTGTCACATCACAGCAAATATAGTGATAATTTCTCCTTAATGAATACACAAAGAACTCTCTTTTACACTTTAGTATTCATAACACACTACAACACCTTGGTTTGCAATCAGGTCTATAAATTACAGATTATTACAGGATAAGATTTTATCCCAAAGTAGTCACCAAAAAATTATTCTTCCTTTCTGATGAGATCACCACCTTTCCATTATTTCCAAGGCTGTGGTATTGAACATGACATTTCAGCTCTTGAGTCTCAGCCCTGACACCAATCCTGCCACTCCACTAAAGACACTGCAAGTAGGAAGGGGCAATGTGGCAATGGCTAAAGTTGAGCACCAACCTTTCAGCATCCTATTATCAGAAGGACCAAAACATGACTGCTTTAAATCAGGAGGCTCAGGGGGAATTAAAAAAAAATACTTTGAAATACATTTCAAACAGATATGACAGAGGTTGCCTTTGAACTTGTCAAAAAGTAACATTCATCACTATGCCTTGTTGTGGCATGTTCTTTAAACAGCATGTCCTTAATGCATCACTTACTAGATTATATCCTGCATTTTTTCAGCCTCCTTACTGACAACAATTTTCCCTGACATCCTCTTAAGGATGTTGTTGTTTTCATATTTTCACACTCTTCTACTTTGGAGAATCATGTGAAATAGTGGAAGGATCCACTGGCTAATTAACAGTCTGACAGGTCACAATGTGAGCAGTGAAGGTAACCTTTATACCAGCTGGTATAGAGTGGATAGGGCTACATCAAGTTAACACTACAATTAAACAGTCTGAGATACCACTTGTTTTTTGGTGGGACTTCCCCATATTTGGTCACATGTACAAATATTGCAGTAAGGACTTTCCAATGGGGGCTTTCCAGAATTTAGTCACGTGTAATTTGAGCTTCAAACCAACATTTACACTCAGGGCCCATCGATTATCTGAAATATCATGAATCATAATTAAATCATTCCATAGCCATACAAAATAAATTGCATCAGTTTTATAAAATTAGCTTTGCAATGAACACATCAGATCAATTTGGACATAAATATTTGACTTACATGTTTATAGTTTTTGTATAAATGATACATAACGAGTGTGACATAGAGCTCACTCTATGAACAATAACTCAAAGAAGTCTGCACTCATACACCTTAGCAGCAGTCGTAGGCATGCAGATTATACTGCTTCCCTTTCATATTTAACATTTTGCTGCCAAATCCTTGCAATACTCTAGAAAAGGCAAAAGTATCTTGACAAAATTAAAAGCAATTTATCTTCATTTACCTAATCTAGCCACAGAATGAAAAGTAAAACTGCTCACATTATGTAAAATAGTGTGTCACTGTTGTTACACAGACAGACACGTCAGCCAATTTGCACACAAACAACCCCATAAACAGAGAATGAAATGAATGGGTTTTCAGTTGTGTTTGCTGAGGGAAAAATGGTGGCCAGGATATCAGGGAATTGCCCCATTTGCCATTTTAACATCTGTATGCAATAATAGACTGAGTAGATAGGACTTTGCTTTCCTCTCTGAAGGGCAGCACCTCCAGAAATGCAGGATAAAGGATCAAACCAGCAATCTTGTAGGTTATAACAGCTCAGGTTCACAGTGCACTATCCTTTTTAAAACCTGAACCATCAGGACAACTCCAAAATTAAAAATTATCACACGATTTATCTGGCACATCTGCAAATCATAAATAAAGCATGTCTCACAACTCAGCTGATCTAATCACATGATGAGAAGTAAGAAAAACATAGTTGTATTTTATTATTGGGAAATAGAACAAAATGTGTAAGATAAATTTCATTTATACTTGCAAGCTTTTTGGGCACTGAAAACCATCTCCCTAGGCTATTTAAACTTCCCAAGCCTTAAGGATTAAAATAAGGAAATGCCTGATTGCTGTAGTATCACCAATAGCCTTTTTCACTAATAAGGAAGCATCCTTTGTCAATGGTATCCCCAGGATGTTGATAGTGGAGGATTCAGTGATTGGAATGCCATTGAACATCAAGGGGTGATGGTTAGATTCTCTCTTATTGAAGATGATCATTGCCTGGCACTTGTGCGTTGCGAATGTTACTTGCCACGTATCAGCACAAGCCTGGATATTGTCCAGGTCTTGCTGCATATGGTCACAGATTCTTCAGTGTCTGAGGAGTCGCGAATGGTGCTGAACATTGTGCAATCCACACAGCAAACATCCCCACTTCTGACCTTATGATGGAGGAAAGGGCATTGATAAAACAGCTGAAGATGATTGAGTCTAGGACAGTACCCTGAGGAACTCCTGCAGTAATGTCCCAGGACTGAGATAATTATCTCCTACTGCAACAACCATCTTCCTTTGAGCTAGGTATGACTCCAGCCAGTGGAGTTTTCCCTCCCAATTCCCATTGACTCCAGTTTTGCTAGGGCTCCTTGATGCCACACTTGGTTAAATGCTGCCTTGATGTCAAGGGCAGTCACTCTCACTTCACCTCAGGAGTTCAGGAGCTGAGAGGCCCTGGCAGACCTCAAACTGAGCATCAGTGAGCAGATTATTGCTGAGTAAGTGCTGCTTGATTCCACTGTTGATGACACCTTCCATCGCTTTGCTGACGATCGAGAGTAGACTGATGAGGCAGTAACTGACTGGGTTGGATTTATCCTGCTGTGTGTGTACAGGACATACCTGAGCAATTTTCCACATTGCTGGGTAGATGCCACTTTATAGCTGTGCTGGAATAGCTTGGCTAGGGGTATGGTTCATTCTGGAGCACAAAATGTCATCAGGGACCATAGCCTTTGCAGTAGCCAGTGTCTTCAGCCTTTTCTTGATAACACGTGTAGTGAATCGAATTGGCTGAAGACTGGCATCTGTGAAGTTGGGGACCTCCGGAGGAGGCCGAGATGGAGCATACATTCGGCACTTCTGGCTGAAGATTGTTGCGAATACTTCAGCCTTATCTTTTGCACTGGTGTGCTGGGCTCCCCATCATTGAGGATGGGGATATTTATGGAGCCTCCTCCTCCGGTTAGTTGTTCAATTGTCCATCACCATTCACAACTGGATTTGGCTGGACTGCAGAGCTTAGATCTGATCCATTGGTTGTGGAATTGCTTACCTCTGTCTATCGCATGCTGCTTCTGCTCTTTGGCACACAAGTAGTCCTGTGTTGTGGCTTCACCAGGTTGAAATCTCATTTTTAGGTATGCCTGGTGCTGCTCCTGGCGTGCCCTCCTCCATTCTTCACTGAACCAGGGTTGATCCCCTGGTTTGATAGTAATGGTAGAGTGGGGGATATGCTGGGCCATGAGGTTACAGATTGTGTTTGAGTACAATTCTACTGCTGCTGATGGCCCACAGCGCCTCATGGATGCTCAGTTTCAAGTTGCTAGATTTGTTCAAACTCTATTCCATCCAGCATGATGGTAGTGCCACACAACACGATGGAGGGTATCCTCAGTGTGATGATGGGGCTTTGTCTCCACGAAGACTGTGGGTACTCACTCCTACCAATACTGTCATGGGCAGATGCATCTGTGGCAGGCAGATTGGTGAGAATGAGGTCTTGTTGGTTCCCTCACCACCTGCCGCAGACCCAGTCTAGCAGCTATGTCTTTTGGGAATCAACCAGATCGGTGTGTAATAGTGCTACCAAGCCATTTTTGGTGAGGGACATTGAAGTCACCAACCCAGCATACATTCTGTGCCCTTGCCACCCACAGTGCTTTTTACTGTAAATGTTCAACATGGAGGAGTATTGAGTCATCAGTTAATGGGCAGTAGATTAAATCCATACAACTCCTTCCCAAATGTATATCACTGTGTCACTGCCTCTGATGGATCTGTCCTGCCAATGGGACATTGTAAGGTATGACTCGGTAAGCATGACTGTCAGGTTGTTCACTGTTGACTAGCCTGTGCGACAACTCTCCAAATTATGGCATAAGCCCCCAGATGTTAGTAAGGAGGATTTTGCTGGGTTGACAAGGCTGGGTGTGTCACTGTTGTTTCTGGTGCCTAGGTTGATGCCGGATGGTCCATCCAGTTTCATTCTTTTAGACTTTGTAGCTGCTTTGATGCAACTGATTGGTTTGCTAGGCCATTTCAGTGAGCAGTTAAGAGTCAACCATATTGCTTTGGGTTTGGAGTCACACACAGGCCAGACCAGGTTGGGGCAGCAAATTTCTTTCCCTAAAGACATTAGTGAACCGGATGGGATTTTACAACAATCGACAATGGTTTCGTGGTCACCATTACTGAGACTAGCTTTTAATTCCAGATTTTTATTATGTGAATTTAAATTGCAACAGCTGTGGGTAGTCACTCCTACCGATACTATCATGGGCAGATGCATCTGTGGCAGGCAGATTGGTGAGAATCTGCATTTGTGTCCCTTGAGCATTATCCTGAGTCTCTGGATTACTAGTTTGTGGTTTCAAATATTAAACAATATTGTAAGCTCTGTCTCAATGTTCATTTCTTCATAAAGCATTTCACCTCTGCAGCAACCTCTGAGCTGGGATGGTTTATCTCCCCCATTTATTCTTTTGGATAAACTTAAATTTATGCCCTTTGTCAACCAGTGCAATAAAAAATGCTCCAGCATTTTCTGCTCCCCAGATGTCTGCGATATGAGCAAGGCCCTGGCAGTAAGTCCTGACTTCTGCATGTCACACTTGTCAAGGCATGTTCTGCACCTGTGTGCAATCATGCTCAGCAGTGTGGGGGGGAATGATTCCAGCGGGCTGGCCTTATAATGATACGCAGATATATTACAATGAGGTTCCCGATGACAAATGGTGGGGAATGCGGCCCACCACCAATGGGCTGAGCTGCCGATCGCAACCTGATTTCACAACATCATGAAACTGATTTCTGGCCTTCTCACTATACTGTCCACTCACACCACCGAACACACCCAACACCAGTGGGCATGGAAAATTCCACCCCAAGTCTATTATGAGCCACTTTATCAAATACCTTTTTAAAATGCATGAATACAGCAACCATTACATCCTATTTATGTTTTGTGATTTCCTCAAAACACTCATTTAACTTAATCAGGTGCAACCTGCCCTCAGACACAAGAGGAGGCCATTTGGTCGATCGTCCATCTTTCAAGAGGAATCCACTGAGTCCCATTCCACTGCCCTTTCTCCATAGCCCTGTAAAATTTTCCCCTTCAAATAATTATCCAATTTCCTTTGGAACATTTTTTTTTTAAATGAATCCACTTCCATCACCCTTGCATCAGTGCATTCCACATCAAAAGAACTCAATACCTAAAACAAATGGCCCTCGTCTCACTCTGGTTCACCCTTGCATCAGTGCATTCCATATCAAAAGAGCTCAATACCTAAAACAAATGGTGCTCGCCTCACTCTGGTTCTTTTGTCAATTTACCTAAATCTCTTTTCAAATCCATGCTCTCTCTTACGGATTAGCCGTGTTTTTCTAACTATTCACAAATTTCATCCCATAGTATTGGCTCTCTGGGCTTTGGAACTTCCCCCAATAGGGGGCAAGACAATTGGGCGTATAATTTCTTAGCTTATCCTTTTCACTTTTCTGAACAAAGTGATAGTAGCATTTGCATACTCAAGTGCTTTCGTATCCAAATTCCAAAGATTTTTGGAAACTTATGGTTCATGCCTTTGCTATCTTATCCCAAACCCCTTAAAATCAAGGTCTGGTGTTCTTTTTTTACACTTTATTTCCATTAACTTTGATACAGTTGTCTTTCTACAGGGTGAGAAAATAAGGTGAGAAAATTAATCATATTTAGATGTATGAAATAAAACTTCTGAACATAAGATGGTGGGAAGTATGTTGAATCAAAGTTTCCTTCACCTTTAATACCAAGCATATTAATTGGGTTCTTATTAGAATTTGAATTATTTTGTACAAAAAAATTACTGAATAAGTCAGCTTTTGCACAGTCAATGCCAGACAATGTAGGGAGCATGACAGCCACTCTGTGCACAGCAAACTTCCACAAATAACAATGTGATAAAAACCAGATAATCTATCTTTGTGAGGGATTGAGGGATAAATATTGGCCAGGACACCAGGAATAACTCACCTACACTTCAAAATGATGCCACAGGATCTTTTATGTTCAATTGAGAGTGCAGATGGGGCTTCGCTTTAACATCTCATTCAAAAGACAACACTTCTGACAGTGTAACACTCCCCCAGTACAGCACTGGAGTTTCGGCTCAGATTTTTGTATGCACATTACAACCATGACTGTAAGGTAAAAGCAAAATACTGCAGGTGCTGGTAATCTGAAATAAAAACTGAAAATACTGGAAAAACTCAGCAGGTATGGCAGGATCTGTGGGGAGAAACAGTGATAACATTTTGAGTCCGTATGACTCTTCTTCAGAGCTCCGGGCTCTGGCTCTGAAGAAGAGTCATACAGACTCAGAACGTTTACTCTGTTTCTCTCTCCACCGATGCTGCCAGACCTGCTGAGTTTTTCCAGCATCTTCAATTTTAATACAACTGTGACTGTGCCTTTTTAAAGTACTTCATTGGTTGCAAAACACTTTGAGATGTCTTGTGGCTGTGAAAGTCTTTTTTCATTACTTTGTAACTTAATCTCAGCCTTTATTGCATTCACATTAATTTTTCCACTTTGCACTTTAGCTATCATGAAGGTCTGCCTGCATAAAATTCCCAATTCTTGTGCCAAATTACACAAAATTAGGAGTAATTTTGTGCTAGAATATCACTCGAGGGACTAAGACCTCACGCTGTATAACCTTTTTTATACAATATATAGTAATATCCTCATTGCTATCTCTAAAAATTTTAAGTTTGACAAAGACCTAAAATTGCTGAATCTATGTCTATCTGTGACCCTGAATAAAAGCAGCTACCTGGCAGTATTAGAGAAACTTGCATATAATTATCCCTGAAGAGCCACTAATGACCCCCTATGGGCTGCGCAGACTAAATTTAAGTGAGCTATACAATGGCCACCTGTATTTTCATAACTCAAGCTGACCAACAGGAATCTGCTTGCCTGTTAAGGCAAAAGGTCCCACAACCTTCCCTTCAATTCTTAAAGGTTGAGGCTTTTAACAAGCTCGGGGACCCAGACAAGGGATCTTTTTGTTTGTCAAAGAGAGTGTGGAGAGGTGGGAGTGATGTGACATGGGCCTCTGGCTTGTGTAACCAGTAATATTGCCTTGCTGAACTGCAAAGTCTCAGTCTACTTTTTTATCATCTGACTAGCAGGCTCACAGAAAAGTAGCTCTGGCCCAGGTTGGCAGACCCCAACTACACTGCTTCTGCTGGAAATTCTATACCACTGCCTACAAGATTGAGTCATCTCTACACACCTGTCTCATCGTGTGAAGTGCATACCACCAGAAAAGAATTATACAGCATCGGTGTTCAACCTGCTGACCTCCATGAAGAAACACCTCACGGGACTTTGACTGTACAATGTCCTACACTATAAATATTTATTTTCTCTATCATTATTTTAATATATAAATAGCAAGGAGGCAGCATTGCAGCCCTCCTTCGATGTTTTGTGTGCAAATAAACCAACCATTTGAGATCATCCTATCTTGAGTTTGCTGCAGTTTTATTAATAAAAATTGGATTACACCAAAACCAAGGAATGGGGAAATATGCCACCACTTCTAAAGGGCTAAGCAAATCAAAAACATCTTTCTGCTTACAGGCAGATGATGAGAGGAGAAAATAATGCTGTTTAAATTAACCCCTTTCTGTTCATAACAATTAGTTACCATCATTTTTCTTTGTTTAAGATTTAGAATCTCAAGCTGCTCTAGTTTCCATTTTTAGTTTAGTTATCCAGCTGTTAGGTCACTTTCTTCACTGTTGCAAATGATTTTTTCCCCCCATAGGATTTTTCGCAAGTACCTCTTCTATTTTCTTTGAAGGCAGGCATCATCCTGTTTTTGCTTTTACATATTCTATGTGAGAGAATTCTTCAGTCTGATTTCTTAACTTCCTTTCTGGCTTTACTCCTCAAACTGTTCTACTTTCGCAATCTAGTTTTTTTCCCTTTATTTACCAGCTTTTACAAACTGCCTTCTCTACTAAATGACCTTTCATCTTAGATAAAAACAAAAAAACTGCAGATGCTGGAAATCCAAAACAAAAACAGAATTACCTGGAAAAACTCAGCAGGTCTGGCAGCATCGGCGGAGAAGAAAAGAGTTGACGTTTCGAGTCCTCATGACCCTTTGACAGAACTTGAGTTCGAGTCCAAGAAAGAGTTGAAATATAAGCTGGTTTAAGGTGTGTGGGGGGGGCGGGGGGAGAAAGTGAGAGAGAAGTGGAGGGGGGTGGTGTGGTTGTAGGGACAAACAAGCAGTGATAGAAGCAGATCATCAAAAGATGTCACCAACAATAGAACAAAAGAACACATAGGTGTTAAAGTTGGTGATATTAACTAAACGAATGTGCTAATTAAGAATGGATGGTAGGGCACTCAAGGTATAGCTCTAGTGGGGGTGGGGAGAGCATAAAATATTTTAAAATACTTAAAAATAATGGAAATAGGTGGGAAAAGAAAAACCTATATAATTTATTGGAAAAAAACAAAAGGAAACAGAAAGGGGGTGGGGATGGAGGAGGGAGCTCAAGACCTAAAGTTGTTGAATTCAATATTCAGTCCGGAAGGCTGTAAAGTGCCTAGTCGGAAGATGAGGTGTTGTTCCTCCAGTTTGCATTGGGCTTCACTGGAACAATGCAGCAAGCCAAGGACAGACATGTGGGCAAGAGAGCAGGGTGGAGTGTTAAAATGGCAAGCGACAGGGAGGTTTGGGTCATTCTTGCAGACAGACCGCAGGTGTTCTGCAAAGCGGTCGCCCAGTTTACGTTTGGTCTCTCCAATGTAGAGGAGACCACATTGGGAGCAACGAATGCAGTAGACTAAGTTGGGGGAAATGCAAGTGAAATGCTGCTTCACTTGAAAGGAGTGTTTGGGCCCTTGGACGGTGAGGAGAGAGGAAGTGAAGGGGCAGGTATTGCATCTTTTGCGTGGGCAAGGGTTGGTGCCATAGGAGGGGGTTGAGGAGTAGGGGGTGATGGAGGATTGGACCAGGGAAGATGTGTTTGGTGGTGGCATCAGGCTGGAGTTGCCATTTCCACCAACTCCAGCATGATGCCACCACCAAACACATCTTCCCTTCACTCCCCCTATCGGCATTCCGTAGGGATCGCTCCCTCCGGGACACCCTGGTCCACTCCTCCATCACCCCCTACTCCTCAACCCCCTCCTATGGCACCACCCCATGCCCACGCAAAAGATGCAACACCTGCCCCTTCACTTCCTCTCTCCTCACCGTCCAAGGGCCCAAACACTCCTTTCAAGTGAAGCAGCATTTCACTTGCATTTCCCCCAACTTAGTCTACTGCATTCGTTGCTCCCAATGTGTTCTCCTCTACATTGGAGAGACCAAACGTAAACTGGGCGACTGCTTTGCAGAACACCTGCGGTCTGTCTGCAAGAATGACCCAAACCTCCCTGTCGCTTGCCATTTTAACACTCCACCCTGCTCTCATGCCCACATGTCTGTCCTTGGCTTGCTGCATTGTTCCAGTGAAGCCCAACGCAAACTGGAGGAACAACACCTCATCTTCCGACTAGGCACTTAACAGCCTTCCGGACTGAATATTGAATTCAACAACTTTAGGTCTTGAGCTCCCTCCTCCATCCCCACCCCCTTTCTGTTTCCTCCTTCCTTTTTTTTTCCAATAAATTATATAGATTTTTCTTTTCCCACCTATTTCCATTATTTTTAAGTATTTTAAAATATTTTATGCTCTCCCCACCCCCACTAGAGCTATACCTTGAGTGCCCTACCATCCATTCTTAATTAGCACATTCGTTTAGATAATATCACCAACTTTAACACCTATGTATTCTTTTGTTCTATTGTTGGTGACATCTTTTGATGATCTGCTTCTATCACTGCTTATTTGTCCCTACAACCACACCACCCCCCTCCACTTCTCTCTCTCTTTCTCCCCCCGCCCCCCCACACACCTTAAACCAGCTTATATTTCAACTCTTTCTTGGACTCGAACTCAAGTTCTGTCGAAGGGTCATGAGGACTCGAAACGTCAACTCTTTTCTTCTCCGCCGATGCTGCCAGACCTGCTGAGTTTTTCCAGGTAATTCTGTTTTTGTTTTTTGACCTTTCATCTTGCTTTCTCTCTCCCTTCATAATACTTGTCTGCTTTTCTCCGTTTCACTATAATACAGTCAGATTTCTCAGAATCTGAGTTTTGTAACCGTTTCAGTCACATCCTGATTAACCTGTGCCTCACACAACTTCTGACACTCTGCCATGTTGCTACTTACAAAGTGGACAAGGCAGAAGCACCAGTAATTGCATCGGACAAACTTTAAAGATGTCAATCGGGTAGGTTCCAATCTACAGATTTCATCACAAGGGGGAGTTCCCAACAAAATAGCAGGAAATAGGAAAATTCCCCTACCAAGCGATCGGGCAGCTATCAGCTCAAACTAATAGAAACCCACGTAGGTGGCAAGGAAAATTGATCTGCAGTACAAGCATAGCCTGAAAGACATAATAGTTTTGGATTGAGCCACATGGACTGAGAGAGTTCCAGATTCCATTCTCAGTATTTGCTGTTTTTCTTCCTGGCAACTAATCATTTGATATGGAAACACACATTACCATGATGAAAACTCTCTAAGGCAAGCTGAAAAATGTATGCATGAACAATTTCTGTTTTCCCCATACAGCAGGCACTATTTGTCTCCATTGGTGCATACCCCACTTTATCAAATCCAAAAGTTTAAGACCCACGGCACCTTCAAGAATGTGCAGAGGTACTGCTGGAGCTTAACCAATCAGAACCACACAGCTTACCGAAATAACGCCTTGGTAAGCTTCAGTTATGACCACCTTTACAACCATATTTTGCTGATTTAACTGGAACTGTGGGAGAATTCCAGTGTCAGTGACAGGTCTGCGGTTCTAGGGGAGACTGAGATAGGCTTCTGCACGCTTGCCTGTTTCAAGTATCAAAATACTAAATCTGCCACAACAAATTCATTTGGTTGCAAAAGAGGCATGCCACCTTAAACCAAAGATTCCCCTTAACGGTGACCTGCCAAGGGCAGCAGTTGATCATTAGTTGGACAGCAGGTACCAGGATTTCCTTACAAGTACCTTGGCAAGGAACAACGCCATAAAAAACCATTGCAACCAAAAGTGTGGATGTATAACATGCTACAGCTATCACTGGATCACTGACTTTACTTATCTCAATTGAGACAATATAAACATACAAAGGGAAGGAGTGAAATCAGGCTTCTTGCTCCTGGTGGCCTCCATTAACATTTGCTGGAAATTGCACTTGTGAAGACGGGATATGGTTTGGGTGTGATGCCCATTACAGTTGATTAGCGTATGAATACTCGTGTTCGTGCAATAGTAATGGATGTTTGTATCAGACGAGTACCTATGAAAGTGTGTCCTAGCGCGAGGCTGCTTCAGAAGCGCAGATAAAAGTGGCCAACTTATGTTTCTTGTGAGAAGTTAGTGATTTATAAAACAAAGCTGTTCTTGTCTATCTACCTGAGTCTGAAGCGCTTGTCAGCTCCCACAATTTCTGCCAGTTTCCTCCAGCCGCGGTTGTTTGCCTTGTCCAGCAGATCGCTTATTTTCTTCAGCGTGGGCTCCTTCAGGCTGTTGATGTTTAACGGCGTGACCTGCATGGACCCTGCCATCGCAGCAAGCCTGTGCAAAGGATTTCCTTCCAGCTCCGGCGGCGTTGCTGCTGTCACTGAAAGGCAGCAGCCGCCTACCCTTCCTCGCTGCCACCCACCGCCCGCTCAGGATCCAGGCAACACCTATTCAATTAAAACACGTCCAGTCAGCTTTCCAAAAAATACATCGATCGAACGCCTTTCTAGACAAAAGAAAGTGCAGCACTTACTGGAAATGGAGGTTTCCAACTGCTGATTCCAAAAGAATTTCAAGAAGCTATATCGAGTTCGACGAAATTTTACAAGTGTTCACTCGTGATCTTGCTGCTGTACCTAAACATTCGTGTCCCGGCCACAAAATAGGGAGCGATTTCATCTCTGTCTAATAACTGCCCTCTTTCCATTTAGCTACCACGATAAGGCGGCGGCACACACTCAAAGTGCAGTGCAGTCCAGTCAGAGTACCTACTGCATACAGGTAGACACTTCCTCATACTTTGGTGATACGAAACTGAAGCAGGAAGTAAAGGCACCCCCCCCCCCCCCCCCCCCAACCGGACCTCAAAGAGACGCAAAGCTCTCTGGGAATTGTAGTTCTTCATGGGAAATTGACATAAAAAAGAAATTCTGTTGAAGGGTCAAATGGACTCGAAACGTTAACTGTCGGATCTGCTGAGTTTTTCCAGGTATTTTTGTTTTTGTTTTGGATTTCCAGCATCCGCAGTTTTTGGCTTTTTTTTTTAAAAAGAAATTGACTTCCAAAAGAAATAAAGAAAAAAATAAATTAAAAAAAAACCCCACTAGAGCTATACCTTGAGTGCCCTACCATCCATTCTTAATTAGCACATTCATTTAGATAATATCACCAACTTTAACTTTAACACCTATGTGTTCTATTGTACTATTGTCGTTGACATCTTTTGATGATCTGCTTCTATCACTGCTTGTTTGTCCCTACAACCACACCCCCCCCTCCACCTCTCTGTCTCTCTATCTCTCCGCCCCCCACACACACACCTTAAACCAGCTTATATTTCAGCTCTTTCTTGGACTCAAACTCAAGTTCTGTCGAAGGGTCATGAGGACTCGAAACGTCAACTCTTTTCTTCTCCGCCGATGCTGCCAGACCTGCTGAGTTTTTCCAGGTAATTCTGTTTTTGTTTTGGATTTCCAGCATCCGCAGTTTTTTTGTTTTTGTAAAGAAAATCGTATTTATTTAGCAATTTCTGCAGTCTCGGGCTGTACCGAAGGCTGTGGTGAGTCGTGTTCTTGAACTGCTACTGTCCATGAGGGGTTGTTGGTGTATTCCCCAGGGCTGTGAGGGAGGGAGTTCCAGGATTTTGACCCTGCCAGGATGAAAGAACCAGATCTATTTCCAAGTCCTCATGGTGTGTGACGAGCTTTTAACTAAGTACAGAACCAAGGGGCAAGGGAGAAGAACAAGAGGGAAAATTCTGTGATGGGGTAAGAGGACAAGAGTGATTAAATGGTGAGTGATGATTGTACTCAGCAAAATGAAGTGATAATGGAACAAGGATACAAACAAAAATTGGGTCCATAAGAGATGTAAGTGATTACATTGATTTGTAGAGGGGAAGTAGGGGGAAGCCCTTTATATATGACAGCCCACCCTTTTACGTGATCTTTGGTTTCAACTGATGACATCTCAAAAGTCATCATATCTGTCATTAAATTGACCTCCTCATGAGAATGACAAAGCAAATGGTCATGTTCAGTATCAAAGCAAAGGTCCAAACACTCAAATACGCCAACTTATATGGATTTCTTGTTCAAGGTGCAAATATCTCAAAAAGTGACTGGAGAAACTGATGTTGATGTTCTGGTTCTTGGAGAAACACAGAGCAAACACATCCACCAGTTCAACACAAGAAGATATATGAAAGACTTTGACTTAATTGCTTGCAATAGCCATCCCAAGTATGGCCTGCTATATCAAACAAGACATCAAAGGTTATACTGGACTTAAGCAAAGCAGTAGTGTCAGAGTTTTCTCTACAACCATATGTGTTGGACACTAAATACCTCCATCGTCTACAAGGAAACACAGCCTGTATTCTCTAGCATTCAGGAAACTACAAGGCAATCTCATTGAAACTTACAAAATTCTCACAGAGGTGCACAGGGTAGATGCAGAAAGGATGTTTGCCCTGGCTGTGGGGTGGAGGTGTCTAGAACCAAGAGACACAGTCTCAGAATAAGAGGCAGGCCATTTAGGATTGAGATGAGGAGGAATTTCTTCACTCAGAGGGTGGTGAATCTTTGGAATTTTCTACCACAGAGGCTGTCAAAGCCTAGTCATTGAATATGTTCAAGACAGAAATTGACAGGTTTCTAGATACCAATGACATCAAAGGATAATGGAATGGCGTAGAGTTAGAAGGTCAGTCATGATCTAGTTAAATGGCGGAGCAGGTTTGAGGGACTGAATGACCTACTCCTACTCCTACATTCCAAAACACCACTGGTACAAGGGCCTGTTCCTCCTAGTAAATTCCCATCTATCCCTCTCGAAGGCGTTAACAGCCACCACATCATTTGAAGCTATGAAGGTTCTAACTGCTGGTACCGTGGGCTTCACTTGAGAATAAATTATTCCTTTTTGATGCTAAAGATTGAGGTACATTCCATTCGTTAAGGTGGCAGTGAGACTACTGACATTGATCTGGAGGGAGGCTAAAATACTCACCTTCTTGAAGCAGAGGAAGAATCATTGTGAGGTTTCCAGCTATTATCCCCCACCCTCACCGATCTCCTTCATTTGCAGTTGTTACAAAGTGCTGCAGAGGTCATTACTCCAGAAACTGGGAGGAGAGGGACCTGAGTCCAATCATCACTTGATATAGAATATTAAAGAATATTAAAGCCATCCTTGGAACAAACAGTTGGTTCTGGACTGACATTGATGGAGTCTGAGGCCTGTTTTTATCCCCTGCGCGCCTTATCTTGCCCAACTTTAGTGCGTTACTTTGGATCCATATGATTACTCCCAGAGCGCGTGTGCAGAGTGTCCATTACAAGTTCGTAGGGCTAAGGCACAAAAATAGATCAATGGACACGAGCATATCAGTGAGTGATTAAACACGACCCATAATCTTCCTTTTCATCGCTCCGAAAGTAAAATAAGGTATGTGCAGAGCCTCTGGTCAATCTTTCATTGGGTGGGGTAATAGCGCCAACTCTGCTTTATATCATCTAATGATTGTTTATGTCATGTTATGTTATGTTCATGTCAACAGACATACCCCGTCTGTTTAAACCTGTGATAAAATGACTTTTGTTATATAATATACAAATCGCGCTGATTTTTTTCCTTCAATTTTCCGATCTTTTCTTTTGCCAAAATACATAGAATATTAGATTCTCATTAGCCGGGGTTTATTTTGTAGTCTGAGGAATTAACGTGTGTGCAAAGATCCGCGGCCGTTTGTGAAAGCAAAGCTTTAAGAAAGACCAGGCATTAAGTCACTAGCATTTATTTTCGGATTATTTTTATAAAGTCATTTTAAAAATCGGGCAAGACCAACAGATGCAAAAGTAGTGGTTTCCATATTTGTGCTGCAATTGAAGTTCAGTTACTATTTGATAATAAGCAATGGCTCTAGAACGGAAGGAAGGGTGTAAATGTGTTGGAGACCGTTTAGAGGAGATTTACTAGATTAATACTTTGAATGAGTGGGTTGTTTTATGAAGAAAGGCTGGAAGAATGGCTTTGTTTCACTGGAGTTTGGGGTGACTTGATTGAAGTATATAAGATCCTGAACAGTCTTGATAAGGTCCATGTGGAAATTATGCTTCCTCTTGTGGGCAAGTCCAGAACTAGGGGGCACTGTTTTAAAATTAGGCGTCCCCTTTTAGAACAGATGAGGAGAATTTCTTTCTCTCAGATGGTTGTGCGACTTTGGGACTTTCTGCTTCCGAGGGTGGTGGAGGCGGGTTCACTGAATATTTTTAAGAGGTAGGTAGATAGATTCTTGTTAGGCAAATGAATCAAAGATTATCGGGGGTGGATAGGAACATGGAATTCAAAACGGAAACAGATCAGCCATGATCTTATTAAATGGTGGAGCAGGCTCGTAGGCTAAATTGCCTGCTCCTAATTTGTACGTTCGTATGGGCAGTCAGCACCCAGTTATACTGCTTCTATAATATTGCATTCTATAAGGGAAGGAGCAGTCCTGTCCCCCTAAATGTAAGTGTAGAACTTGGCTTATCAGCCTGAACCAATGGTGAAATTTTCAATGGGAGAAAAGAGCCGATGTTTGGTCAGCCTTTTCCTAAATAGGAAGCACAGCCTAGCAAGCAATCTGGACTCATCTTCAGTAACTATTAGCACTAAACAGAGCCAGGTCACATACAGTAGGGATGGATATAGAGCAAAGCTCCATCTAATGCTGTCTAACAATATTACTCGGGTAGGCGATTGGGAGGAGGGAGGGGGAAGTGATCAGGAGGGACTGGGATGTGATCAGAAGGGAGGAGTGAAGTGAGTGGGATGGAGAGAAGGCATGATGGGAAGGGAGAACAAGGTGATCACAAGAGAGAGAAGAACAGGAATAAGCCCTTCATCCCCTTGATCCTACTCTGCCATTCAATGAAATCATTGCTGACCTGTATCCTAACTCCTTCTGCATGTCTTGGCTCCCAATCCCTTTGTCTAACAAATATCTACTTATCTCAGACTTACATGATTTATTCAGCTAGCCTTTTTGGCAGGCAGTTCCACACTTCTACCACCATTTGCATGAAGGTGTATTATCTATCTTGCCTCCTGATTAGCCTGGCTCTGATTTTAAGGTTATGTTCCTTTGGTCCTAGACTCCCTGACCAGCAGAAAATGTTTTTCCCTGCCCTATCAATTCCTTTCAAAGTTCTAAAAACCTCAATCAAATCACTGCTTAACCATCTATATTCTAGGGAATACAAACCTAATTTATGTAATTTCTCTTCATAATCTAACCCTTGAAGTCATGGTAACATATTGGTGCATCTATGCTGAACTCATTCTCACACGCTGTAAGTGAATGATGAACCTAGTAGGCATATAGCTGTTATAAACATTAACAAGAGAGAAATGGCAGCATATTTTGCCCTTGTGATTTTCTTCTTTGCCCATAACAGCTATGACTAGCATTCACGCCACACAAGTGCCAGCCAATGACCATCTCCAACTAGAGAGATTGTAATCATCTCCCCTTGACATTCAATGGCAACTCTAACACTGAATCCCCCACTATCAACATCCTGGGGATTACCATTGGCCAGAAACTGAACTGGACCAGCCATATAAATACTGTGGCTACAAGAGCAGACCAAAGGGCTGAGAATTCTGAGGTGAGTAACTCACATTCTGACTCCTAAAGCTTGTTGACCACCCAGAACTACAAGTCAGGAATGTGATGGAATGCTCTCCACTTGCCTGGATGAGTGCAGCTCCAACAACACTCAAGAAGCTCACCACCATCTAGGACAAAGCAGCCCACTTGTTTGGTACTCCATCTGCCAAATTAAACATTCACTTGCTCCACTGCTGATGCACTGTGGCAGCAATGTGTACTATATACAAGATGCACTGCAACAACTTAACAACACCTTCCAAACCCACGACTTCTACCATCTAGAACAACAAGGGCAGCAGAATTAAAGGAGGAGAACAGTTCACAAATGAGTAAGAGCACCAAAATGCTTAGCACTAGGATGTAAAACAAAAAGGTCCTTCGTTTGATTCCCGACCTATGCAGAGGTAGCTAATCTCTGCCTGGGGAGCAAATATAAATAGATTTTAACTTAAATAATGACTTTCAGGACCGTGGGATATCCCAAATGCTTTGCAAGCAACTAAGTACTTTTGAACTGTGGTCACTGTTGTTAAATAAGAAAGGTAGCAGCTAGTTTACAACAAACAACACTGAATTAATGACCATAACGAGGCGCGAGAAGAAGAGCAGCGAGACTTCATAAACAGACGTAAGAGGGAGAGAGAGCAGCAAGACTTCCTAAAGAGCACAAGAGGGAGAGAGCAGCAAGACTTCATAAAGAGGCACCAGAAGAAGAGAGCAATGAGACTTCATAAAGGGATGCGAGAGGGAGAGAGCAACGAGACTGCATAAAGAGGCGCGAGAGTGAGAGAGCAGCAAGATTTCATAAAGAGCATGAGAGGGAGAGGGGGAGACAATTGGTGAGTGTCAGGTGAGTAAACACTTCATATAAAGCTTAACGTATATCAGTGCAGCTCGGCCATGTGGAATGTGCACCCTGCGGGATGTGGGAAGTCATGCAGGCACAAAGTGCCCTCGATGACTACATCTGCAGGAAATGTCATCAGCTGCAGAAACCTAAGCTCCAGGTTGCAGAACTTGAGCGGTGGCTGGAGTCACTGTGATTCATCCGCAAAGCTGAGGATTACGTGGATAGCACATTTAGAGGGGTGCTCACACCACAGCTAAGAAGTACACAGGCAGAGAGGGAATGCATGACCATCTGAGTATCTAAGAGAAACAGGCATGTATTGCAGGAACCCCCAAGGCTATCTTGCTCTCTAACCGCTTTTCCATTTTGGAATCTGGTGAGTGAGATGGTTCCTCAGAGAACTGTAGCAAGAAGCAAGTTCATGCTCTATGGGAGGCTCAGCTGCACTGGAGGGGAGGAGGAAGAGTGAAAGTGCTATAGTGGTAGGGGATTCTATAGTTAGAGGATCAGACAAGGGTTTCTGCAGTCGTAGATATGACTCAAAGATAGTATGTTGCCTCCCTGTGCCAGGGGCAAGGATGTCACAGAGCAGCTGCATTCTTTTTGAGGAGGGCAAGCAGCCAGAGGATTGGGACCAATGACACAGGCAGGAAAAGGGAAAAGGGATGAGATCCTGAAAGCAGATTATAGCGAGTTAGGAAGGAAATTGAAAAACAGGACCTTAAGAGCCGTAATCTGAGGATTTCTCCCAGTATCATGTGCTAGTGAGCATAAGAGTAGGAAGATTGAACAGTTCAATATGTGGCTGGACAAATGGAGTAAGATGGAGGGCTTTAAATTTTTGAGGCATTGGGATCAGTTCTGGGGCAGGTGAGATCTGTACAAGAAGGACGGGTTACACCTTAAAAGGACTGGTGCTAATGTCTTCATGGGGAGGTTTGCTGGTGCTGTTGGGGAGGCTTTAAGCTAGATTGGCAGGGGGATGGGAATCTGAGGGGAAATTCAGGGAGGAGAGGAGAAAAACTGGCAGTGGGAAGCAGAGCAGTATTAACTGATAAGGAGGATATATCAGACAGTAATATGAAGGTAAATAGAATGTTTGGAGCATTTGATAGAACTAAAGTAGGCTATAGTAAATCATTAGATGGGGTTAGAGCAAGGGTGAAAGTTACAAAGCCTAAATCAGGATTAATGTGAATGCAAAGAGTGCAGTTAATAAGATTGGTGAACTACAAGCACAGGTTGACAAGTGGAAGTTATATTATTGCTATAACAGAGACCTGGCTCAAAGAAGGGCAGGACAGGGCATTAAATATTCCTGGGTACAAGGTATTTAGGAGAGACAAGAAACCAGCGGTGGGGGGGGGGGTGGTTTGCTGTATTGATTAAAAATGGCATTACTATACTGGAGGGAGAGGGTGTTCCAGGGGGGTCAAGGACGGAATCTCTCTGGCTAGAGGTAAGGAATGAAAAAGGTGCAATAACATTGATTGGTATAGTGTATAGACCACCAACTAGCAGAAGGGGTGTAGAGAAACAAATTTGCATAGAAATTGTAGAGAGGTGCAAGAATTATAGTGTAATTATAATGGGGGACTTCAATTATCCAAATCTAGACAAGAATAGGAATAGTGCAAAGGGCCAAGAAGGCCGAGAGTCCCTGGAATGTGTTCAAGATAATTTTCTGCAGCAGTATATTTTCAGTCCAACGAGAGGGCAGGCACTGTTGGACCTGGTTCTGGGGAATGAGTTGGCACAAGTGGATCAAATAACAGTGGGAGAGCATTTAGGGGACAGTGACCATTGTATCATAAGATTTAGGTTGGCCATGGAAAAGGACAAGGAGCAATCCAGAGCCGAGATAATTAAATTGGGGGAAAGCCAACTTCAATGGGATGAGAATGCATCTGAGTCAAGTGAGTTGGATTCAATTGTTGATGGAAAAGACGGTGGCTGAACAATGGACAACTTCAAAGAGATAGTATTGCAAGCAATGTCAGGGTATATTCCCTTGAAAGGGAAAGATAGCACAAATAAATCTAGAACACCTTGGATGACGAGAAACATAGGGGTGAAGATGAAAAGGAAGAAGTACACGTATGACAGACGTCAAGTAGAAAATACAGTGGAGAATCAGGCTGAATACAGAAGGATCAGAGGGGAAGTGAAAAAACTAATCAGAAAAGCAAGGAGGAAGCATGAAAAGAGACTGGCAGCTAACATAAAAGGGAATCCCAAGGTCTTCTATAAACGTAAATAATAAGAGTGGTAAAAGAAAGGGTAGGACTAATTAGGAATAAAAGAGGAGGTTTGCATGTGGAGGCAGAAGAAGTCACGGAGATATTAAACAAATACTTTGCGTCTGTCTTTACAAAGGAAGAGGATGCTACCTAGACCGAGTTGAGAGAGGAGGTAACTGGTATACTCGAGGAATTTACAATTGAGAAGGAGGAGGTGTTTGTAAGGCTATGTTTACTTAAAATTGATAAGGTACCAGGAACGGTTGAGATGCATTCAAGGGTAATGAGGGAGGTGAGAGTGGAAATTTCAGAAGCATTGGTGTTAATCTTCCAGTTTTGCTTAGACACAGGAGTGGTGCCAGAGAGCTGGAGAATTGCGAATGTTACACCCTTGTTCAAAAAGGATAATCTAAATATAATGCTAACAAAGACTGGCTAGTCAGTTTGAATTCAGTGGTAGGGAAACTTCTGGAAGCTATAGTTCATGAGAAGATCAATAGTCACTTAGACAAGTGCAGGATAGTTAAGGAAAATTAATTAAAAATTAATAGTTAAGGATTAATTAAGGGAAAATCATGTTTAGCTAACTTGCTGGAGTTTTTTGAAGAGATAACAGAGAAGTTTGATAAGGGCAATGTTATTGATGCAGCCTACATGGATTTTCCTTTGATACAGTGCCACACAACAGACTTGTGAGCAAAATTCTAGCTCATGGGAAAAAAGGCACTTGGATAAGAAACTGGCTGAGTGACAGGAAACATAGAGTAGTGATAAATGGTTGTTTTTCAGATCGGTGGAAAGTCTGCCATAGAATTCCCCAGGGGTCAGTGTTGGGACTCTTGCTCTTCTTGATATATATATTAATGACCTAGACTGTGGTGTGCAGGGAACGATTTCAAAATTTGCGGATGGTATAAAGATTGGAAGCATTTTTTTTAAAAAAATCATTTACAGGATGTGGGCTTTGCTGGCTAGGCCAGCACTTATTGCCTATCCTTAGTTGCTCTTGAGAAGGTGGCGATGAGTGCCTTCTTGAACTGCTGCAGTCCATGTGGTGTAGGTACACACACAGTGCTGTTAGGGAGGGAGTTCCAGGATTTTGACCCAGTGACATTCAAGGACCAGTGATATATTTCCAAATCAGGATGGTGAGTGACTTGGAGGGGAACTTCCAGGTGGTGGTATTCCCATCTATCTGCTGCCCATGTCCTTCTAGATGGTAGTGGTTGTGGGTTTGGAGGTGCTGTCAAAGGAGCCTTGGTGAATTCCTGCAGTGCAACATGTAGATGGTGCACACTGCTGCTACTGTGCATCGGTGGTGGAGGGAATGAATGTTTGTAGATGTGGTGCCAATGAAGCGAGCTGCTCTGTCCTGGATAGTGTCAAGCTTCTTGAGTTGTGGGAGCTGCATTCATCCATTCAAATGGGGAGTATTTGATCACACTCCTGACTTGTGCCTTGTAGATGGTGGATAGGCTTCGGGGAGTCAGGAGGTGAGTTACTCACCACAGGATTCCTAGCCTCTACCTGCTCTTGTAGCCACAGTATTTATATGGCTAGTCTAGTTCAGTTCCTGGTCAATGGTAACCTCCAGGATGCTAATAATTGGGTTCCGGTGATGGTAATGGCATTGAACACCTAGGGGCAATGGTTGGATTCTCTTTTGTTGGAGATGGTCATTGCCTGACACTCGTGTGGCATGAATGTTACTTGCCACTTGTCTGCCCAAGCCTGGATATTGTCCAGGTCTTGCTGCATTTGGACATGGACTACATTAGTATCTGAGAAGTCATGACTGGTGCTGAACATTGTCCAATCATCAGCGAACATACCCACTTCCACCCTTATGATGGAAGGAAGGTCATGGATGAAGCAGCTGAAGATGGTTGGTCCGAGGATGCTACAGTGAGGAACTCCTGCGATGATGTCCTGGAGCTGAAATGACTGACCTCAAACAACCGCAACCATCTTCCTTTGTGCTAGGTATGACTCCAACCAACGGAGAGTTTTTCCCCTGATTCTCATTGACACCAGTTCTGCTAGGGCTCCTTGATGCCACTCTTGGCCAAATGCGGTCTTGACGTCAAGGGCAGTCACTCTCACCTCACCTCGGGAGTTCAGTTCTTTTGTCCATGTTTGAACCAAGTCTGTAATGAGGTCAGGAGATAAGTGGTCCTTGCGGAACCCAAACTGGGCATCAGTGAGCAGGTTATTGCTGTGATGAGGATAGTTTTGAACTTCAAAAGGACATAGACATATTAGTGGACTGGGCAGACAAATGGCAGATGACGTTCAATGCAGAGAAGTGTGAGGTGGTTCGTTTTGTTAGGAAGAATATGGAGAAGCAGTACAATATAAAGGGAGAAACTGTAAAGGTGGTAAAGGAACAAAGGAACATTGGTGTATATCTACATAAGCCATCCAAGGTGGCAGGGCATTTTGAGAGAGCAGTTAATAAAATATATGATATCCTCATTTTTATCAATAGAGGTATTGAGTACAAGACTAAGGAGGTCATGCCAAACTTGTATAAGACACTAGTTAGGCCTCATCTGGGCACCATACTTCAAAAAGGGTGTGAAGGCATTGGAGAGAGTACATCGGAGATTCACAAGAATAATTCCAGGGATAAACAACTATAGCTATGAGGGTAGATGGGTAGATTGGAGAGGTTGGATCTGTTTTCATTGGAGAAAAGAAGGCTAAGAGAAGACATGATAGAGGTATTCAAGATCCTGAGGGGTGTAGTCAGGGTAAATAGTGAGAAACTGTTCCCACTCAAGAGTAATTCAAGAACTAGAGGGCACAGATTCAAAATAATGGGCAAAAGAAATAGAAGTGATGTGAGGAAATATTTTTTTACCTAGTGGGTAGCTGGAGTTTGGAACAAATTTCCTGAAAGGGTGGTGGAGGCAGTTTTGACCAAAAGGGAATTGGATGGCTATCTGAAAAGAAAGAATGTACAAGGTTACAGGGATAAGGCAGGGCAGTGGGTTTAGGTAGAATGCTCTTTCAGAGAGCTCGATAGGCCGAATGGTGTCCTTCTGCACTGTGAAGGTTTTGGGATTCTGTGAAATAATTTTTTTTTACTGATGTTGATTGAGAGATAAATATTGGCCAGGACACTAATGTTTGCTTCAACAGCCCCAAAGAAAACAAGTAAATTAAAGTTTCCTCTCTTGATTGTTATACAGTGTGAATACCAGGTGAGAGCATGCTCAGGCATAGCTCTGTTACCCTCCAGAGTTCAGTAGTCTGTTAACATTCAGGTTGGCGACAGAGAGTGGCAAAAAATGGCAAGTGATATAGCTAACCCCCTCCTCACAACTCCATGACTTCCCTCCAACACCCCAACAGGAATGTACTCCTTCTCTGCTCAACACATGCAAGTAGTGATAGAATTCAGATCGTCAAAGGATTGATTACCTCCCATTCATTCCACTTATGCAGCAGACTCCACCCCATAGAAGATAAGTCTCACTGTTTGGACTTTGAATCATACATTATCAAGAATGTTCCAAGTTTCTCTGAAACCACGAAACCACTTTGATTGATAGAATAAGGTTTGCTATTTTCCTACCGGCATCATTGTTCCTGATAAAGTCATGAACTTCCCTAAAAATGGTAGCGTTATTAATGGCTGTTGAAATATTTATAAAACATAAAGCACTTGTCCTTGACTTTGAAAACGTATCCCTATCAACGCCCACTCAACTAACTAGACCTTGTTTTTAGAATAAGCTGATCAGTCTAATGAAATTAAAAACTTATTAAAGATGATGGATTCTCCCATTGCTTCAACAGATGAGTGAAAAACCAATTACAGTAGCATAGTGGTTATCACTGGACTAGTAATCCAGACAGCCAGGTGGTGGAATTTAATTCAATTAATAAATCTGTAAGTCTGAAATTAAAAGCTAATCTCAGTAATGGTAACCATGAAACAATCATCGATCGTCATAAAAACCCATCTAGTCCACTAATGTCCTTTCTGGTGCTCTTACCTGGTCTGGCTTACATGTGACCCCAGACCCACAGCAGTGTGACTCTTAACTGCCCTCTGATTGCAAGTATCAGTGGAGGGGGTGGGGTTGGGAAGAGGGGGGTGTGTGGGGGAAGAAGGGAGCATATATAAGTATCAAACTGAGAGGCAGCAGCATTATACATGCCTGGTCCAGGCTTGTACTTGATCCTGAACTCTGACTCAGCTTTTCCAACGATTTGAATGGAAGCAGACCTAAGGGCAGAAATAAACACTGCTCTGTCGCTTGCTCTAAATGATCCTTCAATGGACATTTTAGCCTGTTATATTGTAGAGCTCAAGGCCTCTTCAGCTAGAGCCTGAGGCATTCAAAAGAGATACTCTAGACTTAGGAACTCCCCCTAAGATGGTCTTGGAATTGCCATGTGCTCAATTATGGACTTTTGAATAATCAAGCATAACACAGTGGCAGTCAGCAGACTAGTCAGCATATGCCTTCACAATTTGCAGCATGGTTGGTGCATATTGACTGTCAAAATAATTGGTGCCTAGCTAGCATCCTTATTTTCAGCATGGTTCCCTTGATACTAATGCTGTATAAGGTACTATAGCTAAATTTGCAGATGACACCAAAATAGGTAGGAAAGTAAGTTGCAATGAAGAAATAAGAAATTTACAAATGGATATGGACAGGTTAGGTGAATGGGCCAAAATTTGGCAGATGGAGTTTAACGTGGATAAGTGTGAGGTTATCCATTTTGGTCGGAAGAATAAAAAGGCGACTTATTATTTAAACAGAGAGAAACTTCAGAATGCTTCGGTGCAGAGGGATCTGGGTATCCTTGTGCATGAATCGGTGAAAGCTTGTGTGCAGGAACAGCAGGGAATAAGGAAGGCAAAAGGAATTTTGGCATTTATTGCTAAAGGAATAGAGTATAAAAATAGGCAAGTGTTGTTGCAACTGTACAAGGCATTGGCGAGACGGCACCTGGAGTACTGTGCACAGTTTTGGTCCCCTTACTTGAGGAAGGATGTAGTTGCATTGGAGGTGGTTCAGAGGAGGTTCACTAGATTGATTCCAGAGATGCGGGGCTTGTCTTATGAGGAGAGATTGAGCAATTTAGGCCTATAATTGCTAGAGTTTAGAAGGATGAGAGAAGATCTAATTGAGGTATATAAGATGCTAAAGGGGATAGACAAAGTAGACATGGAGCGAATGTTTCCCCTTGTGGGGCATTCTAGAATGAGAGGCCATAGTTTTAGGCTAAGGGGTGGTAGATTTAAATCAGGGATGAGGAGGAATTACTTTTCTCAAAGGGTCTTGAATCTGTGGAATTCACGACCTCAGGGTGCAGTGGATGCTGGGACGCTGAATAAATGTAAGGAGGAGATAGACAGATTTTTAATTAATAACAGGTTGAAAGGTTATGGGCAGAGGGTGGGAAATTAGAGTTGAGGCTGAAGTGAGATCAGCCATGATCATATTGAATGGCAGGGCAAGCTCAAGGGGCTGAATTACCTACTCCTGCTCCTAGTTCTTATGTTCTTATGTTCTTATAACTGGGGAAGGGAAGAAATTGCTGAGTTAATCTCTTACACAAAGTGCTTTCAGTTATGATAAATTCTTACCCAACATGTACAACGGATTTGTGCTGATATGAGACCAAAGCTACCAAAATGCAGGACAAATAGCTGTAGTCACAGTGTCTATTGAAGACCAGTTTTTTAGTTGAGGTTTTGTTAAGCAGTAGTATTCTCTGCTCCTCCACTGCCACCATTACCATTCCTGCTCATTTGTGTTCTTTGAATCTGCCAGTGCACACTGGTATACCTCACTAACCAAATTCCATGGGCAGAATATTAGCAAAGAAATAGAAAGTGTCATCGGCAGTACTATCAAGAGGCGTCTACTGAGCAACAGTACTGCTCACTAATTATCAGTTTTGGTTCCACCAGGGCCACTCGGCTCCAAGCCTCGTTAAAGCCTTGGTCCAAACATGGATAAAATTCCAGAGGTGGGAGAAGAGCGACTGTGCTTGATATCAAGGCAGTATTTGATCAAGTATGGCATCAGGAACCCTAGCAAAATTGAAGTTAATGAGAATCAGCAGGAAAGCTCTCCACTGGTTGGAGTCATACCTAGCACAAAAGAAGATGGCTGTTTCAGGACATCACTACAGGAGCTCCTCTTAGTAATAATAATCCAATGTTCTTCATCTGCTTCATCAATGACTTTCTCTCCATAATGTCAGAAGTGGGATTATTTACTGATGATTGCACAATGTTTAGGACAATTTGTGACTCCTCAAATACTGAAAAGTCCATGCCCACATGCAGCAAGACCTGGACACAATTCAAGCTTTGGTTGGTAAGTGACAAGCATCATAAGTGCCAGGCAATGAACGCCACCAAGTGAAAATCTAACCAGCTTCCCTTGGCATTCAACAGCATACCATCGCTGAATCCCCCAGCATCAATATCCTAGGGGTTACCATTGACCAAAAACTTCACTGGACCAGCCATATAAATACTGTGATTACATCAGCAGGTCAGAGGCTGGGAATTCTGCTAAGTAACTTGATTGATCATCCTAACCCCCCAAAGCTTGTCTACCATCTGCAAGGCTCAAGTCAGGAATATGGTGGAATATTCTCTACTTGCCTGAGTGAATGTAGCTTCACACCAGCTCAACACCACCCAGGACAACACAGCCCACTTGATCAGTACCCCCATCCACCACCTTAAACATTCACTCCCTCCACGACTGGTGCACATTGGCAGCAGTGTGCATTATCTACAAGATATAGTGCACCAAGCCAGCTAATCATACCACTACAGCCACAGAGTTAAAGAGGAGTTTACATGTTAATGAGCCAGGCATTGAAGATCTGTGTATACAACAACTGAAGACAATAATTAATTCATTATTATTTCTTATGCTTCCAACGAGCACCCATACCTATTATTTTTGGGATGGACTGCCCACTTAGCTCAAAAACTTTACCACAAATCCATTCTTCTATAGGGGAAATGGCCAGATGTATTGACAGCCTCAAAGAATGGGAAACAAAGCTGAGTGACTGCTCACCCACTTCCTATGGTTAGAAGTAACAAAACGTGGCAAGTCTATGTTCAGGATTAGAGATGGATAATACATATTGGCCTATCCTGTGAATGATTTTTAAAAAGCACAAGTATGGATACTTTTGGAAGTTTCTCAAACTAAGTAAGTTTGTAAATGTGACTGGATCAGCATCACCCCATCCTAAGGACAAATATAAAACTTAATCAGACTGCTAAAATATTTTATGGCTTTGAAAGTGAAAAGTTGATGATGTGTTTGTGCAGCACCAACACTTTTTATGTCTGCGCTAAATATAGTTTCTTAACATTTTTTAAAAAAATGTATTAAACATGCTTCATGAAAATAAACCACAATGCACATTCACAGCAGCCAATATAGTGAAAGCATTCATGGGATGTGGGCTTTGCTGGCTGGGCCAGCATTTATTGCCCATCCCTAGTTGTCCTTGAGAAGGTGGTGGTGATCTGCCTTCTTGAACCGCTGCAGTCCATGTGGTGTAGGTGCACCCACAATGCTATTAGGAAAAGAGCTCCAGGATTTTGACTCAGCAACGGTGAAGGAACCAGCAATATATTTCCAAGTCAGGATTGTGAGTGGCTTGGAGGGGAACTTCCAGGTGGTGGTATTCCCATCTATCTGCTGCCCTTGCCCGTCTAGATGGTAGTGGTCATGGGTTTGGAAGGTGCTGTCAAAGGAGCCTTGGTGAATCCCTGCAGTGCACCTTGTAGATGTTACAAACTGCTGCTAATGTGCGTCGGTGGCGGAGGGGGTGAATATTTGTGGATGTGGTGCCAATCAAGTGGGCTGCTTTGTCCTGGACGGTGTCAAGCCTCTTGAGTGTTGTGGGTGCTGCACTCATCCAGGCAAGTGGGGAGTATTCCATCACAATACTGAGTTGTGCCTTGTAGATGGTGGACAGGCTTTGGGGAGTCAGGAGGTGGGTTACTCGTCGCACGATTCCTAGCCTCTGACCTGCTCTTGTAGCCACAGTATTTATATGGCTAGTCCAGTTCAGTTTCTGGTCAATGGTAACCTCCAGGATATTGAGTGGGGAATTCAATGATGGTAATGCCATTGAACATCAAGGGGTGATGGTTGGATTCTCTCTTGTTGGAGATGATCATTGCCTGACACTTGTGTGGCACAAATATTACTTGCTACTTGTCAGCCCAAGCCTGGATATTGTCCAGGTCTTGCTGCATTTGGACATGGACTGCTTTGGTATATGAGGAGTCATGAATGTTACTGAACATTGTGCAATCATCAGCGAACATCCCCACTTCTGACCTTATGATGGGAGGAAGGTCATTGATGAAGCAGCTGAAGATGGTTGGGCTGAGGCCGCTATCCTGAGGAACTCCTGCAGTGATGTCCTGGAGCTGAGATGACTGACCTCCAACAACTACAACCATCTTCCTGTTTGCTATTAGACAAGTTTGTTACCTGGATTCATAACTGAGATATTTTCTATCATTGCTGTTTGTATTATATAACACCTTTGACAATATAAAATGCTCCAAATTGTTTGAGAGGAGCATAACCAAACAAAATTTGACACCAAGCCACATAAGGAGATATTAGGATACAAAACTAAAAGTTTGGTTTAAAAGGTAGTTTTTAAGCAAAGCCTTAAAGGTGAACAGAGATGTGGAGTGGCAAAGAGGTTTAGGGAGGGGACTCCAGTGTTTAAGATCTAGATAGCTGATGGCATAGCAATCAGTAGAGGAGCAATGGAAACTGAGGATGTGCAAGAGCTCAGAGTTGCATGAATGCAGTGTTCCCAAAGGGTTGTAGGATTGGAGGAGGTTACAGAAATAGGGAAGGGAAAGACCATGGAAAGGTTTGAGCACAAATCTCAAAATTTGAGCCATTCCTGGACCTCAATCCAGTTTAGGACAATGATGGGTGAATGGAACTCGTTACAAAACAAGATAGAAGCAGCAGAGCTTTGGATGAGATTAATTTTACAGGGGCTGGAGGATGGCCAGGAGAGCATTAGAATAGTCAATAATAATAATAATGGGACACCCTGGTCCACTCCTCCATCACCCCCTACTCCTCAACCCCCTCCTATGGCACCACCCCATGCCCACGCAAAAGATGCAATACCTGCCCCTTCACTTTCTCTCTCCTCACCGTCCAAGGACCCAAACACTCCTTTCAAGTGAAGCAGCATTTCACTTGCATTTCCCCCAACTTAGTCTACTGCATTCGTTGCTCCCAATGTGGTCTCCTCTACATTGGAGAGACCAAACGTAAACTGGGCGACCGCTTTGCAGAACACCTGCGGTCTGTCCGCAAGAATGACCCAAACCTCCCTGTCGCTTGCCATTTTAACACTCCACCCTGCTGTCTTGCCCACATGTCTGACCTTGGCTTGCTGCATTGTTCCAGTGAAGCCCAACGCAAACTGGAGGAACAACACCTCATCTTCCGACTAGGCACTTTACAGCCATCCGGACTGAATATTGAATTCAACAACTTTAGGTCGTGAGCTCCCTCCTCCATCCCCACCCCCTTTCTGTTTCCCCCTTCCTTTTCTCTTTTTTTTTCCAATAAATTATATAGATTTTCCTTTTCCCACCTATTTCCATTATAATAAGAGAAAAAGAAAGAAAAAATTATTTATTTATTTATTTTATATTTTTTTTACATCTTTTATGCTCTCCCCACCCCCACTAGAGCTATACCCTGAGTGCCCTACCATCCATTCTTAATTAGCACATTCGTTTAGATAGTATAACCAACTTTAACTTTAACACCTATGTGTTCTATTGTACTATTGTCGTTGACATCTTTTGATGATCTGCTTCTATCACTGCTTGTTTGTCCCTACAACCACACCCCCACTCCACCACTCTCTCTCTCTCTCTCTCCACCCCCCACACACACACCTTAAACCAGCTTATATTTCAACTCTTTCTTGGACTCGAACTCAAGTTCTGTCGAAGGGTCATGAGGACTCGAAACGTCAACTCTTTTCTTCTCCGCCGATGCTGCCAGACCTGCTGAGTTTTTCCAGGTAATTCTGTTTTTGTTTTTGTTTTGTGATTAGAATAGTCAAGTCTGACGGTAACAAGGGTCTAATATTCTGAGATAAAGTACTTGAATTTTGAACCATTTTGCTGCAATCAAATTACAGCAGACTTGTTGTAGATTCATGTAGTAAAAGTACACATGGTCCTTAAAAGGTCGAGACATATGAGGTTCACACATGGACTGATATCTCTGTGAATTTCAGCGTTCCATCTCTAAAGAAATTTACTGTTTTTATTTATTCTATTGCTCATTTTCTAACTGTAGGTGTGTTTCCCAAGATGTCAGCAGAGTTAGTTACAGAATCATCTCCTCGCTTTATCTCAGCTTTGAAGTCTCAGAAAGTTGTCAAGGATGTTGATGCCCAACTCTCCTGCACAGTGTCTGGTAAATAATACTTACTCTTTTGATGCCATTAAACAATGTAATCAATCCATACTGTATGTTCATCACTGAAGGGGATCATGGATTATCTATTGAAACTGCAGTTTTATTAAATTCCATAATCCTGAAAGAAAATGCTTCCTATAATTTGAAATCTTAACAGCCACTTTGCAAAAGCTTGGCTGAACATTGGTGAGCAGCAGGACCCACAACACCCTACTCTTCCATAAAAAAGATTGCAAAATAAATAAAAAGGCCTATGCTTGGACAACTACAGGGGCAGACTAGAATATCATCCTTCTAACTCAACTGACAAGATTCAAATTAAGTCCAGGCAGCTAAGATAAAGGCAGTCCCTCTTGGAAATGAATGAATGTGTGCTTTTCCAATGATTCTAAGTGAATTGAATAATCGCAAAATAAACAAACTGAAAATTCAGCAGACTTGACAAATATAAAAGTCATGGAGACATGCTATATTTTATGAATTAACTTCCGAAAGTTCTCCTCTCCCGAAATACGCTAACTCTTGTTGAGGTATGGTAGTTTAATCCAGTGGCTATTCTCTACATGTAAACTATACTGGTTATCAGAAGTTGCCCATTCTAATTATCTTACTTCATGGATGTTCGTATCTTAGACATATCTTTTAAATTTGCTTCTTGTTTATATAAATAGAATATATCTCTAAACAAAGTAATAAACACATGAAGAATACATAAATAAGGAAAGATGATTGAGCCCAAGAAGCCAATCTCAACTCAGCCAGCCCACCATTTCACTCTTTCCATGAAAATACCGTCGGCAGCCTTTCATCTATGTAAAATAATGGACATGCAGAAAATCCATTGGGGAGGGGATAGCTTCATATGGTGCACTTTTGGTGCAATTTTGATGATGGCTGAAGAGACCAATCCATGAGACACAGGTTCTGCCACAATTGTCACATATGAAGTGGTTTTCAGGTGTCGTTATGGTTTGTTGTTTTCAGTGTTGGTGCCTGTTGCCAAGCTGCTGTAGCCACTGATCATCAAGGCGGCCAATGGGTAATATCATCATCTCCCTCTGTCATTGGCTAGTAAAATAGAATGTCTCCAGAAGCACATCTAGTTGTCCGTTGAAACTGATTTATACTATTCATTTGATGGCATTCTCTGTAATCTCGGTTTACCATTTTGGATGGTGGTGAAGGTGATGGTTCCTCAGGGGAGTGCAGCCTGACCCAAGTCTGTGGCACCACAGTTGGCTCAGTGGCACAGGAGTGGAGGAAGAAGGGTAGAAGAGCAATAGTGATAGGGGATTCAATAGTCAGGGATCAGACTGGCGTTTCTGCAGCAGAAAACATGACTCCAGGATGGTGTGGTGCCTCCCAGGTGCCAGGGCCAAGGATGTCAAGGAGCAGCTGCAGGATACCCTTCTGAGGGAGGGTGAACAGCCAGAGGTCGTGTTCCACACTGGTACCAATGACTTAGGTAGGAAGAGGGAGAGGTCCTGAAAGCATATTGTAGGGAGCTAGGAAATAAATTAAAAAGCAGGACCTCTAGGGCAGTAATCTGAGATTACTCTCAGCGCTAGTGAGCATAGGAATAGGAGGATTAACCAATCGAACACCTGGCTGGAGAATTGGTGTTGCAGGCGGAGGGGGGTGGGCGGCATCAGATTTCTGAGGCATTGGAACCAGTTCTGGGGCAGCTGAGACCTGTTAACTTTGGAGGGGTTACACCTTGACAGGACCGGAACTAATATCCTCGCAGGGAGATTTCTTAGTGCTGTTGGGGAGGGTTTAAAGTAGCTCGTCAGGGCGATGGGAATCAAAGGGGTAGCTCAAATTGGAAGGAAGTAAAGCTGGTAATAAGAAGTAGATAAGTAGCAAGAGAAATTAGAAGGCAGGCAAAACAAAGGTGAGCATCAATTCGGTTTAGAATGCTGAATAATGTCAAAAAGGCAAAGTTAAGGGCACTCTTCCTGAATGCATGCAGCATTCACAACGAGGTAGATTATTTAAAGGCACAAATTGAGGTAAATGGGTATGATCTAATTGCTATTATAGAAATGTGGCTACAAGGTGACCAAGACTGGGAACTGAATATTCAAGGATATTCAACATTTAGGAAGGACAGGCAAAAAGGAAAAGGAGGTGGTGTTGGCTGATAATAAGGGACAGGATCAGTACATTAATAAGGGAGGATCTCAGATCAGAAGAGCAAAATGTGGAATCAGTTTGAATCAGGTGAAACAGCAAGAGTCAGCAAACATTGGCAGGAGTTGTTTATAGGCCACTAAATGGTAGTCATAGTGTGGGGCATGATATTTAGCAGTTGATTAGAGAAGCATGTAGCATGTTGTAAAAGAACATTTAGGGATGAGTGACCATAATATGGTAGAATTTTACATTATGTTTGAAAGTGAGATAGTTCATTCCGAAGCCGGAGTGTTAAATTTGAACAAAGGAAATTATGAAGATATGAGGGGCAAATTGGCTGAGGTGATTTGGCAAATTACATTAAAAGAAATGACGGTACATCGGCAATGTATAGTCTTTAAAGAATCATTACATAGTTTACAGCAACTCTACATCCCTTCAAGGCACATACATTCAAAAAGAAAAGTCAGTCAACCATGGCTAACAAAGGAAGTTAAGGATTGTATAAGATTAAAAGAAAAGGCCTATAAAGTTGCCAGAAATAATAGTAAACTCGAGGTTTGGGAAGATTTTAGAATACAGCAAGGGAGGACCAAGAAACTGATAAAGAAAAAGAGAATAGAATATGAATGTAAACTAACAAAAAACATAAAAGCAGCTTCTATAGGTATGTAAAAAGGAAACATTTAGCTAAGACAAATGTGGGTCCATTACAGACAGTGTCAGGAGAATTCATAATGAGAAATAGAGAAATGGCAGAGAAGCTAAATGATTACTTTGTGTTTGTCTTCACTGAGGAAGACACAAGAAATCTCTCGGATTTAGAGATCCAAGGGGCTAAAGAGAATAAGGAATTGAAGAAAATTAGTATTAGTAAGAAGGCTGTATTGGAGAAATTAATGGGACTGAAGGTTGATAGATCCCTGGGACCTGATATTCTACATCCCAAAGTGTTGAAGGAGATAGCTATGGAAATAGTGGATGCATTGGTGATCATCTTCCAAAATTCTATAGATTCTGGAGTGGTTCCTGCAGATTGGAAGGTAGCAAATGTCACCCCGCTATTTAAGAAGGGAGAGAGAGAGAGAGAAAACAGGGAACTACAGACCTGTTAGCCTTACATTAGTAGCATTCTAAAGGATGTGATAAATGAACACTTGGATAATAATGACCTGATTGGGCATAGTCAACATGGATTTATCAATGGGGATTCATGTTTGACAAATCTATTGGAATTTTTTCAGGATGTTACAAACAGAATTGAAAAAGGGGAATTGGTGGACATAGTATACTTGGATTTTTCGAAGGATTTTGATAAAGTCTCCCACAGGAGGTTGGTTATCAAAATTAAAGCACATGGGATAGGAGGCAATATACTGGCATGGATTAAGGATTGGTTAACAGACAGAAAACAGAGAGTAGGAATAAACGGGTCACTCTCATGTTGGCAGGCTGTGATTTATGGGGTACCACAAGGATCAGTACGTGGGCCTCACAATATCTATCAATGATTTGGATGTAGAAACCAAATGTAACGTTTCCAAGTTCATGGATGACACAAAGCTAGTTGGAAATGTGTTGCAAGGAAGATGAAAGTGGCTTCAAGTAGATTTGTGCAGACTTTATGAGTGGGCAAGAACATGGCAGATGGAATATTATGTAGAAAAATGTGAGGTTATCCACTTTGATAGGAGGAACAGATTATGCAAGGTATTTATTAAATGGTAAGAGATTAGAAAGTGTAGATGTACAAAAGGACATGGGTGTCCTCATTAATAAGTTACTGAAAGCTAACAGGCAGGAACAGCAAGCAATTAGAAAGGCTAATGGTAATTTAGCCTTTATTGCAAGAGGATTTGAGTACAGGAGTAGAAAAGTCTTGCTTCAATTGTCTAGAACCTTGATTAGACTGCACCTGGAGTATCGTGTGCAGTTTTAGTCCCTGTTCCTTATAGAGGATATTATTTTCACAGAGGGGGTACAACGAAGATTGACCAGACTTGTTCCTGGGATGGCAGGACCGTCCAACAAGAGAGATTGGGGAAACTGGGCCTGTATTCTCTCGAGTTTCAAAAAATGAGAGGTGATTTCATTGAAACCTACAAAATACTCAAAGGAATAGACAGGGTAGATGTGGGTCAGACATTGGGCAGTCTAGAATCAGGGCACACAACTTCAAAATAAGGGGGAAGCCATTTAGGACCAAGATTAGGAGAAATATTTTTACTCAGAGGGTTGTGAATCTTTGAAATTGTCTACCTCAGAGGGCTGTGGAGGCTCAGTCATTCAGTATCTTTAAAGCAGAAATTATAGATTTCTAAATGCCAATGGCATAAAGGGTTATAGGGATAGTGTGGGGAAAAGGCATTGAAGTGGATGACCTGCCATGATCGTATTGACTGGCAGAACAGGCTTGATGAGCTGAATGGCCTACTTTTGCTGCTATGCTCCTAATCTATCCCATATGTCCATAGCCCTTTGAGTGAAAATGTTCTGCCAGACTCCTTTTTGTCCTTCAAACTGCCTCGTTTTTGAATTGTGTTTACTACTGATAACCTTCAACTATGAGCAAACAATTTGCAACAAAACAACTGTTAATATGCTTTTCTTTGTCAGATGAAAGGGAGATCCAACCAAAATTGCCACTAACGTCACAATTTTCAGTCATTTCACTAAATATCCTCTCAGGTACAATGTCATCAGTTAATCCCCTAAGTGGACCTCATGGCCCCAGAGTGCACCTTTTATTCCCCAATATCCAGAAGCAAATCTTACATACATGAAGTAGCACACTTTGCTCAGAAGAGAGAAACCCTCTCCTTACTAAAGCTGTATTGCTTAAAAGAAGAAATGCTACAGTAGAGACTGCTTGTGAAAACTGAACTGGAGAAACTGAGTGATGTAAAATGTATCATAGGATGATATAAATAGAAACTGATACAAAATAAAGTTGGAGAGAGGAGATGTAAAATATAGGTAGCTGATACGGCGTTTGATTGCTCCTCCATGCAAAAGATGGTGAATAACAACACTCTTGGGCAAAAAAGTAACCTTCAGAGTAACCCCTAAGTCTGATGAATAGGTTTCTCTGAAGCATGGATAGCCTCAGTGTGATTTATGCACCAGAACATAAGAAATAAGTAAAGTAGTAGGCTATCCATCCCACTGAATCTGCTCTGCCTTTCACAAAGATCATGGTTGATCTGATCTTGGCCTCAGCTCCACTTTCCTGCCTATTCTCCACCCCCACCCCCCCCCCCCCCCCCCACCTCGCCACCGCGACTCTCCTATAGTTCAAAAATCTGTCTAACTCAGCCTTGAATATATTCAATGACTGAGCCCCACAGCTCTCTAGGGTAATAAATTCTAAAGATTCAAGATCTTCTAAGAGAAGAAATTCTTCTCATCTCTGTCTTAAATGGGAGGCCCCTTATTTTGAAACCACACACCTGGTTCTATATTCCTCCATGAGAGAAAACATCCTCTCACCAGGCCTCCAGCTATGCCTGTCTCTTTATGGGGTATGTGGAACATTCCTTGTTGCAGTCCTACTCCGGCCCCCTTCCACAACTCTTTCTCCGGTACATCGATGATTACTTCGGTGCCACTTCATGCTCTCGTCAGGACTTGGAAAAATTTATTAATTTTGCTTCCAATCTCCACCCCTCCATCATTTTCACGTGGTCCATCTCTGACACTTTCCTTCCCTTCCTTGACCTCTCTGTCTCAATCTCTGGTGATAGACTGTCCACCAATATCCATTACAAACCCACCGACTCCCACAGCTATCTCGACTACAGCTCCTCACACCCCGCTTCCTGTAAGGACTCCATCCCATTCTCTCAGTTCCTTCGCCTCCGTCGCATCTGTTACGATGATGCTACATTCAAAAACAGTTCCTCTGACATGTCCTCCTTCTTCCTTAACCGAGGTTTTCCACCCACGGTCGTTGACAGGGCCCTCAACCGTGTCCGGCCCATCTCCCGCGCATCCGCCCTCACGCCTTCTCCTCCCTCCCAGAAACATGATAGGGTCCCCCTTGTCCTCACTTATCACCCCACCAGCCTCCGCATTCAAAGGATCATCCTCCGCCATTTCCGCCAACTCCAGCATGATGCCACCACCAAACACATCTTCCCTTCACCCCCCTTATCGGCATTCCGTAGGGATCGCTCCCTCCGGGACACCCTGGTCCACTCCTCCATCACCCCCTACTCCTCCATCACCCCCTACTCCTCAACCCCCTCCTATGGCACAACCCCATGCCCACGCAAAAGATGCAACACCTGCCCCTTCACTTCCTCTCTCCTCACCGTCCAAGGATCCAAACACTCCTTTCAAGTGAAGCAGCATTTCACTTGCATTTCCCCCAACTTAGTCTACTGCATGCGTTGCTCCCAATGTGGTCTCCTCTACATTGGAGAGACCAAACGTAAACTGGGCGACCGCTTTGCAGAACACCTGTGGTCTGTCCGCAAGAATGACCCAAACCTCCCTGTCGCTTGCCATTTTAACACTCCACCCTGCTCTCTTGCCCACATGTCTGTCCTTGGCTTGCTGCATTGTTCCAGTGAAGCCCAACGCAAACTGGAGGAACAACACCTCATCTTCCGACTAGGGACTTTACAGCCTTCCGGACTGAACGTTGAATTCAACAACTTTAGGTCGTGAGCTCCCTCCCCCATCCCCACCCCCCCTTTCTGTTTCCCCCTTCCTTTTTTTTTCCAATAAATTATAAAGATTTTCCTTTTCCCACCTATTTCCATTATAAAAAAAAATTAAAAAAAAAACCCCACTAGAGCTATACCTTGAGTGCCCTACCATCCATTCTTAATTAGCACATTCGTTTAGATAATATCACCAACTTTAACTTTAACACCTATGTGTTCCATTGTACTATTGTCGTTGACATCTTTTGATGATCTGCTTCTATCACTGCTTGTTTGTCCCTACAACCACACCCCCCCCTCCACCTCTCTGTCTCTCTATCTCTCCGCCCCCCACACACACACCTTAAACCAGCTTATATTTCAGCTCTTTCCTGGACTCGAACTCAAGTTCTGTCGAAGGGTCATGAGGACTCGAAACGTCAACTCTTTTCTTCTCCGCCGATGCTGCCAGACCTGCTGAGTTTTTCCACTGACCCCTAAGTGTTCACCTGCTGACATGTGACCCATTTGACCCATTTCCTTCCCCAGAACCAGATCCAGCAATACCTCCTTCTTCACTGGGCCAGAAACATACTGATCTAGAAAATTCTCCTGAACATACTTCAAAAACTATTCCCGCTTTCTTCCCTTTACACTATCTCAGTATATATTAAGATAATTAAACTCCCCCATTATAACTATTCTATAGTTCTTGCACCTCTGTAATTTCCTAGCCTCTATATATTTCCCACAAGTTGGTGGCCTACGGAATCCATGATATATTTGCATATTATGTTTCAATAAGATTGCTTCTCATTCTTCTAAACTCCAATGAATATAGACCCACCTACTCAATCTTTTCTCATAGGATAACACCTTTATTCCAAGAATCAACCTTGTCTGAACTGCGTCCAATTCAACTATATCCCTCCTACAGGAAGGTGACCAAAACTGTACACTGTACTCTAGGTGTGGCCTCGCCAATTTGCTGTTCAGTTGTAGCTAGACTTCCCTACTTATATACTCCATCCCCCTTGCAATAAAGACCAATGTTCCAATTGCCTTCCCAATTACTTGCTGGGCTAACCTTTTGTGTTTCATATATGAGCATACCAAGATCCCGCTGTACCACAACATTTTGTAGGCTCTCTCCATTTAAATAATATTTTCTATTCTCCCTACCAAAGTGGACAACCTCACATTTTCCTACATTATACTCTATCTGCCAATTTTTCACCCACTCGCTTAACCTATCTATATCCCTTTGCAGGCTCTTTGGGCTGGATTTTTCCTGGAGCAGTTGGGAAGGTTAAGTTCAGAAACTTCCCTACCTAGCAAATCCATCTCCTTTAAAAAGACCCATGCTCGCCATATTTTCAATCTGTGGAGGTAGGGAGCAAGATGGAGTTAGGCCCACTACCTCATAAACTCATAGTCATCCACAGAACAGAAGGAGACCATTTGGCCCATCGTGTCCACGCCAGTCAACAAAGATCTGACTCCACTAATTCTATTTTCCAGCGCTTGGCCCATAGCCCTGGATGCTATGGCAACACAAGTGAATATCTAAATACTTCTTAAATATTACGAGAGTTTCTGACTCAAGCACCCTCTTAGGCAGTGAGTTCCAGACTCCCACCACCCTCTGGGCGAAAAACTTTCTACTCAACTCCCCTCTTAGCCTTCTACCTCTTACATTAAATCTATGCCCCCTGATTATTGACCCCCCCTACTAATGGAAAAAGTGCCTTTCTATCCACCCTATCTATGCCCCTCATAATCTTATACACCTCTATCAGGTCCCCTCTCAACCTTCATTGCTCCAAGGGAAGCAACCCCAGACTATCCAACCTTTCCTCTTAGCTCAGACCCTCCAGCCCAGACAGCATCCTGGTAAATCTCCTCTGCACCCTCTCCAGTGCAATCACATCCCTTCTGTAATGTGGTGACCAGAACTGCACACAGCACTCCAGTTATGGCCTAACCAGCATTTTATACAGTTCCAGCATAACCTCCCTGCTCTTGTATTCTATGCCTCGGCTAATAAAGGCAAGAATCCCATATGTCTTCTTAACTATCTGTCCTGCTACCTTCAGGGATCTATGAATATACACACCAAGGTCCCTCTGATCTGCAGTACTTTCTGGGGTCCTACCATTCATAATGTAATCCCTAGCCTTGTTAGCCCTTCCCAAGTACATTATCTCACACTTTCCTGGGTTGAATTCCATTTGTCACTGCTTTGCCCACTTGATTAGTCCATTGATATCCTCCTGCAGTTTATGGCTATCTTCCTCACTATTTACCATCCTACCAATTTTGGTGTCATCCGTGAACATCTCGATCATACCCCCTACATGTAAGCCCAAATAATTTTTGTGCACCACAAACAGCAAGGGCCCCAGCACTGAGGCCTGCAGAACCCTACTGGAAACAGACCCAGTCATAGAAACATCCCTCTACCATCACCCTCTGCTTCCTGCCTCTTAGCCAATTTTGGATCCAACGTGCCACTTTGCCTTGGATCCCATGTGCTCTTACTTTATTGTCCAGTCTGCCATGAGGGACCTTATCAAAAAGCCTTGCTAAAGTCCGTGTTGACCACATCAAATGCATTACCCTCATCAACACTCCTGGTTACCTCCTCAAATAATTCAATCAAATTTGTCAAACACAACCTTCCTTAAACAAATCCATGCTGACTATAGAACGAGAGGCCATAGTTTTAGGCCATGGAGTGGTAGATTTAAATCAGAGATGAGGAGGAATTACTTTTCTCAAAAGGTTGTGAAACTGTGGAATTCACTACCTCAGAGTGCAGTGGCTGCTGGGACGCTGAATAAATTTAAGGAGGAGATAGACAGATTTTTAATTAGTAATGGGTTGAAAGGTTATGGGGAGAAGGCAGGAAATTGGAGTTAAGGCCGAAATGAGCTCAGCCATGATTGTAAAGAATGGTGGGGCAGGCTTGTGGGGCTGAATTGCCTACTCCTGCTCCTAGTTCTTATGTTCTTATGTTCTATTCCTGATTATTCCATGTCCCTCCAATATATTCAGATATATTCGGTTCCTCAGAATTCTTTCTAGTAACTTCCCCATCACCAAGATTAGACTGACTGGCCTGTAATTTCCTGGTCTATCCCTTCCTCCCTTTTTTTAATAATGGGTCATTGGCAGCCTTCTAGTCCTCTGGCACCTCACTTGTGGCCAGAAAAGATTTGAAAATTACTGCCAGTGCCCCTGATATCTCTTTCCTTGCCTCCCTCAACAGCCTGGGATACATCTTATCCGGGTATGTGGATTTATCCACTTTTAAGGCCACCAAATCCGCTAGTACCTCCTCTCTCTCTATGTTAATTTCCTCTAATATTTCACATTCCTGCACCCTGATGTCTATATCTGCGTCATCCTTTTCCATTGTGAAGACTGACGCAAAATATTCATTGAGGACTATACCCATGTCTTTCGGGTCCACACACAGGTTACCTCTATGGTCCTTATTGGCCCTACTCTTTCTCTAGTTATTCTCTTGCTCTTTATATATTTTAAAAAACCCATTTGGTTTTCCTTTATTCTACCCACCAATGCTTTCTCATACACTCTCTTAGCTTTCCTAATTTCCTTTTTCAGTTCCCCTCTACACTCTTAATACTCCTCTAAGGACTCTGCTGTATTGAGCCCTCGATATCTACCACAAGCTTCCTTTTTCCCTTAATTCTAACCTTTATGTCTCTTGACACCCAGGGTTCTTTGGACTTGGTCCCCCCTTTGTCTTTACGGGAACATATTTGCCCTGTTACTGTCACTATTTCCTCCTTGAATACCTCCCGCTGCTCTGACACTGTTTTATATGTAAGTTGTTGCTCCCAGTCCATTTGGGCCAAATCGCATCTCATCTTAGTAAAATTAGCCTTTCCCCAGTTTAGAACTTTTATTCCCAGCCCAACCTTATCCTTTTCCATAATTATCCTAAGTCTAACTGAGTTATGGTCAGTATCTCCAAAATACTCCCTTACTGATATGCCTTCCACCTGCCCAGGCTCATTTCTGAATATTAGGTCCGGAACGGCCCCCTCTCTGTTGGGCTTTCTACCAGAGGCAACTCCAAGGCAACAATGGAGGCAGGTGGAATTCCAGACCAGCAGGCTAGTAGGCCATGCTCCATTTACTGGGACACTGGCCTGGTTGTAATGATGAATGTCAGGCCCTCAAACTCTCAACTCTCACCTTCCCCCTCACAATAACACCAATCACACATGTCCCCTCAGGTCCTCCGTGTCCCCTCCTCGCCCCCATATCTCCATATCCTCTCATATTCCCCATTCCTGCTCCATACCCCCTTACCCATCTGCCCCCTCCTTGCCCCCCCCCCCATTGTCATTCACCCAGTGTTCATTATGGGGAGACCTCAGCAGGCACATTGAATGAAAAAAAATAAACTTCTAACAATCTAATAGAGCTCTCAGTCAAACACACTTGATACTGAAAAAAAATTCTCATTCATAAACCTATTCAAAAAATGAAATGCTCTCAAGTGGTCAATCTGTTACGAAGAAAAATTCACATCTATTTCACTAACCACATAAGAGACGGATAACCCTTTAATAACCCTTTCAAATTGTCAGTCAAAATGTGAACACAGCCCCGACTGAGATAAGAAATTTTAGAGCTTTTGAAACTCAGCCAAAAATTCATAATGGCCTCAGGCATAATTTAAAAAAAGCTCTGGGAAATGTAACAGAGTCTATTGAAACTGAAAAACCAGGTGACCTTTTTTTCTAAGATGCACCAAAAGTCTTGTGAATCAAAGCAGGCCAGGAGCAGGTGAGGCTTTTTTTTTAAATGAAAGCTGCTGAAGGCTTTTTGTTTAACTTTAAAGGGACTCTAGGCATTTAAATCACTTCAGATTATTACACTAGCAATCCCAAGCAGTGTTTTCTTATGTATTTAATGCATAAGAGCATTTTTCTCAATGGGAAAATGGACCCAACATCAAAAATACTCTAATGCATCTCAATACTTATACAATGCTGCTCAACGCAATAGGCAACTTACCTTTGAAGAACAGAGCTGTATTATCAATCACTGCAGTAAAAACACATCCAAATTACAATACAGCATCTAACGATTGAAACTGAAAGAACAGATTTATTTTTATATTTCAAAGATTGTCAATGAAAGAAATCCAGGAGCAGGTGACTGTGTTCTTTTCGGTTCCCCAGTTGGGGCTGGGGTTCCTCTGAGAGACTGTGAACCAGTCTACTTACCTAAGGGGCCCAACTCCACAATTCAATAAAAATCTGGAATTAAAATTTCAGCGTCAATTATCAAAAAAACGCATCTGATTTCCCAATGTCCTTTAGGGAAAGAAATCTTCTGTCCTTAGCTGGTCTGGCCTACATCTGACTCCAAACCCACAGTTTTGTGTTTGACTCTTAAATGCCCTCTGAATTGGCCTAGCAAGCCACTCAGTTGTAAGAAGCCGCTAAAGAGTCCAAAAGGAATGAAACCTGACATCGATCTAGGCACTGGAAACGACAACGGCAAACTTAGCCCTGTCGACCCTGCAAAGTCCTCTTTACTAACATCTGGGAGCTTGTGCCAAGATTGGGAGAGTTGTCTCACAGACTAGCCAAGCAACAGCCTGACATAGTCATCCTCATGGAATCATACTTTACAGATAATGTTCAAGGTACCACCATCACCATCCATGGGTTTGTCCTGTCTCACTGGCAGAACATACCCAGCAGAGGTAGCGGCACAATGATATACTGTCGGAAGGGAGTTTCCCTGGGAGTCCTCAACATAAGAACATAAGAACTAAGAGGAGTAGGCAATTCAGCCCCTTGAGCCTGCCCCGCCATTCATTACGATCATGGCTGATCTCATTTTGGCCTCAACTCCAATTTCCCACCCTCTCCCCATAACCTTTCAACCCATTACTAATTAAAAATCTATCTATTTCCTCCTTAAATTTATTCAGCGTCCTGGCATCCACTGCACTCTGAGGTAGTGAATTCCATAGATTCACAACCCTTTGAGAAAATTAATTCCTCCTCATCTCTGATTTAAATCTACCACCCCTTAGCCTAAAACTATGGCCTAAGCTATCAACATCGACTCTGGACCCCACGAAGTCTCATTGCATCAGGTCAAACATGGGCAAGGAAGCCTCCTGCTGATCACCACCTACCACCCCCCCCCCTCAGCTGATGAATGAGTGTGCCTCCATGTTGAACACCACTTGGAGGAAGCACTGAGGGTGGCAACGTGTACTCTGGGTCAGAGGACTTCAATGTCCATCACTAAAAATGGCATGGTAGCATCACCACTGACTGAGCTGGCCGAGTCCTAAACAACAAAGTTGCTAGACTGGGTCTGCAGCAGATGCTGAGGGAACCAAAAAGAGGGAAAAACATACTTGACCTCATCCTCACCAATCTACCTGTCACAGATGCATCTGTCCATGACAGTATCGGTAGGAGTGACTACCGCACCATCCTTGTGGAGAAAAGGTCCCATCTTCACATTGAGGATACCCTCCATCGTGTTGTGTAGCACTACCACCGTGCTAAATGGGATAAATTTTGAATAGATCTAGCATCTCAAGACTAGACAACCATGAGGTGCTGTGGGCCATCAGCAGAATTGTACTTAATTGTATACAATCTGTAACCTCATGATCCAGCATGTCCCCCACTCTACCATTACGACTAAGCCAGGGGATCAACCCTGGTTCAATGAAGAGAGTATGAGGGCATGCCAGGAGCAGCACCAGGCATTGCTAAAAATGAGTTATCAAGCTGGTGAAGCTAGAACATAGGACTACAGCATAAGCAGCAAGTGATAGACAGAGCTAAGTGATTCCACAACCAATGGATCAGATCTAAGCTCTGCAGTCCTGCCACATCCTGTCATGAATGGTGGTGGACAATTAAACAACTCACTGGAGGAGAAGGCTCCACAAATATCGTTATCTCCAGTCATGGGGAACCCCAACACATCAATGCAAAAGATAAGGCTGAAGCATTTGCAAGAATCTTCAGCCAGAACTGCCAAGTAGATTATCCATCTCGGCCTCCTCCGGAGGTCCCCAGCATCACAGATGCCAGCTGTCAGCCAATTCAATTCATTCACTTGATATCAAGAAACAGCTGAAGGCGTTGGGTACTGCAAAGGCTATGAGCCCTGACAACATTCCGGCAATAGTACTGAAGACTTGTGCTCCAGAACTTGCTGTGCCCCAAGCCAAGTTGTTCCAGTGCAGCTATGAGACTGGCTATGTGAAAAATTGCCCATGCATGTCCTGTACACAAAAAGCAGGACAAATCCAACCCAGCCAATTACCACCCCATCTGTCTACCCTCGATCATCAGTAAAGTAACGGAAGGGGTCATCATCACAGCTATCAAGCGGCACTTGCTTAGCAATAACTTGCTCACTGACACTCAGTTTAAGTTCCACCAGGGCCACTCAGCTCCTGACCTCATTACAGCCTTGATCCAAATATGGACAAAAGAGCTCAACTCCCAAGGTGAGGTGAGAGTGACTGCCCTTGACATCAAGGCAGCATTTGACCAAATGTGGCATCAAGGAGCCCTAGCAAAACTAGAGCCAATGGGAATCAGGTTGAAAGCTCTCCACTGGTTGGAGTTAAACCAGCACAAAAGAAGATGGTAGTAGCTGTTGGAAGTCAATCATCTCAGTTCCAGGACATCACTGCAGAAGTTCTACAGGGTAGTGTTCTAGGCCCGACCATCTTTAACTGCTTTATCAATGACCTTCCTTCCATCATACAGTCAGAAGTGGGGATGTTCGCTGATGATTGCACAATGTTCAGCACCATTCGCGACTCCTTAGATGCTGAAGCAGCCCATGTCCAAATGCAGCAAGACCTGGGCAATATCCAAGTTTGGGCTGACAATTGGCAAGTAACATTCGCGTCACACAAGTGCCAGGCTTGACCATCTCCAACTAGAGAGAATCTAACCATCACCCCTTGACATTCAATGGCATTAACATCGCTGAATCCCCCACTATCAACATCCTGGGGTTACCATTAACCAGAAACTGAACTGGACTAGCCATATAAATACTGTGACTACAAGAGCAAGTCAGAGTCTAGGAATCCTGCAGCAAGTATCTCACCTTACTCTGCAAAACTTATCCACCGTCTACAAGGCACAAATCAGGAGTGTGATGGAATACTTTCCACTTGCCTGGATAAGTGCAGCTCCAATGACACTCAAGAAACTTGACACCATCCAGGACAAAGCAGCCTGCTTGATTGGCACCACATCCACAAACATTCACTCCCTCCATCATCAATGCAGCGTGGCAGCAGTGTGTACCATCTACATGATGCATTGCTGGAATTCACCAAGCCTCCTTAGGCAGCATCTTCCAAACCCATGACCATTACCGTCTAGAAGGACAAGGGCAGCAGACACATGGGAACACCACCACCTAGAAGTTCCCCTCCAAGCCACTCACCAACCTGACTTGGAACTATATCGATGTTCCTTCACTGTCGTTGGGTCAAAATCTTGGAAGTCGCTTCCTAACAGCACTGTGGGCATTTCTATAGGACATGGACTGCAGCAGTTCAAGAAGGCAGCTCACCACCACCTTCTCAAGGGCAATTAGGGATGGGCAATAAATGCTGGCCTAGCCAGTGACACCCACATGAACAAATAAAAAAAGTTTCTAAAATGCTGGCAAAAATCCACAGTGTGTGAAAGCTCTGTCATGATTTGGTGATACAAACTGCCGCACACCCCTTAGGAAATACATTTTTCATCTTCAGTGCTTGGGTCCCATTTCAAATATTTCTAAAGCTGCTCCAAAAAAAAAACTTTTGCATACTTTAGCTTTTTTTGCACTAGAATTTATCATGATAAGGGATCGGTCATTTAGGACTGAGTTGAAGAGAAATTTATTCACTAAGAGAGTTGTGAATCTTTGGAATTATCTGCCCCCAAGACCTGTGGATGCTCAGTCATTGAATATATGCAAGACTGAGGTTGATGTATGTTTGCACACTGAGGGAATGAAAGGATATGTGGATAGAATGTATTTGTGGAGCTGAGGTCACCATGTCATCATGACTTTGGCTTTAGTCTTATTTATTTGAGTTGTTGGTTGCTTTTTTGTTGTCAGCTTTTTAGTGGCTATGCTTTTAGGCGTTTTATAGGTTGGTGTATGTTTATGCTTTTTCAGTGTTATATTATAATTATTTATTTGCTATGCAGGTAATCCAGAACCAGAAGTAACTTGGTACAAAGGAGACAAGCAGCTCACCAAGATTCTTGGCCTTCCTAAATATAAATTGTTAAAGGATGACATGGTTCACACACTCAGACTATACAGGTGAATGGCTGTGCTGCATGGTTATATAAAGCGCTTCATAGAATTGAAGTTTATTACAGATCTTGATAGAAGTATTGGCCTAAAAATTTGATGATGCCACACTTGATAGTCAGGCACTAATTAGTCAGCCAAGCCATCAGTATGGCAGGCAAAGACTGACCTCTCAGTTCTGGTATCCTTCTCATAAATCTTTTTTGTGCATTCTTGAGTGTACCAATCCATTTTTTATAAGATGGAGACTAGAATTGTACTCTTCAGTGTAGTATAACAAAGGTTCCACACAAGTTTAACTTTGTTTTTCAATTTTATCCTTCAACACACAGTGCTTGGTTTGCTTTTTTTATGGCCTTATTAGCCTATGTGGCTACTTTTAATTTTAATCATCCTGATAGCCTAGAGGTTATTGTCATTGAAAATAATGGAAAAATAGTTAACATATTTATTGCACATTCCTTTGCCCCTTTTTATTTTCATTATGTGTGTTAACACTACAGTAAAGAATTTTATATGAATATTCTAAGTGTTCATCCGCCACCACTAATTTATGTTCGCTGTCGATTTGGTTTTCGTTGGTCTAATTTAAACAGTGAGTTCTAATGATATATTCAAAGTGACCAGCTGAGTAGTTAATAATCTTTACAGTAAGAGAGAACTGAATTAATCAACACCTTTGAATTCAAACAGCTTGTGTATTACTGGCTATTTCTACCACAATCATAAAATTCTTCCACAAAATCAGTTCTGGTAAATCATTTCATATTGCACAGAATAAAGCCATTCTGCCCATCATGCTTCTACCAGATCTCTGAAAAGTTATCAGTTAGTTCCACCCTCCTGCTCTTTCCCCATAGCCTTGAATTTTTTTTTCTCTTTTAAGTAGAACATTACTATTGAATTTTCTTCCACCACCTTTTCAAGCAATACATTCCAGGTCATAATAGTTTGCTGAGTAAAACAATTTAATTTCACCTTCTGAGCATTTTTGTTAATTATCTTAAATTTGTGTCTTCTGGTTACTGACCTTCCTGCCACACTTTCTACACTACATTGTTTGCCTGGCTTGTGGGTGCCTGGCTTATCTCTCTCCATTTTTTGAACAGGCGTGTAACATTTATGGCCCTACAATCCTCTGGCACCACACCAAAAACCAAGAAACGTTGAAAGAGTGCGGCCAAAGCTTCTACTCTTATTTCCATCAGCAACCTTAAATGCATCCCATCTGGACTTGTCAACTTTGAGCACCATCTACCATTTAAATTCCTCCTCTTTATCTACTTGTATCCAGTCCAATTTCTCTACCCCTCTTCACTTACAATAATATTGGCAGCATCCTCTTCTTTAGTGAAGACAAATGCAAGTACTCATTAAGTGACTCACCCATGCCCTCTACAGTCATGGGAAGGTTTACTTTTAGGTCCTTAATCAGCCCCACATTACCTTTGACCTTCCTTTTACCATTTGTATGTTGAAAAAAGACTTTAGTGATTCATTTTATATTAACTGCTAATCTTTTCTCATATATTCTCTTTGCCCCTCTTATTCCCATGTTCAGTTTTCCTTGGTAGTTTCTGTATTCAGCTAGATTCTGTGACATTCATAGATTAACCTGACATTTATCATCAGCCTCCTTCTTCTCTTTCAGTTTAATTTCAATTCCTTTGGTCAGCCAGGGAGCTATAGCTTTGGATGGCTTTCCTTTCCCCCTCTAGTTTGTACCTGAACTATCTCCTCCTTGCTCCATTTACTGTTATACCTGGCCATCTTTGTTTCCAGTCCACCTGGGCCAGATCCCTTTTTATTTCATTGAAATTAGCCTATTTCCAGTTGAGTATCTTCACCTTTGCTTTTCCCTATTGCTTTTCCATAAATGTTCTAAACCTAATGATATTATGATCATCGTTTCCCAAATGCTCTCCCACTGAAACATGCTCCACCTGGCCTACTTCAATCCTTTGAACTAGATCTAGCATTGCTTCCTTCCCCAATGGACTGGCAACTTACTGATCAAGAAAGTTCTCCTGTATGCACTACAGGAATTTTTTTCTGCTCCTTGACTTTTACCCTGTTTCCACTCACCAGTCTGTAATAGGATAGTTGAAGTCCTCACTATATTGTTTTTGCATCTTTCTGAAATTTGCCTTCACATTTGCTCTTCCATCTCTTTCTTACTCTTTGAAAGCCTACAGTTTAGCTCCTCTTCTACTTTTAACTCTAACCAATAGATTCTGTCTTTGAACACTCAATCATATCATCCCTTTCCATGGTGTAACAGTATTTTTTTTATTCATTCAAGGGATGTGGACGTCGCTGGCAAAGCCAGCATTTAATGCACATCCCTAATTGTCCTTGAGAACGTGAGTCACCTTCTTGAACTGCTGCAGTCCTTGTAGTGAGGTACACACACAGTGCTGTTAGGGAGGAAGTACCAGGATTTTGACCCAGGGACAGTGAAGGAGCAGTTATATATTTATGATGGTTTATGACTTTGAGGAGATCATGTGGGTGGCTTGTGTTCCCATACATCTAATGCCCATGTTCATTAAGGTGGTAGGGATTGTGAGTTTAGAAGGTGCTGTTGAAAGAGCCTTCATGTGTCGTTGCAGTGCATCTTGTAGAGAGACACTGCAGTCAGGTACGGAGGAAGTGAACATTCAAGGTAGTAGATGGGGTGCCAATCAAGTGGGCTGCATTGTCCTGGATGATGTCAAGCTTTTTGAGTGTGTTGAAACTGTATCTAGGCAAGTGGGAAGTATTCCATCACACTACTGACTTATGCCTTGGAGAGGGTAAAAATGCTTTTAGGAGTCAAGGGGTGAGTTACTCAACATAAAATAGCCAGCCTCTGACTCGCTCTTATAGCTGCAGTATTTATGTCGATTGTCTGGTTAAGTTTTGTCAGCAGATCGCATCCCTCGATGGTGTTGATAGTGGGGTTTCAGCAATGGTAGTGCTGTTGAATGTCAAAGGAAGATCAGTAAATTCACTCTTGTTGGAGTTGGTTATTCCCTGGCACATGTTTGGTGTGAATGTTACTTCCCACTTATCAATCGAAGCCTGAGTATTGTCCAGTGTGCTGTTGGAAGTGGACATGGACTTTGATTAATGCTGCCAGCCCCATCTTTTATCCCACCCCTATTTGTCCTGAATATATTATAGCCAGGAATATTAAGTTCCATTTCCTGCTCTTGTTTGAGCCAGATTTTTGCTATTGGCAGAATATCATAACTCCAAAGGAAACTTGTAGCTGCAGCTCACCAATCTGATTTGTCACATTCCATGCAGTTATGCACATGCACTCCAAAGCAGTTTTAATATACCTTGAAATATTCACTTGTTTGATTCCTCCTATTTCTGGACCAATGATTCCTCTAATGCTGTTTGTCCCTCCTAGTTCTTTGTGAACTTTGTTTCTTCTCTCCAATGCTTCATTCTGGTTGCCTTTCGGCTTCCAAATGAGTTTAAACTTTCCCCCAAAGCAGAGGTGGTGATTTTGGAGATCACATGCTCCGTGACATTTATCAGAGGATGATGCATATTGAGAAGGATAAATGGGTAAAATTCACTCTCTTGGGCTCTGCCTAATCCTGATCATCTTCCACACAGTAACTTCTGGTAACCTTCCCTGTGGCACCTTGCAGATAGAGCCAACCAAAGTCATATTTATTGGTCAGTGATTGAACATTACATGGTCTTCTCAAAAATAAATAGAATTGATTCATAGCATTAGTATTCAGTGTGCACAGGACATTTCAAAGCCATTTCCATTTGACTCGATCAATGTATCTGCTTAAATTTGTGTAACATTAACATCAAATTAAAATAGAATATTTCTATGTGTACAACTTATCATTAGTTTTACCAAAGTAACTATCATACAATATTGCATTTAGCATCTTTAACACAGGAAACAACCCAAGGTGCTTCAAAGAGATGTAATCAGAAATAAATGGATACCAAGCCAAAGAAGGGGATAAATGGAAGATTAGCCAACAGCTTTATCAAAGAGCTGGTTTGAAAGGAATGTCATGAAGGAGAAGAGGAAGATGGAGGGACCTAGGTAAGAAATCCCAGTACATAGACCCTTGGTAGCTGAAGATACAGCTGCTAATGGTGTAGTAATTTGGGAGTGGGAGATGGATAAGATCAGAGTTGAAGTAGCGGAGAGGTGAAAGAAGTTGCACAGTGGAGCAGGCTTAGGTGATAAAGAGACAACATGGTATAAAGAGACTTTAACACAAGGATGATACTTTTAAATTGGGTGTCTTGGGGAACCAGGAGCCAGTGTAGAACAGCAAGAAGAAGGGTATGAGATGAGTAGGATTTAGCAAGGGATAAGACCAAAAAACTATAAGACGTAGAAGCAGAAGTAGGTCATTCAACTCATTTACTCTGCTCTGCCATTCAATGAGATCGTGGCTGATCAGATAATCCTCAATTCCACTTTCCCGCCTTTTCTCCATAACTCTTGATTCCCTTACTGAATAAAAATCTGTCTATCTCAGCCTTGAATATATACTTAATGACCAAGCCTCTTCAGCCCGCTGTGGTAAAGAATTCCACAGATTCACTACCCTTTGAGAGAATAAATTCCTCCTCGTCTCTGTCTTAAATGAGTGACTCCTTGCTCTGAGATTATGCCTTCTGGTCCTAGACTCTCCCACAAGGGGAAACAAATGCTCAGCATCTACCCTGTCAAGCCCCATAAGAATCTTATTTGTTTCAACAAGGGTGCCTCTCATTCTTCTAAATTCCAATGAGTACAGGCCCAACCTACTCAACCTCTCCTCATAAGAAAATCCCTCCATACCCGGTATCAATCTAGTGAACCTTCTCTGGACTGCCTCCAATGCCAATATATCTTTCCTTAGATAAGAGAACCAAAGCTGTTCACAGTATTCTAGGTATGGTCTAACTAGTGCCTTGTATAGTTTAAGCAATACTCCCTATTTCTATACTCGATTCCCTTTGAAATAAAGGCCAACATTCCATTTGCCTTCCCTATTACCAGCTGAACTTGTATGCTAGCTTTTTCTGATTCATGCACGAGGACCCAAATCCCTTTGTGCTGCAGCTTTCTGCGGTCTTTCTCCATTTAAATAATATTCAGCTCCTCTATTCTTCCTGCCAAAGTGCATAACCTCACATTTTCCCACATTATATTCCATCTGCCAAGTTTTTGTCCATTCACTTAACCTGTCTATATCCCTCTGTAGACTCTTTGTGTCATCCTCACCACTTGCCTTCCCACCTATTTTTGTGTCATCCACAAACTTGGTGATGGTACATTCACTTCCCTCATCCAAGTCATTAATATATTTGTAAATAATTGTGGCCCCAGCACTAATCCCTGTGGCACTCCACTAGTTACAAGTTGCCATCCTGAAAATGCTCCCCCGTATCCCAACTCTCTGTCTTCTATTAGTTAGCCAATCTTCTATCCATGCTAATATACTACTCCCAACACCATGGGCTCTTATCTTATTAAGTAGCCTTCTGTGCGGTACCTTATTGAACGCCTTTTGGAAATCCAAATAAATTACACCTATTGATCTATCCTGCTTGTTTCCTCCTCAAAGAATTCTAATAAATTTGTCAGACATGATTTCCCGTTCAAGAAGCCAAGCTGACTCTGCTTGTGCATTTCTAAATGCTTTGCTATTACATCCTTTTTAATAGATTCTAACATTTTCCCAATGATGGATGTTAAGCTAACAGGTCTATAGTTATGTCTTTTTTGTCTCCCTCCCTTTTTGAATAAGGGTGTTACACTGACAGTTCTCTAACCCTCCAATCCTGGGACTTTTCCAGAATCTAAGGATTCCTGGAAGATTACTACCAGTGCATCCACTATTTCTGTAGCTACTTCCTTTAATATCCTAGGATGCAACCCATAAGGTCCAAGGAACTTATCAGCCTTTTGCCCCATTATTTTCCCAAGCACTTTAACTCTAGTGATAGTTATTGTATCTATTTCCTCCCACACTTTTGTCCCTTGATTATTTAGTATTTTTGGAATGCTATTAATGTCTTCTACTGTGAAGACTGACGCAAAGTATTTATTTAACTCCTCTCCTGGTTCCCCATTATTATTTCCCCAGCCTCATTCTCTCAGGGGCTTATGTTCACTATGGCCTCTCTCTTCCTTTTTATATACAGAAGCTCTTACTGTCCATTTTTATATTGCTTGCCAGTTACCCTCAAAGTTTATTTTCTCCCTCTTTATTAATTTTTTGGTAATCTTTTGTTGGTTTTTAAAAGTTTCCCAATCCTGTGGCTTACCACTAATCTTGCCATGTTTTTTTCTTTCAATTCAATATTATCATTAACTTCCTTGGTTAACTATGGTTGGTTTAGCCCTTCCTAGAATTCTTCTTCCTCACAGGGATATATCTTTGTTGTGAGTCATGAACTATTTTCTTAAATGTCTGCCATTGTTCTTCAACTGTTTTTTCTGCTAAACTCCTTTCCCAGTCCACTCCAGCCAACTCTGCCCTCATTCCTTTGTAATTACCCTTGTTTAAGTTTAGCACAGTTGTTTCCATCCCAAGTTCCTCACTCTCAAACCGAATGCTAAATTCTACCATGTTATGGTCACTGTTTCCTAGGGGATCTTTTACTCTGAGATCATTTACTAAACCTGCCTCATTACAGATTACCAGACCCAAAATAGCCTGATCCCTGGTTGGATCCACAATATATTGTTCTAGGAAACTGTCCAGAGTAAAGTCTATGAATTCTTGCTCATGACTACCTCTGCCAATTTGATTTTCCCAATCTACATGCAGATTAAAGTCACCCATGATTAATGTAGTGCCTTCTTTACATGCCCTCATCATCTCCTGATTTATTCTCTGTCCTACAGTATAGCTACTGTTAGGGGGCCTATAGGCTACTCCCACCAGTGTCTTCTTCCCCTTGTTGTTTCTTACCTCCACCCATATGGATTCTACATCTTCCGATCCGAGATCATTTCTTCCTATCGTATTTATTCCATCTCGTACTAATAAAGCTACCCCACCACCCTTTTCTTCCTGCCTATCCTTTCAAAAAGTCACATACTCCTGAATACTTAGTTCCCAGTTTTGATCTCCTTGTAACCATGTCTCCTTAATGGCTATAAGATCATACCTTTAACCTCTATATGTGCTGCTAATTCATTTATTTTGTTCCAAATACTATGTGCATTATCGTAAAGAGCCATTAATTTTGCCTTTTTACCATTTTTTCACCCTTTGACCCTATTTGTTGTTGTTCTTTTATGTTTGTACACTCTTCCCATTCCTGTCACACTCTGAGTATCATTACCTAAATAGCTGCCCTGCAAGGCTGCCAAATCCTTTTGCTTTGTAAGCCTACGTATCCCCTTTCCAAGACCCTCCCCCATTCTATTTGGTTTAAAGCCCTCTCTACAGCCCTAGTTATTTGATTCACTAGGACATTGGTCCCAGCACAGTTCAAGTAAACTCCGTCCCACCGTAACAGCTCCCTTCTATAGGATCTAAGCCATTGGAGGATCTGCGGTGTCCCAGAGGGTCTGTGATGGGAGGCCAGCTAGGAGAGTAGTGGAATAATTGAGTTTGGAGATGACAAAGGTTTACACAAAGATTTCAGCAGCAGATAGACTGCTCTCAATTCAGAGGTGGGTGTTGTTACAGAGGTGGAAGTGGGTGGTATTGTAATGGAGAGGATTATGGAATTGAGTGGGATGCCAATGTTGCAAACAATCTGGTTCAGCCTGACAATCTTCAGAGAGCGGAATGGAATCAGTGGCAAGATTATGGAGTTGAAGTGTGAAGATAATGCCTGCAGTCTGCCCTGTGCTAAACTAGAGGAAATTGTGGCCTCATCCAAGACACCATTACCAACGTTGGCATTTCTAATTCTCTACATATTCAAAGTAAGAATTTGTCTCACACTTAACAACGAGTAGAAAAGGTTTACTAGAATGGCTGGAGAACTTTAGTTGTGAAGAGAGGCTGGGGAAGCTGGAAGTGTTTTTAGAGTAGTGAAGGAGATTTGATGGAGGTTTAAAATCATCAACAGTTTTGATACATTAAATAAACTGTCAGTAATCAGAGGACAAAGATTTAAGCTAATTGGCAAAAGAACCAGAGGTGAAGAAACATTTTTTTCACTCATCATGTCGTGATCTAAATACACTGAAAGGCTGGTGGAAGCAAATTCAGTAGAAATATTCAAAAGAAACTGAATAAAAACTTGAAAAGAAATAAAAACACAGAGCTGTGAGGAAAGGGAAATGGAGTGTAACTAAATGGATAGCTCTACCAAAGGGCTGAAAGGTCTCCTTCTCTGCTCTGTCATTCTATGACTTTGGCTTCCCTCACTTGTAAATCATCTCGCCCTGTGTCTCAACACCCTGTTATCTTTCATGATCAAATGTATGTTCTCACATTCTGTTTACACTCTAACTTGATACCCACAGGTCAGATGCTAAAATAAAGTTCAACGAATACTCAGAACTCCATGTAATTTTTTGATCGAATGTTATTCTCAGAATTTATTCCTACATCTTTCCATATGAAAAATTCCTTAGACAGCCGTAACTTCCTTTTAAAATACACTTAGTATTTTCAGTAATGGTATCTTTTTCCAATCACACACCAAGTGCTATATATAGAGCTCAAGCCGCATGTGTGTTTGATAAACCACCTGTTAACTTTCAACTTGTAAGGTATTGACTTAAAGTTGACATCAATTAATGAAAAATGCAGTGAGGGTTGAAATGCATTTTGGCCTGTTTTTGGGCCTGAAATAGGCAGCATGCTGTGAGCAGAGGCCAGAAATGTAAGCGCTCACCTGAAATTGGGCCTCAGGTCTCATTGGCTTATCATGATAAGCTGCAGATGCCAATGAGGTGACCAGAGGCAGCTTATCAGTTTCACAAGGGCTGGCCAACTCAACAGCAGCGAACCTCGAGTAAATTCTGGGAGGGGGAGGAGACAATCAGTAGGGGACTGAGTGGGGGTTGGCAATAGCCTACAGGGTGTCATGATCACAAGACAGGAAGGAATATACGTATATATCACCCTGGCTACTTTATAAACATATTACTTTTTAAAAAACGGACTAATGGCTGGACTAATAAAAAGACTACAGTTGACCACATGCTCATACTTCTGGAAGATTCTAAGCTGTTTCATCCTCCTGGAATGTGACTTGTATTGTATAAACATTCCAACCAAGCCAAGACAAAGGATTCATAGAATATACATCTACACAAAGGGAGCTGTTCGAGACTCGTTATCTCCAACATTGTGATAATGGTTACCAGTTGCCTTCTCAAAACACAATGGGTTGTAACAAGTTAGCTGAATAGCCCAGCCTGAAACCACCCTGTCACATTACCGAGACTTGAGCTGTTTGAATTTCTATAATTGTACAAGTTTTGAATTTTATCTTCAATTGTGGTTTAACCTCCGAAGAGAACCAGGCTCCAAGCTAGCAGCCTGCCTTTGACCTCCGTCTCACTCCAAGTCTTATTTCCAGAAAAACCCCTGTATTTCACTTACGGAGTGAGCTAATACCTAGGATACAAGAATAATTTGATGCATCATCAGCGGACTCAACCTGCAACTGAGTTCCTAGGATCAAGACCAGAAATTCTGCCAGATAAAACTACCTAAAAGAACTTTGCTTGGACATAGGTTCTACACTCTAGAGATGCCTGTGAAACCATAATTCTTATTTTTATTGTGGTCTTCGCCCTCTTTCTTTCCCTTATCCCTCTTTTATTGTATGAATGCAAAAAGGGGCAGACGTTGCAAAATCCCTTCACAGATTTTGTTTGCGCGTGTAAAATAAACTACCCTTCTTATTTTACCCTATCTCCAGTTTGCTGTGGGGTAATTAATTGAGGATTGGGTCACTCCAAAACTGAAGGGTTGGGGAAAATACACCATCACTTATAAGGGGGGAAAATCAAAGATCAAAAACGCATTTCTGTTTACAGACGGGGAGTGAGTGGAGAAATCAGGGCTGTTTAAATTAATCTACCCTCCCGTCTGTAACAAGGGTCTCACTAGAACAAGGAAGAAAGAAAAGTACAGCACAGGAACAGGCCCTTCGGCCCTCTAAGCCTGCACCAATCATATTGCCCGTCAGCTAAAACATTTTGCTCTTCTGGGGTCCATATCCCTCCATTCCCATCCTATTCATATAATTGTCAAGCTGCCTCTTAAACACCACTATCATACCTGCTTCCACCACCTCCTCTGGCAGCGAATTCCAGACACTCACTACCTTCTGCGTAAAAAACTTGCCCCGCATTTCTCCTTTATAGTTTTCTCCTCTCACCTTAAATCTATGTCCCCTAGTAATTGACTCTTTCACCCTGGGAAAAAGCTTCTGACTATCTACTCTGTCCATGCCACTCATAATTTTGTAACCTTCTATCAAGTCGCCCTTCAATCTCCGTCGCTGTAGTGAGAACAATCTGAGTTTCTCCAACCTCTCCTCATAGCTAATAACTTCCAGACCAGGCAGTATCCTAGTAAACCTCCTCTGCACCCTCTCCAACACCTCCATATCCTTCTAGTAATGTGGTGACCAGAATTGCACGCAATATTCCAAGTGTGGCCTAACCAAGGTTCTATACAGCTGCAGCATGACTTCCCAGCTTTTATATTCAATACCGCTGCCAATGAAGGCAAGCATGCCATATGCCTTCCTGACTACCTTATCCAACTGCGTTGCCGCCTGTGGACCTGTGCACCCAGATCCCTCTGCCCGTCGACGCACCTAAGGATTCTGCCATTTACTGTATAATTCCTGCTTGTATTAGACCTTCCAAAGTGCATTACCTTGCATTTTTCCGGATTAAACTCCATCTGCCATTTCTCTGCCCAAGTCTCCAACCGATCTATATCCCGTTGTATCCTTTGACAATCTTCTTCACTATCTGCAACTCCTCCAACCTTAGTGTCAACTGCAAACTTACTAATTAGCCCAGTTACATTTTCTTCCAAATCATTTATGTATACTACAAACAGCAAAGGTCCCAGCACTGATCCCTGCAGAACTCCACTAGTCACAGCTCTCCATTCAGAAAAGCACCCTTCCACTGCTACCCTCTGTCTTCTATGACCAAGCCAATTCTGTATCCATCTTGCCAGCTCACCTCTGATCCCGTGCGACTTTACCTTTTGTACCAGTCTGCCATGAGGGACCTTGTCAAAGGCCTTACTGAAATCTATGTATATAACATCCACTGCCCTTCCATCGTCGATTATCTTTGTCACTTCCTCAAAAAACTCGACCAAGTTAGTGAGACACGACCTCCCCTTCACAAAACCATGCTGCCTCTCACTAATACGCCCATTTGCTTCCAAATGGTAGTAAATCCTGTCATGACGAATCTTCTCCAATAATTTCCCTACCACTGACGTAAGGCTCACTGGCCTGTAATTTCCTGGATTATCTCTGCTACCTTTCTTAAACAATGGAGCAACATTGGCCATTCTCCAGTTCTCTGGGACCTCACCCGTAGCCAGTGGGGATACAAAGATTTCTGTCAAGGCCCCAGCAATCTCCTCCCTTGCTTCCCTCAGTACTCTGGGGTAGATCCCATCTGACCCTGGGGACTTATCCACCTTAGTATTCCTCAAGTCGCCTAACACCTCCTCTTTTTTGATCTCAACATGATCTAGGCTATCTACACATTCTGCCCTAGACAAATCGACCGCTAAGTCCTTCTCTTTGGTGAATACTGATGAGAAGTATTCATTTAGTATCTCTCCCATTTCTTCTGGCTCCACACACAGATTCCCACCTCTGTCCCTGAGTGGGCCTACCCTTTCCCTGGCTACCCTCTTGCTTTTTACATATGTATAAAAGGCCTTGGGATTTTCCTTAATCCTGGTCACCAATGACTTTTCATGACCCCTTTTAGTCCTCCTGACTCATTGCTTAAGTTTCTTCCTATTTTCTTTGTATTGTCTACCGGCTTCATCTGTTCCCAGCCTTCTAGCTCTTACGAGTGCTTCCCTTTTCTTTTTGACTATTCTCACAATATCCTTTGTTATCCAAGGTTCCTGAAACTTGCCATGCTTATCCTTCACCCTAGCAGGAACATGCCGGTCCTGAATTCTTATCAACTGATGTTTGAAAGCCCCCCACTTGTCAGTTGTTGATTTGCCCTCAAACATCTGCCTCCAGTCTAGATTCCTCAGTTCCTGCCTAATACTGTCATAATTAGCCTTCTCCCAAATAAGCACCTTAACCCAAGGACTCCTGTTATCCTTATCCACCAGTACCTTGAAACTTACTGAATTATGGTCACTTTTCCCGAAATGCTCTCCTACTAAAATTTCGACCACCTGGCTGTGTTCATTCCCTAATACTCGGTCCAGTATTGCCCCTTCCCTAGTTGGACTATCTACATATTGTCTCAGGAAGCCCTCCTGGATGCACCTTACAAATTCTGCACCATCCAAACCCCTAGCACTGAATGATTCCCAGTCAATATGGGGAGAGGTAAAATCACCCACCACAACAACCCTATTGCTTTTACATCTTTCCAAAATCTGCCTACATAACTGTTCCTCAATCTCCCACCAGCAATTGGGAGGCCTATAGTAAACCCCCAACATTGTGACTGCACCCTTCCTATTCCAGAGCTCTACCTTATTGCCTCACTGCATGAGCCGAACAAGGTATCCTCCTGTCGTACAGCTGTGATATTCCCCTTAACCAGCAGTACAACTCCCCCACCTCTTCTACATCCCTCTCTATCCTGCCTGAAACATCTAAATCCTGGAACGTTTATCTGCCAATCCTGTCCATCCTTCAACCAAGTCTCTGTAATAGCAATAACATCATAGTCCCAAGTACTAATCCAAGCTCTAAGCTCATCTGCCTTGCCTGTTATACTTCTCGCATTGAAACACATGCATTTCAGACCCCCAGTCCCACTGTGTTCAGTAATTTCTCCCTGCCTGCCTTTCCTCTTAGTCCTACTGGCCATATTCACTGGTTCCCAGTCCTTTATTTCACCTGCTGACCTATTGCTCTGGTTCCCACCCTCCTGCCATACTAGTTTAAACCCTCCCGAGTGACACTGGCAAACCTCGCAGCCAGGATATTGGTACCCCTCCAGTTTAGATACAACCCGTCCTTCTTGTACAGGTCCTCCTGCTCCTACAGTCAGATAAACATATTTTTTATATTGTTTTGGTGGCAGTCTCTAGCCATCCCTTTATGGACCACTGATTACGTCAGTGCTAGGTGTATTCACGGATGCCATTCCTTGGGGAGGGGGTGCTCTAACATGCATTAGGAGACTTCCTTTTTGTATAAGCAATGGGCCTAACCCTTGTTTCAGGCATGGGGCTTGGTTACCTATTCTAGACCCTCCACCAATAGGGTAGGTGACACATTCCCAGCACTGAATATGTACATGCACATTGTCCACTAATGATTGTAAAAGGGGCACAACGTTCTCCAGACCAGTTTCTTTTTCTCCAAAGAATCTCAATAGTTAATAACAATTAAAACCCAGGTATGTGACATAACGTATATAACCAGCTCTGCAGGATTTAGCCATAGAACCATGGAGGTTTACATCACAGGAGGCTATTTTCCCATCATTCCTCTATTCGCTCTTTGCTAGAGTTATCAAAAATTAATCCTAATGCACCACCCTCTTGCCTTAAACTTTTGGCTTCCGATGTTTCAAATATTTATCCAATTTTCTCTTAAACAACAGTCTCTGCCTCAAAATCTCCTTGTGGCAAAACATTTTATGCTTCCACAATCCTCATGGTAAAAAAGAACCTACCAAGCTCTTTCTTCATTCGCTTAGTGATATGTTTCAATCAATAACCATTCAATGGCATTACCATCACTAAATCCCCCACTAGCAACATTCTGGGGTTTATCACTGACCAGAAACTGAACTGGACTAGCCATATAAATACTGTGGCTACAAGAGCAGGTCAGAGGCTAGGAATCCTGCAGCAAGCAACTCACCTCCTGACTCCCCACAACCTGTCCGCCATCTACAAGGCACAGGTCAGGAGTGTGATGGAATATTCTCCACTTGCTTGGATGAGTGCACCTCCAACAATATTCAAGAAGCCAGACACCATCCAGCACAAAGCAGCCCACTTGATTGGCACCCCTGCCACAAATATTCATTCCCTCCACCACTGATGTGTGTACCCTCTACAAGATGCACTGCATGAACTCACCAAGCCGCCTTAGATACCCACGACAAACCCACGACTGCTACCACCTAGAAGGGCAAGGGCAGCAGACACATGGGAACATCACCACCTGGAATTTCCCCTCTAAGCCACTCACCATCTGGGCTTGGAAACATTCCTACACTGTCGCTGGGTAAAAATCCTAGAACCCCCTTCTTAACAGCACTGTGGGTGTATCTACACCACGTGGACTGCCAGAGGTTCAAAAAAGCAGCTCACCATCAAGTTTTCAAGGGCAATTAGGGATGGGCAATAAATGCTGACCTAGCCAGTGTGCCCACATCCCACTAATGAATAAATAACATCATCTGACATTTACTCCCCACCACAGGTGCCACAGAGACCTAAGTGAGTTTTTCTAAACAATCTACCCATCCCTTACATATTGCAGTGCATTTCTAACAGTTTCTGTGTGTGTGCACATTATACATGTTGCATTTAAAGTGTTAATTTTGTTCTTAAAATCTAATCCAGCTTGTAATCAGCAGTAACTGGAAAATACTGTCTAAGTAGACTAAATTTCTTTCTTTCTTGCAGCTTAGACAGGGTAAAGACACGATGCTGTGAGAGCTGAGTATTTAATTAGCTAACTGGTTGAAGCTGGTTTCTCTAATATTGTTCAGTTGGCTATTAATTCAGGGTTCTTTGGTTCAGCCCTGGCAAATGAGTGCAGCTTGAGGAAACTGAGTGCAAACCTGAAAGTTTGGTGAGTAGAGCAGTTTGTTTCCTTTTGCTCTTTCTACCTTTCTCACCCTGTAGGAATTGGTTCTTACTGTATTACAGAGAAAAGAGCTAGTTGTTTGGTGAGTATCTGGTAGGTGGTTAAGGTTGATTCTATTCCGAAAGTTTAAAATAGTATTCAAATTGGAGGTAACATTAATAAAGTATATAAGAAAAATAAAGTGAATAATATAATTAATTAAAACACATTAAGGATGGCAGGACAGGTGATGTGTCAAGGCTGCACCATATGGGAGCTCCTGCATACCATTGTGATCCAGGGCAAAACCATCTGCAGTGAGGGTTTGTGGCTCAAGGAACTTAGGCTCAGAGCCATTGAGCTGGAGGTTGAACCACAGACACCGCAACACATCAGGGAGGGGGAAGGTACCTAGTTGCTTTGCACCAGGAGGCAGTCACACCATTTAGGATAGGTTCTTTGATTTGGTCAGTGGTCAGGGACAGGAGGATGTGACTGCAAGTGAGGCAGGTAAGGGGACCCAGAGAGCAGGAGTATGAGCCTCTGCAATTGTCAAATAGGTTTGAGGTTCTTAGCTTGTTTGGATGAGAGTGGGGGCTGCAAGGTGGGTGAGCTAACTGACCATGGCATTGTGGTCATTCAATGGTAGTAGGGGACAGTATAGTGAGGGGGATTGTCAAAATGCATCCAGGAGAGCTACAGGACGTAGAAGGCCCTACAAGAGAGGGGGCAGTCCTGAACTTAATTTTAGGGAATAAAGCTGGGCAAGAGGTAGCAGTGGGGGAACATTTTGCAAATAGTGATCATAACTCCATTAGATTCAAGATTGTTATGGAAAAGACAAGGATGGGCCAGAAATCAGAGTTCTAAATTGGAGGAAGGCCAATTGTAATAGATCAGATGTGATTTGGCCAGAGTGGACTAAAACAGCTACTTTTAGGTAAATCTGCATCAGAGCAGTGGGACTCATTCAAGAAGGAAAAAGGGAGAGAACAGGGCCAACGTATTCCAGTAAGATAAAGGGTGGGACCAACAAATCCAAGGAACCCTGGATGTCGAAAGATATACAGGATTTGATAAAGGGAAAAAGGGAGGCTTATGACAGATACTGAGGGCTCAAAATAGCGGAAGCCCTAGAGGAGCATAGAAAGTGGAAGGAAGAACTTAAAAGGGAAATTAGGGGAGCAAAAAGGGGGCATGAAAAAAACATTGGCAGGTAAAATAAAGGAAAATCCAAAGTTATTTTACAAGTACATTAAGAGTAAGAGGATAACTAGGGAAAGAATAGGGCCCGTTAAGGACCAATGTGGTAAGTTGTGTGTGGAGCCAGAAGACATAGGTAGGGTTCTAAATGAATACTTTGTGTCTGTGTTCACAAGTGAGAGGGAAGACATGGGTATGGAAATCAGGCAGAAGGACTGTGATATAATTAGAGAAATTAGCATAGAAAGGGAGGAGGTTCTAAGTAGTCTGGCAGGCTTAAAAATAGATAAATCTGCAGGCCCAGATGAAATGTATCCCAGGCTGTTGAGTGAGACAAGGGAAGAGATAGCAGGGGCACTGGCAATAATTTTCAATACCTCTCTGGCCACAGGAGAGGCGTCAGAGGACTGGAGAACAGCCAATGTGGTACCGTTATTCAAGAAGGGAGGAAGAGATAAACCAGCGAACTACAGGTCAGTCTAAACTCAGTGGTGGGGAAATTATTGGAAGCAATTCTGAGGGACAGAATTAATCTACACTTGGAGGGGCAGGGATTAATCAAGGACAGTCAGCATGTTTTTGTTAAGGGGAGGTCATGTCTAACCAATTTGACTGAATTTTTCAAAGAGGTGACCAGGTGTGTAGATAAGGGCAATGCATTTGACGTAGTCTACTTGGACTTCAGCAAGGCTTTTTATAAGGTCCTGCATGAGAGACTGATAACGAAGGTAAGAGCCCATGGGATCCAAGGCAATTTGGCAAATTGGACCCAGAATTGGCTGAGTGGCAGGAAGCAGAGGGTGATGGTTGAGGGGTGTTTTTGTGACTGGATGCCTGTGGCCAGTGGGGTTCCACGGGGATCGGTGTTGGGTCTCTTGCTGTTTGCAGTATATATAAACGATTTAGACTTGAATGTTGGAGGGTTGATCAGTAAGTTCGTGGATGACACGAAAATTGGTGGGGTGGTAAATAGTGAGGAGGATAGCCTTAGATTACTGGAGGATATAGATGCACTGGTCAGATGAGCTGATAAGTGGCAAATGGAATTTAATCTGGATAAGTGGGAGGTGATGCACTTGGGCAGGACAAACAAGGCATGGGAATACATGATGAATTGTAGGACCCTGGGAAGTACAGAGGATCAGAGAGACCTTGGTGTTCATGTCCACTGGTCCCTTAAGGTAGCAGGACAGGTAGATAAGGTGGTTAAGAAGGCACGTGGGATACTTGCCTTTATTAGCTGAGGCATAGAACATAAGAGCAGGGAGGTTATGCTGGAACTGTATAAAAGCCTGGTTAGGCCACAGCTAGACTATTGTGTTTAGTTCTGGAATCCGCATTATAGAAAGGGTGTGATTGCACTAGAGAGAGTGCAGAGAAGATTTACCAGGATGTTGCTTGGGCTGGAGGATTTTAGTTATGAGGGGAGAGTGAATAGACTGGAGTTATTTTCTCTGGAGCAGAAGAGATTGAGCAGGGGAACATGACTGAGGTGTATAAAATTATGAGCGGCAGAGATTGGGAAGACAGGAAGGAACTTTTCCCCTTGGTGGAGGGATCAATAACTAGGAGGCATAGATTTAAGGTGAGGGGCAGAAGGTTTAGAGGGGATGTGAGGAAGAATTTTTTCACCCAGAGTGTTGTGGGAACCTGGACCTCACTGCCTGAAAGGATGGTAGAGGCAGAAACCCTCATAGCATTTCAGAAGTATTTGGATGTGCACTTGTGATGCCATGGCATACAAGGTTATGGGCCTAATGCTGGAAAATAGAATTAGAATAGTTAGGTACTTGTTTGACTGGCGCAGACTCAATGGGCCGAAGGGCCTTTTTCCGTGCTGTAGACCTCTATGACTGAGATAGAACAAGAAAAGTGGTGCTGCATGGAGAATAAGAGGAGCTAGGCACTAAATTAAAAGGTAGAACCTCAAAGGTTTAATCTTTGGATTATTACCTGAGCCATTTGCAAATTGGCATAAGGTACATTAAATTAGAGATACAAATGCATGACTCAAAGACTGGTGTGGGAGAAATGGGTTGCAGTTTGTGGGGCACTAGCACCAGTACTGGACAAAATGGGGGCTGAACTGTTGGGACAGTCTACACCTGAACCAATGTTCTTGCGAACCGTACAACTAGGAAAGTAGAGTGGATTTTAAACTAAATAGTAGGGGCAAGGGATCAAATTTGGAAAGATGTGGTATAATCAAAGAGTAGAGACAAGGTAAGAGACTAAAATGGGAAATGGCAGGAAGGGACAGAGAGAAAATTCCTAAGAATGCACCAACAATCAAGACTATATGTTAAAAAAGGCAACAAAAAGACAAAACTAAAGGCTTTGTATCTGAATGTGCATAGCATTCATACAGAGTTATCCACTGAAGTAAATAAATATGACCTAATACTCATTACGGAGGCTTGGCTGCAGGATGATAAGGATTGGACCCCGAATATGAGGGGTATATGACATACAAGAAGAATAGGAAGCTAGGTAAAGGTGGAGGGGTGGCACTGTCAATCGAGGATGGCATTTGTGCAATAGTTAGAGATGAACTTGGTTCAGGAGATTAGGATGTAGAATCGGTTTAGGTGGAGATAAGGAATATTAGGAGAAAGAAGTCGCCAGTGGGAATGGTCTACAGGTCCCCTAACAGTAACCATAATGTAGGACAAAGTATACAAGAAGAAATATTGGGTGCCTGTGATAAAGGACAGCAATAATCATGGGTGACTTTAATCTACACATAAACTGGAAAAATTAGATTGGCAGTAGTAGCCTGGATGAGGAGTTCGCAGAATGCTTTCAAATTAGTTTCTTGGAGCAGCACATTCTGGGACCAACTGGAGGGCAGGTTATATTAGACTTGGTATTTTGTAATGTGACAGGATTAATTAATTACCTCAGAGTAAAGGCACCCTTAGGTAGCCACAACCACAATATGATTGAATTTTACATCCAGTTTGGAAGGGACAAGAGTGGGTCTAAGACTAGTATTTTCAACTTTAATAAGGGAAATTATGTGGGGATGAAAGCTGAGCTAGCTGAAGTGAACCGAGATACTAGGCTAGGGGATAGATCAATAGAGAAGCAGTGACAGACATTTAAGGAGATATTTCAAAATAGTCAGAATAAGCATATTCCTACTATAAAGAAAAATTCTAAGTGAAGAATGCATCATCCGTGGTTAACTAAAGAAGTTGAGGAATGTATCAACTTGAGGAAAAAGCATATAACTGCACAAAAATGAGTGGTAGGTCAGATGATTGGTCAGAATATGAAGAATGGCAGAGATTGACTAAAAGGTTAATCAGGGAAAAAAAATTAAGAATGCAAGACGAAGCTAGCTAGAAATGTAAAAATGGATAGCAAGTGTTTTTACAGGTATTAAAAAGGAAAAGGCTAAGTTAAGTGAGTGTTGGCCATCCAGGCAGTAAGATTGGGGAGTTAATAGTAGATAATAAGGAAATGGTGGTGAATGAACAAATATTTTGCTTCTCCCTTTATGTTAGAGGATACACAAAATATTCCAGGAATAGCTGTAAATCAGGAAGCAGAAAGGAGAGGGGAACTTAGTGAAATTACAATCACTAGGGAAGTGGTACTGAGCAAATTGATGGAGCTGCAGACTGACAAGTCTCCAGGTCCTGATGGACTTCATCCTAGGGTCTTAAAAGAGGTGGCTAATGAGGTAGTCGATGTGTTAGTGTTAATTTTTGAAAATTCGCTAGATTCTAGGAAGGTTCCATCAACTGGAAAGAAGCAAATATAACCCCTCTGTTCAAGGAGGGAGGGAGGCAGAAGACAGAAAACTATCAGCCAGTTAACTTGACATCTGTCGTGGGGAGGGTGTTAGAATCAATTATTAAAGAGGTTATAGTTGTGTAATTGGAAAAACTCAAGGTAATCGGGAAGAGTTGGCTTGGTTTTGTGAAAGGGAAATCATGTATAACTAATTTAATACAGCTCTTTGAAACAGTAACATACACTATAGATAAGGGGGAGCCTGTAGAGGTAATGTACTTGGATTTCCAGGACGTATTTGATAAGGTGTCACATCAAAGGTTATTGCAGAAAATAAAAGCTGATGGTGTAGGTGGTAACATATTAACATGGATAGAAGATTGGCTGGCTGGCAGAAAACAGTATGCATAAATGTGTCTTTGTCTGAGTGGAGTCCCGCAGGTCTCTGTGCTGAGGCCTCAACTTTTTACAGTTTACATCAGTAACTTAGATGGGGGGAGTAAAGGCATGGTAGCTAGATTTGCAGAACATACAAAGATAGGTAGGAAAGTATGTTGTGAAGAGACATGAGGAGTTTGCAGACTAATATAGATACGTTAAGTAAGTGGGAAAAAATCTGGCAGATGGAGTATAATGTGGGAAAATGTGAAGTTGTTCACTTTGGCAGGAAGAATAAAAAAGCAGTATTACTTAAATGGAGAATGACTGCAGAATTCCGAGATGCAGGAGGATCTAGATGTCCTAACACATGAGTCACAGAAAGTTCGGATGCAGGTACAGCAAGTAATTAAGAAGGCTAATGGATGCTATCCTTTATTACAAGAGGAATTGAACATAAAAGAAAGGATGTTATGCTTCAATTATACAGGGCATTGGTGAGGCCGTATCTCAAATACTGTGTGTAGTTTTGGTCTCCTTATTTAAGGAAGGATGTAAATGTATTGGAGGCAGTTCAGAGGAGGTTTACTAGACTGATGCCTGGAATGTGTGGGTTGTCCTATGAGAATAGGTTGCACAGACTGGTCTTGTTTCCGCTGAAGTTTAATTGAGTGAGGGGTGACTTAATTGAAGTATATAAGAACCTGAATGGTCTCAACAAGGTGGTTACGGAAAGGATGTTTCCTCTTGTGGGTGAGTCCAGAACTAGGGGGCACTGTTTTAAAATTAGGGGTCACCCTTATAGGATGGAGATGAGGAGAATTTTTTTCTGAGAGTTGTGAGACTTTGGAATTCTCTGCCTCAGAAGGTGGTGGAGGCGGGGTCATTGAATATTTTTAAGATGGAGATAGATTGATTCCCTTGCCCAACAATAATCTAAGGTTATCAGGGGTCGATGGAAATGTGGGACTTGAAACACAAACAGATCAGCAATGATCTTATTGAATGGCGAAGAAGGTTCGAGGAGTCGAATGGCCTACTTCTGCTCCTATTTCGTATGTTCGTATAAACATGTTGAACATCTTCATGGTGGAGTCACCACAACTCGTGCAATCTTGTCTGTGGTGAATTATCTGGTCAGCCTCCACAATTAGAATACGGGTCACTTGCTAACCATTCCATTACTGTTGAGAGGATTGCAATCTCCCCCTATTTTGTTCTGGGAGTCAAACCAATCCAGCCAGACCTATATATTGTATAGCAGTTATATATCTTAATTCGAAGAGTCATTAAGGTCCCTTCGGACAGGCTTTGTAAGCCATTTTAAAAGATGTCTCTTGACACATAGTCGATTTGGCAGAAGAACTGTTTATTATCCGAGGATACCAAAATATTGATCATAACTGAGAATTGAACTTGAATAGCTGATTTGGATCTAGAAACTTACCTCTTGTATATCAAATATAAATCTGACCATGGTTTGCGGTGAATGGTTAAACGGTCCAACCTCATGTGCCACACAGAGTTTTCCCAATGATGACTCTCAGTAAGTCTTTCATTGACTTTTAGATGTACTGAAGAGGACGCCGCGGTCTACCAAGTGTCTGCGAGAAATTCAAAGGGGATGGCCATCTGCTCCTCGTTCTTGCAAGTTGGCTTGGTCACGGAAGCTCAGGTAAGACAAAACATGTTGCAGCAGCTCAAAGAAAGAGACGAAGCCAAGAAGGCGCTACAATTGGACCACGCGGTTCGTTGCAAAAGCTCAAAGGATCGCCTTTCAAATGCTGCTGCTAAAATTCACCCAACTGAAAATCGAGTGCAGCCACCGAGCCAAGAGAAAGAAGCTGCTGAGCAGACAGCAGAAAGTTTAAAGGAAATCCCATCTGGAATTCCGAGTTTTACTTCTGCGGAACAGATGGACATAGTGGTGAACTCTTCAGCTGTTCCCTGCCTCCCAAATATGGTCAAGAGGCATGGGCTGCAGAGTCTCAGAGGGACTGTGGCTGGCTCCCGGAGCTCCCTCCCTCAGGGGGATCGAAGCCGCCACTCTGGGATAGGCAGCTTACACCGGGCTGCTTCTCCAAGGGGGTACTCTGCAAGTTCAGTGAAACTTTCCCAAACGGCTGCCGGCGAGGGTTCCCTCAAAGGAGGCGTCCAGCGATGCTGGCTCGCCAGCGGTGCTGGAGACATGGGCTACCTAACCGCTCAAGACGACTATTACCTGGACTTCCTGGTGTGCTCTGATATTCTGAGTGAGCAGGAGAACGCGCTGTGGCAGCACGAGCTGGACCGCCCCCCCTGCCTTTTAATGAGGCTAAAAGACGACGGGACTGAAACTGACGAGGTGAAAGCGACCCGGTGCCGCCACCCGGACCCCCGGGCTGCCCCCGAGCAGCCAGCTGAAGCTGTGACCCTGGGCAGCTTGGAGATCCCTCGTTCCCCGGCTCCAGACACCGAGGAAAGGATGGGTTCCACAGGCAGCTTCCCACTGATGGGAAGTGGCCCCGCTTCGGAAGGGAGCAGGGTCCTTGGAAAAGGGGGAGATGAAACTCGCCTCCTCTCACCCGAGGGTTTATCCGAGTTGCCCCCACTGACCATTGGGGCGGACCCTTTCAAAGCGTGGTTAACTTCTCCCAATGCTCGTCCATGCGAAGAGAGAGAAACTTCGACAATGGGATCGGTATCAGATAGTTTAATCCGCCTGGACGTTGAGGGGGTCAGAGTAAGCGAAGTTGGAAGGGAGAAAATTTTGCAGAAGAAGTATTACCAAGAACCGCCTGTGCAGAAGGGCAGCCGAGCGCAGAGCCTGCAAGGAGCTGTCAGTATTTTGGCTGGAGTGATTCTTCCAGATGATGAATTAGGTCCTGGGGATTTGTGTACCTCCCCTCGAGCGACTAACACTGAAATCCTGCAGGGGGACACACTCAGTCCAAACAAGCCCGGGTCTGACAGCAGGCTTACACACCAGAGCCCTCACCCCGTCAAACCGCCACCAAGTCTGGAAAAGAAGCCAACTCCGCCTCGGATGGAAGGAGTCGAGAAACACGGAGAATTGGAAATGATGGGCTCTGAGGAGGACATTGACGGTTCGTCAGTCAGGGTAAGTCCAGAAACATCGAACATTTCTGTCTGCACACATCACCTCCTGAAGAGCAAATGCAGCCACATAAGAGTGCATAAAATGGTTTACCCCCAAAACAAGGCCTTCACGCGCTTCAGGATTGCTATAAAGTTCAAACCTTGCCCAACTGATCCTGCCCCTTAATACAAGTACACCCGTGAGATGAAAGTGCTGTCCAGGGACAAGCTCCCCTCTTTGAGCAGTTTGTTTGCTGCGTTATCTGAAGTGACATCCGCAGAGTGAAGGATAAAAGCAAAGAACTGCGGATGCTGGAAATCCAAAACAAAAACAGAAATAGAAATACCTGGAAAAAATCAGCAGGTCTGGCAGCACGGCGGAGAAGAGCACAGTTGACGTTTCGAGTCCTCATGACCCTTCAACAGAACTAAGTAAAAATAGGAAAGGGGTGAAATATAAGCTGGTTTAGGGGGGGTGGGGGTGGTTGTTGGGATAAGCAGCCAGTAATACGTGGAGATAACCAAAAGATGTCACAGACAAAAGGACAAAGATGTTGAAGGTGGTAATATTATCTAAAGGAATGTGCTAATTAAGAGTAGAAAGCAGGACAGACAAGGTACAGATAGCTCTAGTGGGGGGTGGGGTGAAAGGGTTAAAAGGGTTAAAAGGTAGAGATAAACAATGGGTGGAAATACATTTAAAAATAATGGAAGTAGGTGGGAAAAGAAAAATCTATATAAATTATTGGAAAAAAGAAAAAGGAGGGGGAAGAAAGGGAAAGGGGGTGGGGATGGAGGAGAGAGTTCAAGATCTAAAATTGTTGAACTCAATATTCAGTCCGGAAGACTGTAAAGTGCCTAGTCGGAAGATGAGGTGCTGTTCCTCCAGTTTGCGTTGAGCTTCACTGGAACAATGCAGCAAGCCAAGGAGACATGTGGACATGAGAGCAGGGTGGGGTGTTGAAATGGCAAGCAACAGGGAGGTCTGGGTAATGCTTGCGGACAGACCGAACGTGTTCTGCAAAGCAATCACCCAGTCTGCGTTTGGTCTCTCCAATGTAGAGGAAACCGCATTGGGAGCAACGAATGCAGTAGACTAAATTGAGGGAAGTGCAAGTGACATTAGTCGTCTCAATTTCTCTGCTCCTTTCACCCATTCTAACCTATCTCTCTCTGAACTTACTGCACTCCGTTCTCTCAGGTCCAACCCTAACATTGTCATCAAACCCGCTGACAAGGGTGGTGCTGTTGTCTGGCGCACTGACCTCTACCTCACGGAGGCTGAGCGTCAACTCGCAGTCACTTCCTCCTACCTCTCCCTGGAACATGACCCCACCACTGAACATCAAGCCATTGTTTCCAGGACTGTCACCGACCTCATCTCATCTGGAGATCTTCCTTCCACAACTTCCAACCTGATAGACGCCCAACCTTGGATGGCCCGATTCTACCTCCTATCCAAAATCCACAAACAGGACTGTCCCGGCAGACTAATCGTGTCAGCCTGTTCCTGCCCCATGAAACTAATTTCTCGCAATCTTGACTCCCTTCTCTCTCCCCTATCCAGTCCCTTCCCACCTACATCCGTGATTTCTCTGACACCTTACGTCACATCAACAATTTCCAGTTCCCTAGCCCCAACTGCCTCCTCTTCACCATGGACGTCCAATCCCTCTATACCTCCATCCCCCACCGGGATGGTCTGATTGCTCTCTGCTTTTTCCTCGAACAGAGGCCCAAACAATCCCCATCCACCTCTACACTCCTCCGTCTGGCTGAAATTGTTCTCACACTGAACAATTTCTCCTTTAACTCCTCTTACTTCCTCCAAATAAAAGGTGTGGCTGTGGATAGCCGCATGGGCCCCAGCTATGCCTGTCTCTTTATGGGGTATGTGGAACATTCCTTGTTCCAGTCCTACTCCGGCCCCCTTCCATAACTCTTTCTCCGGTACATCGATGATTACTTCGGTGCTGCTTCATGCTCTCGTCAGGACCTGGAAAAATTTATTAATTTTGCTTCCAATATCCACCCCTCCATCATTTTCACATGGTCCATCTCTGACACTTCCCTTCCCTTCCTTGACCTCTCTGTCTCAATTTCTGGTGATAGACTGTCCACCAATGTCCATAACAAGCCTACCGACTCGTACAGCTACTTCGACCACAGCTCCTCACACCCTGCTTCCTGTAAGGACTCCATCCCATTCTCTCAGTTCCTTCGCCTCCGTCACATCTGTTCTGATGATGCCACTTTCAAAAACAGTTCCTCTGACATGTCCTCCTTCTTCCTTAAACGAGGTTTTCCACCCACGGTCGTTGACAGGACTCTCAAGTGTGTCCAGCCCATCTCCCGCGCATCCGCCCTCATGCCTTCTCCTCCCTCTAAGAAACATGATAGGTTCCCCCTTGTCCTCACTTATCATCCCACCAGCCTCCGCATTCAAAGAATCATCCTCCGCCATTTCCGCCAACTCCAGCATGATGCCACCACCAAACACATCTTCCCTTCACCCCCCCGGCAGCTTCCATAGTGATAATTCCCTCCATGACACCTTGGTCCACTCCTCCATCACCCCCTACTCCTCAACCCCCTCCCACGACACCGTCCCATGCAACCGCAGAAGATGTAACACCTGCCCCTTCACTTCCTCTCTCCTCACCGTCCAAGGGCTCAAACATTCCTTTCAAGTGAACCAGCATTTCACTTGCACTTCCCTCGTTCGGTCTGTCCACAAGCATTACCCAGACCTCCCTGTCGCTCGCCATTTCAACACCCTACCCTGCTCTCATGCCCACATGTCTGTCCTTGGCTTGCTGCATTGTTCCAGTGAAGCTCAACATAAACTGGAAGAACAGTGCCTTATCTTCCGACTAGGCACTCTACAGCCTTCCGGACTGAATATTGAGTTCAACAATTTTAGATCTTGAACTCTCTCCTCCATCCCCAGCCCTTTTCTGTTTCTTCCCCCTCCTTTTTCTTTTTTCCAATAATTTATATAGATTTTTCTTTTCCCACCTTTTTCCATTATTTTTAAATGTATTTCCACCCATTGTTTATCTCTAACTTTTAGCCCTTTTCGTATTCCTTCACCCCACCCCCACTAGCTATCTGTACCTTGTCTGTCCTGCTTTCTACTCTTAATTAACACATTCCTTTACACAGTATCAGCACCTTCAACACCTCTTTGTCCTTTTGTCCGTGACATCTTTTGGTTATCTCCACCTATCACTGGCTGCTCGTCCCAACAACTCCACCCCCCCCCCCCAACCCTCGTTAAACCAGCTTATATTTCACCCCTTTCCTATTTTTTACTTAGTTCTGATGAAGGATCATGAGGACTCGAAACGTCAACTGTACTCTCCTCCGCCGATGCTGCCAGACCTGCTGAGTTTTTCCAGGTATTTCTGTTTCTGCAGAGTGAAGGTTGGAATTGAGGATTTAAATCCCTGCCAAACAAAAACTTGTCGATGATTAGAATTAAAATGAATCGAGTGCATTACAAATAAATGTATAAGTAATCTAAATACAATTCTAATCCACACACACAGTATGTGTAAAAGTCCTTCCACATGTTACACATGACCACGGACAAACGATATTATAGGGCACAGAAATAGGTCATCGGCCCAACTGGTCCATGCCGGTGTTTATGCTTCACTGGAACCTCCATTCATTATTCATCGTTTAAATCTATCAAGATAATGCTCTATTCTCTTCTTGCTCAAATGCTTGTCTTGCTTCTCTAAATGTACCCCTTACTAGTCGCTACAACCATTCTCTGTGGGAGTGAGTTCCACATTCTCACTACACTTTAGGCGAAGAAGATTCTTTGGGTGAAGAAGGTTCTTTCAAATTTCCTATTGAATTTCTTGGTGACGACCTTATATTGATGGCTTCCGTATGAGATGAAACATCCTCTCTGTATCATCTTTCATAATTTCAGTCTTTCACCCCGATACCCAGGTTGGATGACCAATTTTCACGTCAGGACTATTATGGGTGTTTGCCAGAGTTTCCTCTAGCTTCGCCCTGCCCCGGAATTATTCACCATTTTTCACTTCCTATCATTGACCCTGTTCTCCACCTCCCCAATGCAATGGGTGAGATGTGCTGGCGGTGCATCTGCCACATGGAGCAATGGGGTCCAACCTTTGTTGCTTCATGTCGACCTTCACTTTAATTACGCCGCGGGGTTTCATGACACCCTTTGACTTGTGCACATGTTACACTCCTTGGTCCATGTTTCAATAAGGTTGGGTAGGTCACCAACATCACTGCAGACATCTGGTGTCAGCTTGTGGCTCTTCCAACTCGGTGGTGAGACACAGTATGGACAGACTGAACTCCAAAGGTGATGTGAGACTGACTGCCGTTGACATCAACGTCACATTTGACCGAGTGTGGCATCAAGGAGCCCTAGCAAAACTGGAGTCAATGGGAATTAGGGAAAACCCTCCATTGATTGGAGTCATACCTAGCACATGGTTGTGGTTGTTGGAGGTCAATCATCTCTGCTGCAGGACTTCACTGCAGGAGCTCCTCAGTGTAATGTCCTAGGCCCAACCATCTTCAGCGGAGGCAGTGGCGTAGTGGTATTGTCGCTGGACTAGTAATCCAGAGACCCAGGGTAATGCTCTAGGGACCTGGGTTCAAATCTCTAGCCAGCGACACATACATCTAATGAATGATATATAAAAAAAAAAGCTGCCTCATTCATTCAAAGATCCTTCCTTCCATCATAAGGTCAGAAGTGTGGATGTTCGATGATGATTGCACAATGTTCAGCACCATTTGTGACTCCTCAGATATGAAGCCAGTCCATGTACAAATGCAGCAAGACCTCGACAATATCCAGGCCTGGGCTGATAAGTGGCAAGTAACATTGATCATCTCCAACAAGAGAGTCCAATCTTTGCCCCTTGATGTTCAATGGCATTATCATCACTGAATCCCCCACTATTGACCAGAAACTGAATTGGATTAGCCAAAATAAATACTGTGGCTACAAGAGCAGATCAGAGGCTAGGAGTCATGGGACGAGTAACTCACCTCCTGCCTGTCCACCATCTACAAGGCACAAGTCAGGAGTGCGATGGAACACTCTCCACTTGCCAGGATGAGTGCAGCTCCCACAACACTCAAGAAGCTGGACACTGACCAGGACAAAGCAGCCCGCTTGATTGGCATCACATCCACGAACATTCATTCCCTCCAGCACCGATGCACAGTAGCAGCAATGTATACCATCTACAAGATGCATTGCAGAAACTCACCAAGGTTCCTTTGATAGCACCTTCTAAACCCACGAACACTACCACCTAGAAGGACAAGACCAACAGATAGATGGGAACACCACCACCTGGAATTTCCCTCCAAGTCTTGACTTGGAAATATATTGCCGTTCCTTCACTGTCGCTGGGTCAAAATCCTGGAACTCCCTTCCTAACAGCACTGTGGGCGCAATGGTTCAAGAAGGCAGCTCACCACCACCATCTCAAGGGCAACTTGAGATAAGCAATAAATGCTGGCCCAGCCAACGAAGCCCACATCCCCCGAATAAATAAAAATAAACAGAAGACAGGTCAAAGGCTGAGAATTTTGCTCCTGACTCCCTAAAGCCTTTCTGCCATCTACAAGGCACAAATCAGGAGTGTGATGGAATACGCTCCAGTTGCCTGGATGAGTCAGCTCCAACAACACTCAAGAAGCTTGGCACCATTCAGGACATAGCAGCCTGCTTGATTGGCACTGCATCCATCACCTTAAACAATCATTCCTTCCGCCGCACAATGACAGCAGTGTGTACAATATACAAGGTGCAGCAACTCACCGAGGCTCCTTCACTAGTACCTTCCAAACCCACAACCTCTACCACCTAGAAGGATGAGGGCAGCAGAACAGATGCATGAGAACACCACTACCTGCAAGTTCCCCTCCAAGTCACACACCATCCTGACCTTGAACTATATGGCCTTCACTGTTGCTGGATGAAAGTCATGTAACTCCCTTCCTAACATCATTGTGGGTGAGCCTACACCAAATAGACTGCAGCGGTTCAAGTAGGTGGCATGCCACCATCTTCTTAAGGGTAATTAGGGGTGAGCAACAAATTTTGGTTTACATCCCATGAAAAAATAAAACAAAATTTTAAACGCCCCACTATTAGGTCACCCCTCAAACTTCTTTCTTCAAGAGAAGAGACTTATCCTAAAATGTATCCCCAAGCATTTCTGGTATCATCCTTGTAAATGTCCTTTGCACCCTCTTCAGTGCCTGTATATCCTTATTATAATATGGTGACCAGACTGCAGGCAATACTCTAGCTGTGATCTAATCGAGGTTCGATATAAGTTTAGCATAACTTCCATACTTTTCAAATCGATCCCTCTAAAAATAAAAGCTACTGCATGGTTTGCTTTTATTATGGACTTGCTAACCTGTGGCATAACTTTTAGTGATTGGTGTATTTGCACTTTGAGACCCCTACGTTCCTCTGTCCCAGCTTGACTTGCACCTCTGAAGTAATAAATGACCTCCCTATCCTTCCTACCAAAATGTAATACCTCATATATATTCATGTTGAACTTGATTTGCTAATTATCTGTCCATTCTGCAAGTTTATTCATGTCCTTCTGTAATTTGTTGCAGTCCTCCTCTATTGATTGTTTCCACACGCCCCCCCCCCAACACCCACATCCGTGTCATAAGATTATAAAGTCATAAGATTCTAAGATAAAGTCATAAGATTCTAAGAAGCAGGAGTAGGCAATTTGATCACTCGAGCCCAAAGTGTCATTCAATAAAAATATGGCTGATCTGATTGTGGCCTTAATCCCATTCTCCTGCCTGACCTTCATAACCTTTGATTCACTTGTAGATCAAAAATCTGTCTAACTCAGCTGTGAATATATTCAATGCCCCAGTCTCCACTGCTCTATGGTGAACAGAATTCCAAAGATTAACAACCCTCTGAGAGAAGAAATTCCTCCTCATCTTTGTCTTAAACGGGATTGAGAGACCCCTTTTTTTAAACTGTGCCTCCTAGTTCTAGATTCTCTGACAAGGGAAGACATCTTCTCAGCGTCTATCTTGTCAAGCCCCCCAAAGTTTTGTGTTTCAACAGAACATAGAAACTAGGAGCAGAAGTAGGCCATTTGGCCCATCATGCCTGCACCATCATTCAATATGATCATGGCTGATCCTCTGTCTCAACACTTTCTCTCCATACCCCTTGATGCCCCTAATATCCAAAAATTTATCAATTTCTTTCTTGAATATACTCAGTGACCTGGCCTCCACAGCTTTCTGTGGTAGAGAATTCCACAGGTTGACCCCCCTCTAAGTGAAGAAATTTTTCCTCATCTCAGTCCTAATTGGCCTGCCCTGTATCCTGAGACTGTGGCCCCTGGTTCTTGACTCCCCAAACAGGGGAAACATCTCCCCTGCATCCAGTCTGTCCACCCCTGTTAGAATTTTATGTTTCAATCAGACCTTCTCTCATTTTTCTAAACTCTAGTGAACAGAGGCCCTGTCAAACCAATCTCTCCTCATATGACCGTTTTGCCATCCCTGGTATCAGCCTAGTGAACCTTCGCTGCACTCCCTCTATGGCAAGTATATCCTTTCTTAAGTAGAGAGATCAAAATTGCATGCAGTACTCTGGGTGTGGTCTCACCAAGACCCTGTACAACTGCAGTAAGACATCCCTACTTTTGAACTCAAATCCTCTTGCAATGAAGACCAACATATCATTTGCCGTCCTAATTGCTTGCTGCACCTACCTGTTTACTTTCATTGATTGGTGTACAAGGACACCCAGATCCCTTTGTACTTCCACATTTCCCAATATATCACCATTTAAATAATACTCTGCCTTTCTGTTTTACACACCAAAGCATATAACTTCACATTTATCCACATTATAGGATCACCCTTCATCCTTCTAAACTCCAGTGCGCATAGGCCCAAACTGCTCAACCTTCCCTCATAAGACAACCCCTTCATCCCAAGAATCAACCTAGTGACCCTTCTCTGAACTGCTTCCCATACAAGTACATTCCTCCTTTAGAAAGGAGACCAAAACTGTACTCTCGATGCGGTCTCACCAATGGCCTGTAGAGTTGTAGCAAAACTTCCCTACTTTTATATTCCATACCCATTGCAACAAAGGCCAACATTCCATTTGCCTTCCTAATTATTAGTGATACTATATGCTAACATTTGTGATTCACGTACAAGGACACCTAGATCCCTCTGTATGCAACATTCAGCAATCTCCCTTCATTTAAATAATATTATGCTTTTCTATTCTTCTTGCCAAAGTGGACAACCTCACATTTTCCCACATGACGCTCAATCTGACAAGTTTTTGCCCACTCACTTAACCTATTTATATCGCTTTGCAGATTATTTGAATCCTGCACAGAACTTGCTTTCGTTCCAAAAATACCATTTTTGTATTGACAGCAAATCTGTGTAAAACAGTCAGTCCCTTTAGCAACTCATTAAAATGGATCATAAATAGTTGAGGCCTAAGCAATGATCCCTGTGGCACTCCACTAGTTATAGTTTGCAAATCTGAAAATGACCCATTTATCCTGACAGTTTCCTGTTAGTTAGCCAATCTTCTATCCATGCTAATATATTACCCCAACACCAAGAGTGATCACAAAGACCACCTGTTTTCTATCTATGTAATATTTCTCAACCCCAACCCGCTTCAGCTCATCTGAAACCCTCATTTTTGTCTTTTTTACTTCTAGACTTGACTCCTGCACTCCTGGCCAGCCTCCACATTCTACCCTCTGTAAACTTCAAGTCATCCAAATTCTGCTTCCCATCCTTTAAATTCCCATTGAGTCCATCTGCTCATCACCCTCTGCTCATTGACCTATATTGGCTCCCGGTTAAACATTGCCTCAATTTTAAAATTCTCATCCATGTTTTCAACTCCCTCCATTGCCTCACTCACCCCCAATCTCTGCAATCTCCTCCATCGCCTCTCCCGCTCCCAATCTCTGCAATCTCCCCCATCGCCTCACCCAACCCTAATCTCTGCAATCTCCTTCCACCCTACAACCCTCTAAGATCTCTGTGTTCCTCCAATTCTGGCCTTTTACTAATTCCCGAGCTTAATCATTCCACCATTGTTGGCCATGCCTTTAGCTGCTGTGGCCTTACTTCTGAAATGCTCTCTGTAAACTTCTTCAACTCTCTAACTCTCTGTTCTCGTATCTCTTTATGTTGCTTGGTGTCAATATTTGTTTGATAATGGTCTGTGAAGCACCTTGGGATATTTCACTTTGATCAAGGCACTATATAAATAGTAGTTGGAGTTGTTCTGTAATAGGTCTGTAAGGTATTAAAGTGATTGCTGCACCTCAAATTAATTAATATGTTTGGAGGAGTGGTTTAGTGGTAATTCCACCAGACTAGTAATCCAGAGGCCCAGGCTGTTGCTCTGGGGACACAGGTTCGAATCCCACCACGGCAGCTGGTGGAATTTAAATTCAGTTAATAAACCTGGCATTAAAAAGCTAGTCTCAGTAATAGTGACCATTGTGGATTGTTGTGAAAACCCATCTGGTTCACCAGTGTCCTATAGGGAATGAGATCTGCCACCCTTACCTGCTCTGGCCTACTTGTGACTCCAAACAAACAGACTGAACTCCCTCTGAAGTGATTGTAAAAAAACTGCTACAAAGTCTATAAGAAGGAATGAAACCATACGGATCACCCAGTATCAACCAAAGCACAGGAAATAAGAACAGAACACCCAGTCATGTTGACCCTGCAAAGTTCTCCTTACTAACTTATAGGGATTAGTGCCAAAATTGGGAGAACTGTCTCACAAACTAGTCAAGCAACAGCCTGACATAATCATCCTCAAGGAATCATACCTTATATGCAATGTCCCAGACACCACTGTCCCCATCCCTGTGTATGTCCTATCCCACCGATAGGAAAGACCCACTAAAGATGGTGGCACAATGGTGTACAATAGAGAGGGAGTTCTCAACATCGACTATGGACCCCCTGAAGTCTCCTGGCATGAGGTTAAACATGGGCAAGGAAACCTCCTGCTGATTACCACGTACCACACCCTTGCCCCCACCTCAGCTGATGAATCAATACTCCTCCATGTTGAACACCACTTGGAGGAAGCACTGAAGGTGGTAAGGACACAGAATGTACTCTGGGTGGGGTCGTCACTGTCCATCACCAAGAGTGGCCCGGTAGCACAATTGACCAAGCTGGCCGAGTCCCAAAGGACATAGCTGCTAGTCTAGACTGGGTCTGTGGCAGGTGGTGAGGGAACCAACAAGAGGGAAAAACCTACTTGACCTCCTCCTCACCAATCAGCATAACACAGATGCATCTGTCCATGACAGCATCAGTAGGAGTGACACCGCACAGTCTTTGCTCCACCTTCACACTGAGGAAACCCTCCATCGTGTTGTGTGGCACTGCCGTCGTGCTAAAAGGGAGATCTTGAACAGATCTAACGATTCAAAGCCGGGCATCCATGAGACGCTGTGGGTCATCAGCAGCAACAGAATTGTATACAAGCACAATCTGTAACCTCATGGTCCAGTATATCCCACATTCCACCATTGCAATCAAGCCAGGGGATCAATTCTGGTTCAGTGCAGAAAGGCACGCCAGGAAGCAGCACCAGGGATACCTAAAAATGAGGTGTCAGCCTGGTGAAGCTGCAACACAGGACTACTTGCATGCTAAACAACAAAAGCAGCAAGCGATGGACAGAGCTAAGTGATTCCAAAACCAAAGGATCAGGTCTAAGCTCTGCAGTCTCACCACATTCAATTGTGAATGGTAGTGGACAATTAAACAACTATCTGGAGGAGGAGGCTCCACAATTATCCCCATTCCTCAATGATCGAGGAACCCAGCACATCAATGCAAAAGATAAGGCTGAAGCATTTGCTACAATCTTCAGCCAGAAGTGCCAAGTAGATGACCCATCTCGGACTCCTCCATAAGGTCCCCAGCATCATAGATGCCAGTCTTCAGCCAATTCGATTCACTCCGGGTTAAATCAAGAAACGGCTGAAGGCAACGGATACTGCAAAGGCTATGGATCCTGACAATATTCCAGCAATAGTACTGAAGACTTGTGCTCCAGAACTTGCCACGCCCCTAGCCAAGCTGTTCCAGTACAGCTACAACATTGGCATCTGCCGGGGAATGTGGAAAACTGCCCAGATATGTCCTGTACACAAAAACAGGACAAATCCAACCCAGCCAATTACCACCCCATCAGTCTACCCTCAATCATCAATAAAGTAATGGAAGGTGTCATCAACAATCAAGCAGCACTTTCTTAGAAACAACTTGCTCACTAATGCTCAGTTTGGGTTCTGCCAGGCCCACTCAGCACCTGACCAGATAGTAGCCCTAGACCAAACACGGACAAAAGAGCTGAACTCAAGAGGTAAGGTGAGAATGACTGCCCTTGACATCAAAGTCACATTTCACTGAGTGTAGCATCAAGGAGCCCTAGCAAAACTGAAGTCAATGGGAGTTAGGGGGAAAATGCTCCATTGGATGGAGTCATGCCTAGCACGAAGGAAAATAGTTGTAGTTGTTGGAGGTCAATCATCTGGGAGAGAGATCTGGGAGAGAGCAGTGAGACTTCATATGGAACGCGAGAGGGAGAAAGCAGAAAGACTTCATAAAGAGGCACGAGAGGGAGAAAGCTGCAAGACTTCTTAAAGAGCATGAGAGGGAGTGTTGTAGGGTGGCTGAGTTGTATTATTAATGATAGAGTTGATCTGCAGACACTTCTTGGGTGGAAGCATTAAGTTTATTTACAAAATACTCAGCAGCAACTACACGTGCGCTTTCAATTCCAACTCTATCTCAGCACTGGCTCCTGAGCTAGCCTGCGCTACTCTCCTATGGGTTACTACAGATCATGTGATCTTCCTTAACAAATATCATTCTTAAAGGTACATTGCACACTAAATAAACCCATAATTACTACATTACTTCCCCTTTAACTCAGCTATACATATATATACAAGTACTTATTTTTCAAGACAATATAATATTTACACTGGGTAAGGAATTTACAAGTTCAGTCTTTTAGGTGGTTTCCTGGTACATGTGGAACACAGCAGCTCCACAACTTCAGATTCTTTGTCAGGTATCTCCTGTTCCAGAGTTGCCTGAACATCAGGTGCTTTGGTGGGCACTTGCAGTTCTGTACCCTCAGCTCTTACAGGAACATCAGGCATGTCAGTCCTGGGTTGAGTAGCCTCAACAGGAAATGCAGACCCAGTCATGATCACTGGTGGAATGAAATCTTGGTGACTTGTCTTTCTCTTCCTTAAATCGTCCACATGTTTATGGATGATCCGGCCTTTCACCTCCATGTGTTAAGATAGAGGTCTAGTCACCGCACTTATTTCACCCGGTAACCACTTTGGTCCTTCCCCACAGTTTTTCACATTAACCGGCTCTCCCACGGTAAATCTCCTCTTGTGATTATGCCAGTCGTTTCTAGTTTTCTGGCTTACCAGACTCCTTTCGACCTTCCCCTCTAGGTTCGGTATTATTAAGCTCAATCTCGTCCTGAGACGAAGTTTCAACAATAACTCCGCAGGTGCGACACCTGTTGTTGTGTGAGGGGTAGTCCTGTAATGAAAAAGAAAGTGTGCTAGCTTGGTTGTCAAGGAATCACCAGTTAGCTTTTCCATGCTTGCCTTGAACGTTTGAATCACCTTTTTGGTCAGTCCATTTCAGGAAGGGTGTTACAGTGCAGTTTTCACATGAGTGATATCGTTGAGGTTGATAAACCATGGAAATTCAGCATTTGTAATGCCTTGCCATTATCGGAAACAACTACTTCTGGTAATCCGTGAATGGCAAAACTGTGACGTTGGTGACTTCACCTCATATACGTCCAATCATTTTGAATGGGCATCGACAATGAGCAGAAACATTGTTCCCAGGAAAGGTCCAACGTAGTCAATGTGTAACCGCACCCAGGGCCTACCTGGCCACTCCCATGGGTGTAACGGAGCTGTCACTGGCAACTTTTGCAGTTGCTGATGTTGCACACAGTGCTTTACTAAACTCTCTATTTCACTATCCATCCCAGGCCACCATAGATAGCTGCGTGCTATGGTCTTCACTCGGGAAATTCCTGGATCAACAATGTGTAATTCAATTAAAAGTGGCTCCCTTCCCTTTGGAGGTACTATCACTTGTGCTCCCCACAATAAGGTGCCATCTTGGCTGGTTATTTCATGACTTCTGTTGGAGTACGGTTTCATTTCATCAGATACGGGCTCCTGTGATCAACCATGCAGCATTTGTTCTCATACTTGAGATTGGACTGGGTCCGACTTGTCCTGTCTCTGATCGGTCGAGCACGTATCAGCGAGGAATCTAAGAAATTTACCAGTAAAAAAAGTTCCTGTGGAACTGGGACGTGCTCATCATTTTGTTTTAAAGGCAAACGACTAAGAGCATTGGTGTTTGCGATTTGATTGACTGGCCTTTGTCCGAAAATGTATTCATAGGCTGCCAGAATTAAAGCCCTTCATTCTATCTCTGCTGAGGCTATGGGTGGTATAGCCTCATCCTCACTAAATAATCCTAACAATGGTTTGTGGTCTGAAACAATTGTGAAATGGCAGCCATGTACGCATTGGTGAAATTTCTTGACACCAAAGATGATTGACAGGTCTTCTTTTTCTAACTGTGAGTATCCCTTTTCCTTTGTGGTGAGCATTCCTGATGTGTAACCTATTGTCCGTCGTCCATCTGACGAGAGAGCTCTGAACCCATTCTGTAGAGAGATGCGTCACGTCAACACTTATTCTTTTGTCTGGTCGTGATGCACTAATAGATTGGACGAGTGCAACAATTATTTCACCTTTATGAAAGCTTCTTTCTGGGGTGCTGCCCAAGACCAACATCGGTTCTTTTTGAGTAGAGAATGCAGGGGGGCCAGCACTATGAACAAATTGGGTAAGAACCGCCCATGATAGCTGATCATTCCAAGGAACGATTTGAGCTCTGAGGCATTCTTTTGGTACAGGTGCCGCTCTTATGGCTCTCACTTTTTCCTCAACCGAGTAGATACCCTGTGAGTCTACCCGGTGACCCAAATAGATTACCTCCCTCACTTGGAACATGCTCTTTGCTTTATTTAAATGCACTCAAGCTTGCAAGAATCATTTTAAGACTTCTTCTAAGTTTGCCAAATGCTCTTTTTCAGTGAATCCTGTCACCAATACATCATCTAAATAGACTACAACCAGGGGCAGTCCCTGCAGTAAGCTTTCTCTGAAATATGGCACAAGCGGAGGAGACTCCGAAAGACAATCGTGTATATTGGTAAAACCCTTTATGGGTATTAATTGTGACAAATTCCTGGGAGGCATTATCCCACTCTAATTGTTGATAAGCATGTCTCTTGTCAAGCTTTGTCTACATTGTCCCTGCTGCCAGCTTGGCATACAGGTCTTCGATTTTCAGAATGGGGTGCCTGTCCAGCTTAGCTACCTTATTAACTGTCAGTTTATAGTCCCCACAAATTTGGACGCTTTGGTTGGGTTTAAGGGTGGGGACTATGGGTGTTGCCTATTCTGAGAACTGAACAGGTTGCATAACGCTCAGTTTCTCTAGTCTGCTCAGTTCAATATCAATTTTTTCTTGCAGGGCAAATGGCACCGGTCTTGCCTTTGTGAAGCGATGCGTTATTTCCGGATCCACATGAATCTTTGCCTGCAGGCCCCAGTTCATCCTTAAAGATGGTACCTTCTAAGTAGCTCTGGTAACCCACTTGCTCTCAACTGGAAAATTTCAGCCCATTCTAACTCAATCCCCTTTAACCAATTTTGCCCCAAGATGCTTGGCCCTTCACCTGCTACCACCATCAAGGGTAGCTTTGCCGATTGGCTTCCATAATGGATATTTATTCTGCTTTTGCCTTTTACTTGAACGTCTTCACCCGTGTATGTTTTTAGCTTGGCAGCTGTTTCTTTTAAACTTAATTAATGTTCACCATTATTCAAATATTTGAAGGTATGTTCCCCGATTGCTGTAGCGGAAGCTCCCATGTCCACTTCCATTCTAACAAGTTTGCCATTTACTTTTATGTGACAAATATTGGTTCTGTCTTTCCAACTTTCAGATTAAACAATGAGTAAATGTCAGAATTGTTGTTCCAGGTTTTTCTACTTTGTAGATTTCATTGGGCTTCTTCTTTTGTTTACAAGCCTACTTGAATCTTTCCTTGTGCTGCCTCATCATATGTCCATTTCTGTGACAAAGTAGCATTCAATTTTTTTTTAATTGCCAATCACTAAGAGCCTGATTGTTTCCACCTCAATTAAAATTATTCTTCAGTTTCGCTGCTGAGTTATTTTTCTTTATTCTTCAGCTAGTTGGGGCCGTTTCCCACTTCTCACCGGAGTCTCGCTTTTTCGCGCCTCTTTCGGCTGAGGTTTCCTGCCCAACGTGGAGGATGGCATCATTTTGCGCACCCTGTATCACTTTTGAATCTTTTACTGCACTTTCCATGGCCGGTGCTATCTTTAGCACTTTCTAGAAATCCAGATTCACTCAGTATGTTGTTCAGAGTCATACCGAGCTCATTAGCTGCTTCAGATTTGCCACATAGATGCTATTGTCTCACCCGGGGCTCTATTTTGCGAATTAAACCTGAACCTCTGCATCGTGTCTGAGGGCTTCGGTTGAAAGTGACCTTTCACGAGGTCCACCAATTCATCGAAATTTTTCAAATCTGCGGCACTGGGTGCCATCAAACTTCCAATTACTGTAGGTTTTGCTCCCACAAGAATTCAAGAAGATCGCTTGCTTCTTCTCTTCCCCTGTAATCTCGTTTGCTTGAAAAAGGACGTGAGGCGTTCAATGTATTGAAACTAATCATCTGTGGCAGGTGCAAAAGGATCAATTCTCCCAAATTGTGGCATTTTGAGAAGGGATAACTTCTTCAATTCTAATGGAGCTCGCTACTTACAATCACTGGCTGAGGTATAGTTATAGTGCCGATTTCTTTTTAACTTGATTTCTTTTGTTCAATCCTGTTTTATCCTCATCGTCAGTTTGTTGTAGGTGGATAGAGTTGATCTGCAGACACTTCTTTAGTGGAAACATTTATTTACAATATACTCAGCAGCAACTACATGTGTGCTTTCATTTCCAACTGTATGTCTACACTGACTCCTGAGGTAGCCCGCGCTACTCTCCTATTGATTGCTACAGATTATGTGATCCTCCTTAACAAGTGTTATTCTTAAAGGTACGTTGCACACTAAATAACACCATAATTACTGCATGGAAAGAGCAGCGAGACTTCATAAAGAGGTGCGAGAGGGAGAGAGCAGCAAGACTTCATAAAGAGACACAAGAAGGAGTCAGCAGCAGGACTTAATAAAGAGATGCAAGATGGAGAGAGCAGAAAGGCTCCATAAAGAGCAGGAGAGGGAGTGAGCTACGAAACCTCATAAAGAGCATGAGAGGGTGAGAGCAACAAGACTTCATAAAGAGGCACAAGAGAGAGAGAGAGCAGTGAGACTTCATAAAGAGGCAGAAGAGGGAGAGAGCAGCGAGATTTCATAAAGAGGCACAAGAGTGAGAGAGCGGCGAGCTTCATAAAGAGGTGCAAGAGGGAGAAAGCAGAGAGACTTCATAAAGAACGGAAGAAGGAGAAAGCAGCGAGACTTCATAAAGAGCATGAGTGGGAAAGCTTCGAGACTTCATAAAGAGCATCAGAGAGAGAGAGAAGCGAGACTTCATAAAGAGCGTGAGAGGGAGCAGCAAGACTTCCTAAAGAGCACAAGAGGGAGAGAGCAGCAAGAATTCAGAAAGAGCACGAGAGGTAGAGATGGTGACAATTGGTGAGTGACAGGTGAGTAAACACTTCATATAAAGTTTAAGTATGTCAGTGCAGCTTGGCCATGTGGAATGTGCATCCTGAGGGATGTGGGAAGTCATGCAGGCACAAAGTGCCCTCAATGACTACATCTGCAGGAAGTGTCACCAGCTGCAGAAACTTGAGCTCTGGGTTGCGGAACTCGAGCAGCAGCTAGAGTCACTGTGATGTCTCCACAAGGCTGAGGAGTACATGGATAGCACGTTAAGAGAGGTGGTCACACCGCAGCTAAGAAGTGCACAGGCAGAGAGGAAATGGGCGACTGCCAGAGTATGAGAAACAGGCAGGTAGGGCAGCAGTCCCCCGAGGCTATCTCGCTCTCTAACCACTTTTTCATTTTGGATAACGGTGAGCGAAATGGTTCCTCAGAGGACTGTAGCAAGACCAAGTTCGTGGCACCTCAGGTTGGTTCACTGCACAGGGTGGGGAGGTGGAAAAGTGCAAGTGCGATAGTCTTAGGGGATTCCATAGTTAGAGGAGCAGACAGGTTTAGATGTGACTCCAGGATGGTATGTTGCATCCCTGGTGCCAGGGTCAAGGATGTCACAGAGCAGCTGTAGGACATTCCTTTGGGAGAGGGTGAGCAGTCGGAGGTCTTGGTCCACATTGGGACCAATGATATAGGCAGGAAAAGGGATGAGGTTCTGAAGCAGATTTTAGGCAGTTAAGAAGGAAATTGAAAAGCAAGACCTGAAGAGCAGTAATCTCAGGATTACTACCAGTGCCACGTGCTGATGAGCATAAGAACAGGAAGATTGAGCAGTTCAACATGTGGCTTGAGAAATGGAGTAAGAGGGGAGAGCTTTAGATTTCTGAGGCATTGGGATTGGTTTTGAGGCAGATGGGACCTGTGCGAGAAGGACGGGTTACAGCTTAACAGGACTGGGACTAATGTCCTCATGGGGAGGTTTGTGAGCACTCTTGGGGAGGGTTGAAGCTAAATTGGAAGGGGGATGGGAATCCGAGGGGAAATTCAGAGACGAGAGGAGAAAAACGGGCAATGGGAAGTAGGGATGTATTAAGGTGGATATGCCAGAGAGTAATATCAAGGTAAATAGAATACTTGGAGAGTTTGATAGAACTAGAGTAGGATATAGTAAGTCATAAGGTGGGGTCAGAGCAAGGGAGAAAGTTAAAAAGCCTAAATCAGGATGAATGTGCATGTATGTGAATGCACGGAGTATGGCTAATAAGAGTGGTAAAAGGCTGACAAATGGAACTTTGATATTATTGCTGTAACAGAAACCTGGCTCAAAGAAGGGCAGGATTGGATGTTAAATATTCCTGGGTACAAGGTATTTAGGAGAAACAGGAAAGGAAGAAAAGTGGAGGGGGAGTGGCAGTACTGATTGAAGAGGGTATTTACTGTACTGGTGGGAGAGAATGTTCCAGAGGGGTCAAAGACTTGCTAGAGGTAAGTGATGGGAAAGGCACAATAACATTGACTGATGTCATATATAGACCACCAACTAGTGGAAGGAATGTTGAGAAACAAACTTGCAAAGAAATTATAGAGAAGTGCAAGAATAATAGAGCAATCATAATGGGGGATTTCAACCATCCAAATATAGACTGGGATAGGAATAGTGCAAAGGGACAAGAAGGGCGAGAGTTCCTGGAATGTGCTTAAGATAATTTTCTGCAGCAGTTCACCAAGAGGGCAGGCACTGTTGGACCTAGTTCTGGGGAATGAGTTGGCCCAAGTGGATCAAATAACAGTGGGAGAGCATTTGGGGGACAATGACCATTGTTTCATAAAGTTTAGGTTGGCCGTGGAAAAGGACAAGGAGCAATCCAGAGCAGGGATAATTAATTGGGGGAAAGCCAACTTCAATGGGATGAGAATGCATCTGAGTCGAGTGAGTTGGAATCAAATGTTGGCAGAAAAGACAATGGCTGAACAATGGGCTACCTTCAAAGAGATAGTATTGCAAGCAATGTTAAGTTATATTCTCTTGAAGGGGAAAGGTGCAACAAATAAATCTAGAACACCCTGGATGACAAGAGAGATAGAGGTAAAGATGAAAAGGAAGAAGTGTGCGTCGACAGATGTCAGGTAGAAAATACAATGGAGGATCAGGCTGAATATAGAAGGAAGTGGAAAAAAACTAATCAGAAAAGCAAGGAGGGGCATGAAAAGAGACTCGCAGCTAACATAAAAGGGAATCCCAAGGTCTTCTATAAGCATGTAAAAAATAAAAAGGTGATAAAAGAAAGGTCAGCTCAGATTAGGGATAAAAAAGAGACTTGCATATGTAAGCAGGAGAAGTAGCGGAGATATTAAATGAGTACTTTGCATCTGTCTTTACAAAGGAAGAGGACGCTAACCAGGTCAAGGTGAGAGAGGAGGTAACTGGTACTTTCGAGGAATTTACAGTTGAGAAGGAGGAGGTGTTAGAAAAGCTATCTTTACTTAAAATAGATAAAACACCAGGACCAGCTGAGATGCATCCAAGGATACTGAGGGAGGTGAGCTTGGAAATTTCAAAGGCACTGGTGATAATCTTCCAGTCTTCCTTAGACACAGGGGTGGAGACAGAGGACTGGAGAATTACGAATGTTACACCCCTCTTCAAAAAGGGGTGCAAGGATAATGCTGACAACTACAGACCTGTCAGTTTGACTAGAGTGGTAGGGGAAACTTCTGGAAACTATCAAGAGAATTTTCTCCCCGTTGGGGTGGCTGAGCGGGAGCGGGCGCGTGCGGGTGCGCAGCTGATCGCCACCCTGAACAGCTGCGCACCACCATTTTACATGGGGGGGCCAATTAAGGCCCGTCCAGCATGACGTACACCCGGAAGTGCTATGCACTCCCTGTGCGGGCAGGGGCAGTAGGCTGAGCCGGGGCCTGCGCTCTTTCGCACATGCACGCGAGAAAGCACAGAAACCTCCTTGAGGCATAGGGGTGCCTCAGGGAGATTAGTTTAATTATCAAAAATTTTAATAAAGAAAAGAAAACTTTTGAGACAAGTCCCCTCACGTGACACTGTCACATTAGCTGGGACATGTCAATGAACTGTAATAAAAAGTTTTATTCAATTTATAAACACTTCACGAAACCTCATCCTGCCCGTGGATGAAGTTCCATGAAAAATGCGAATGCCGCCTGGGCTCTTTGCCTGCCCGTCAACCTTAAGGTTGGACGGGCAGCTCAGTTAATTACTTTAATTAGATTTTAAATGGCCTTAACAGGCCTTTGACAATTTGGTGGACATGCAGCTGACTCCGTTGCGCGTCTGCCAAACTGAAGACCTGAACGGCGCGCGGTGATGTCGGGATGCACGCCCAACATCACCGCACATCATTTTATGCGTTGGCAAACAGGGCCCGCTCCTGCATGTCGGCCTATAGTTTGGGACAAAACCAATAGTCATTTAGACAGGTGTGGGATAATTAAGGAAAGCCAGCATGGATTCATTAAAAGAAGATCATATTTAACTAACTTGCTGGAGGTTTTTGAAGAGGTAACAGAGAAGGTTGATAGGGCAATGCTGTTGATGTGGTGTGTGGACTTTCAAAATGCATTTGATACAGTGCCACACAACAGACTTGTGAGCAAAATTCTACCTCATGTAATAAAAGGGAAAATAGGCACTTGGATAAGAAATTGGCTGAGGATAGGAAACAGGGAGTAGTGATAAATGGTTGTTTTTCAGATTCGAGGAAGGATTGCAGTGGAGTTCCGCAGGGGTCAGTGTTGGGACCCTTGCTCTTCTTGATATATATTAATGACCTAGACTGTGGCATGCACGGCACAATTTCAAAATTTGCAGATGGTGTGAAGATTGGAAGCTTTGCCAACTGTGATGAGGATAGTCTTGAACTTCAAAGCACACAGACATGTCAGTGGATTGAGTACAAGTGGCAGATGAAGTTCAATGCAAAGAAGTATGAGGTGATTCGCTTTGGCAGGAAGGCTGGAGAGACAGTATAAAATGAAGGGAGAAACTCAAGACGGTTCAGAAACAAAGGGGTATCAGTGTATATGTACATAACTCGTTGAAGGGGGCAGGGCATATTGAGAAAGCAGTTAATAAAGTATACAACTTCCTAGGTTTTATTAATAGGCATTGAGTACAAGAGTAAGGAGGTCATGTTAAACTTGTATAAGACACTCGTTAGGCCTCATCTGGAGTACTGCATCCAGTTCTGAGGACGCTACTTGAGGAAGGATATGAAGGTATTGGACAGAGTACAGAGGAGATTCACAAGAATGATTCCCGGAACGAGGAACTGCAGCTATCAGGATAGATTGGAGAGGTTGGGTCTGTTTTCCTTGGAGCAAAGAAGGCTGAGAGGAGACTTGATGTGGGTATTCAAGATCTTGATGTGCATGGACAGAGTAAATAGTGAGAACCTGTTCCCATTCAAGAGTACATCAAGAACTATAGGGCACAGATTCAAAATAATGGGCAAAAGGAGTAGAAGTGATGTGAGAAAACAGTTTTTCACCCAGAAGGATTTTGGAGTCTGGAACGATCTTCCTGAAAGGGTGGCAAGGGCAAGTTCAATTGAAGTATTCCAAAGGGAATTGGATTTCTAGGACTAGGTGGAATGCTCTTTCAGAGAGCCAGTGCAGACTCAATGGGCCAAATGGCCTCCTTCTGCACTGTAAAGATTCTGCGACTCTTTGATGTCCAAATGCAGCAAGACCTGGACAATATCCAGGCTTGGGCTGACAATTTGCAAGTAACATTCGCGCCACACCAGTGCTGGCAATGACCATCTCCACAATAGAGAATCTAACCATCGCTCCTTGATATTCAATGGCTTTACCATCACAGAATATCCCACAATCAACATCCTAGGGGTTACCATTGACCAGCAACTAAACTGGACTAGCCACATAAATACTATGGCTACAAGAACAGGTCAGAGCCTAGGAATCCTGTGGTGAGAAACTCACCTGACTCCCCAAAGCCTGTCCACCGCCTACAAGGCACAAGTCAGGAATGTGATGGAATACTCTCCACTTGCCTGGATGAGTGCAGCTCCAACAACACTCAAGAAGCTTGACACCATTTAAGACAAAGCAGCCCGCTTTTTTGGCACCACATCCACAAATATTCACTCCCTCCACCACTGATGCACAGTAGCAGCAGTGTGTACCACCTACAAGCTGCAGGAATTCACCAAGCCTCCTTAGATAGCAGCTTCTAACCCCATGACTACTACCATCCAGAAGGACAAGGGCAGCAGACACATGGGAACACCACCACCTGAAATTCCCCTCCAAGTCACTCGCCATCCTGACTTGGAAATATATTGCCGTTCCTTCACTGTCGCTGGGTCAAAGTCCTGGAACTCCCTCCCTAACAGCACTGTGGGTTTACCTACACCACATGGACTGCAGCGGTTCAAGAAGATAGCTCACCACCTCCTTTCAAAGGCAACTAGGGACGGGCAATAAATGCTGCCCACATTGTATGAATGAATAGAAAATAAATAACTCTTTTCATTTAAGCTCCCAACCTATATTCACAGCTTCCTCCTTGAACTTGTCATATCCCTCAACCTTGCTATTCCCAACATGCCAATCAAAGTCACTTTTTAAAAAATTTATTCATGGGATGTGGGTGTTGCCGGCTAGGCCAGTATTTAGTGCTCATCCCTAATTGCTCCTATTCAGAGGGCAGTTACAAGTCAACTACATTGTTGTGAGTCTGGAGTCACATGTAGCCCAGACCAGGTAAGGACAGCAGATTTGCTTCCCTAAAGGACCTTAGTGAACCAGATGTGTTTTATAGCGATCATTTCATGGTCATCATCAGACTTTTTAATTCCAGATTTTTATTGAATTCAACTTTTACCATCTGCCCTGGTGGGATTCAAACCCAGGTCCCCAGAGCATTATGCTAGGTTTTTGAAATACCAGTCCAGTGACAATACCACTCTGCCACTGCCTCCCCAACTTCCTATTGTCACTCTCCACCCACATCTCTCTTGCCCTACCTCCCACTAACAATCACCCCCCAATGATGTCTGCCCCAGAAAAAATTGTCTCCAAATTCACTTACAGTTGCACTCTTTGATAATGTAACTGTCCTTTATCCATTCACAGCAACACTTCAGCAGCCAATCTGCTTGACTACATCCTTGTCCCCATCAAAATCATTATTCTCTCTTATTCTCATCTTGGCTGCTCCACCCGTTTTGGCACTCGTGTCTGCTTCCCTTAAGTCCAAGGGATGCAAACTTTAACATATATGGTACTAACTGGTTTATCCATTCACTGTCAGAGCTGACTGAATCATGTAAAGCACTATCAGGTCCTGCTCTCATCTGCTAAAATTGTTCATTATTCCAGCATCATCCTGGAATGCAGAGATAAACCCCCAGCTTCTTATCTCTACTGCAAACATCCTTCTTGAAGCTCCCTCCCCTCTCTCCTCCACCCTCACTTCGCAAGGAGGTCATGGATTTCTGTGTCATTAAGGTTGAGACCATCTGCTCAGTTGCTTCTGCCATCTGCCTCCCTTTCACTAGCCCACCAAGCCGAACTTCCTCCAAGGTCCCACCTGCCCTTTCCCTGAACTCATATCTTTCTCTAGTTTCTCACCTATCCCCCCCATCAAGCCCTCTCCAAGTTCACCTTTTCCCTGAGACCTATCTCCTTTTCAGTGTTCCATACATGGCCACGCAAACACATTGGCCAGAAGTTTAACCTTGATGGGTGGGCGGGGCCCACTGGCTCGGCGGCGGTGGGGCGGGCAGCCGAAATCCGCCGTCGAAACGGGGCTGGCCACCATTTTACGTGGGCGGGCCAATTAAAGCCCACCCAGCCCCCTGCCCGACAGGAAGCGCTATGCATTTCCTGAGCAGGGGGTGGGGGGATTTCCCCATCTGTCAAAGTGGGCTCTTTTGCGCATGCGCGCCAAACAGCGCACTGCTCCCCGAGACTAAGTGCTGTCTCAGGGAGAGCACTGAATGTTTACAAAACTTTAAAAATAGAGAAAGAAAAACATTATTAACATGTCCCCCTCATGTAACACTGTCACACGAGATGGGACATGTTAATAAATATGAGTGAAACTCTAATAAACTTTTTAAAAACTGAGATGAAACCTCATCCAGCCAGTGGATGAGGTTTTCTCTTTTTTCAGGATCCCGCTGGGGCTCGTGGCCTGCCCACCAGCCTTAAGGTCGGACGGGCAGGTCTTTCAATGAGCTTAATAATCCTGTCAATGGCTTCAATTGGCCATTGACAGGTCGGCGGGCGAACAGCTGATTTCGCTGTCAGCCTGCCTTTGTAAAAATTTAAATGGACTGGGATGATGTCAGGGGTTCCTCCCGATGTCATCCCGCGTCATTTTCCCATCGGCGAGGAGGCCCTGCCCCCAAATCACCGATGGGAAAAATCTGGCCATTATTTATTACAGAACAAGGTCTGCTGTGCAGCTTTGCATCAGCGCAGCTTAGCAAGGACATTGCTCCTGCTGCCTCAATAATATTCCCACTAAACTACTGACTACTCAATTTGCCTTCTTGGCTCCTGTAGGGAAATTATCCCTTTGATCTCATGACCCGAGAATTACGATGAGGTTCAACACCCAACAGAACAACATGAATGTGCGATTCAAAATCAACTCTCAATCTTTATTGAACAGTTCTGACTTTACTTTCATTTACAGTAAGCTTACATTTAGATGCACGCATGATCCAGATGAGACGTCAAGCCCCTAGACTATCCCTCTCTTAGCTAGCTATTCCCAAAGTTCCTGGTATAATACTTACAATTACCCCCGGCTAGTCTTCCGATGGTGATGTGGGTCCCAGTAGTGCTGCCCAGAGTCTGGTTAAGCAATGCCTTAATTTTAAAATTCTCATAATTGTTTTCAAATCCCTCCATGGCTATGTCCCTCCCTATCACTGTAATCTCCTCCAGTCTTACAATCCTCCGAGATATATATGCGCTCTTCCAATTTTGGCCGCTTGATCATCACCGATTTTAATCACTGCACCATTGTCCACTGTGCATTCAGCTACCTAGGCCCAAAGATCTGGAATTCCCACCCAAAATCTCTCCATCTCTTTACCTCCCTCTCATCCTTTAAAGCAGAATCAGCAAAGCCAGCAATTATTGCCTTGAACTGAACATTTCAGAGGAAAGTTAAGAGGCAACAACATTGCTGTGGGGCTGGAATCACATGTAGGCCAGACCGGATAAGGATGGCAGCTTTCCTTCCTAAAGGACATTAGTGAACTAGATGGGTTTTTATGATAATCAATGATAGTTTCACGTTCACCATTACTGAGACTAGCTTTATGTGCGAAAAAGTTTGTCCTTATGTCTCCATTGCTTCTTTTGACAAATATCTTGAACCTGTGCCCTCTTGTTCTCAATCTTTCCACCAACGTGAACAGTTTCTCCCTATCTACTCTCATGATTTTGAATACCTCTATCGAATCTCCTCTTAACCTTCTCTTCGCCAAAGAAAACAGTCCCAGCTTCTCCAATCTATCTAAGTAACTGAAGTTCTTCATCCCTGGAACCATTCGCATTCTGCACTCTCTCTAATGCCTTCACATCTTTCCTACAGTGTGGCACCCACAACTGTTCATAGTACTCCATTGAGGCCAATATTCTATACAAGTTTAACACCACTTTCTCACTTTTGTCCCCTATGCCCCTATTAATAAAGCCTATGTGCTGTATGTTTTATTAACTGCTCTTTCAACCTGTTCTGCCACTTTCAATGCTTTATGCACATACACACCCAGGTCCCTCTGCTTCCTGGATCCCCTTTAGAATTGTATGCTTTAATTTATATTGCCTTTCCGCATTCTTCCCATCAAAATGAATCACTTCACACTTCTCTGCATTAAATTTAATCTTCCTCTTGTCTGCCCATTCACCAAACTGTCTATGTCCTTTTGAAGTTCGACACTCCTCATCACAGTTCACAATGCTTCCAAGTTTCATTTCATCCACAAATTTTAAAATTATGCCCTGTACACCAAAGTCTAGGTCATTAATATGTATCAGGACGAGGAAGGGTCCTAACACCAACCCCTGGGGAACTCCATGACAAACCTTCCTCCAGTCTGAAAAAAACATTTGTTAACCACTGCGCTCTGTTTCCTGTCACTCAGCCGATTTTGTATGCATGTTGTTATTCAAATGCCATTTGGAAGTCCATATACATGATATCAACAGTATTACCCTTGTCAGCCCTCTCTCTTACCTCATCAAAAAACAAGATTTGCCCGAATTAAATCCATGCCAGCTTCCTCTAAGGTAAATGAACTTGCATTTGCCCAAGTATCTATTAATTTTGTCCTAAATTATTCTTTCTAGAAAGTTCCCCATCACTGAGGTTAAACTGACTGCCTGTAGCTGCTGGGCTTATCTTTACGCCCTTATTTGAACAAGGGTGTAACATTTGCAATTCTCCAGTTCTCTGGCACCACCCCTGAGCCCAAGGAAGATTTCAAAATTATGGCCAGTGCCTCTGCAATTTCCACTCTTACTTCCCTCGGTATCCTTGGATGTATCTCATCTGGTCATGGTGCCTCCTCGACGTGAATTACAGACAGCTCCAATTATCCAATACCACCTCCTTATCAATTTTAAATACTTCTAATGTATTAATTTCCTCCTCTTTCACCAGGCCCTGGGTAGTTCCTTCTTCCTTAGTAAGGAGAGATGCAAAGTATTTGTTTAATATCTCAGCTATTCCTCCTGCCTCAATGCATAAATCCCCTGTTTTGTTCGCTAATCGGACCTCCTCCTTTTACCACCCTTTTACAATTTAAATGCCTATATAATACTTTGGGATTGCCTTTAATGCTAGCTCCAGTCTCTTTTCATACTCTCACTTTGCTTCTCTTATTTGCTATTTCACTTCCTCGCTGAGCCTTCTATATTCAGCCTGTTTCTGGGTTGTATTATCCACGTGACATCTGTCATAAGCCCATTTTCTCTTCTTCATCATAATTTCTATCTCTTATGTCATCCAAGAAGCTCTGGATTTGCTTACCCTACCATTCCCCTTCACAGAAATATACTTTGACTGTGCCCAAACTATCTTTTCTCTAAAGGCAGCCCAGTTACCATGTTGCCTACCAAACATTGATTCCAATTAACCCAGCCCACATCCATTCTTGTCCCATTGAAATTGGCTTTCCCCCCAGTTAATTATTGGGAAAATGTTGGAGTCTATTATAAAGGATGTAATAGCAGAGCATTTAGAAATACATAATCTAAACAAGCAGAGTTAGCATGGCTTTGTGAAGGGGAAATCATGCCTGACTAATTTATTAGAATTCTTTGAGGAGGTAACAAGCAAATTCTTTGAGGAGGGAGAGTCGGGGCCTATGCTCTTTCGCGCATGCGTGTGAAAGAGCGCAGAAATCTCCCTGTCGCAGCTCCATGCCTCAGGGAGCTTAAGTTCAGTGCGAAAGATGTTAAAAATAAAATAATAAAATTATTCAGACATGTCCCCTTACGGGTTTTAATAAAAATTTTAAAGTTATAAACGCTTCATGAAACCTCATCCTGCCCATGGATGAGGTTTCATGAGAAATACAAAGGCCGCCTGGGTTCTTCGCCTGCCCACCAACCTTACGGTTGGACAGGCAGCCCTAACAATTGCTCTAATCAGGTTATTAATGGCCTTAACAGGCCTTTGACAGTTCGGCAGACACGCAGCCGACTCCGGTGTTCACCCCCTGAACAGAAGATCAAAATGACGTGCAGCGACATTGGGACGTACGCCCGACATCAATGCGCTTCATTTTACGCATCGCCATGCAGGGCCCACCCCAGCACGCTGACCAGAAGATTCTGCCCCATATTTCCACATAGCAACTCATTAATCTTACTTACCATGCTCAGTGCATTCACATATGTGCACAGTAAAACAAATTTAGACTTTATTACTTTCTCCCTTATTCTGAACCCACCTATTAATTTACTACATCCTACTGTAGTGCTATCTGTCTCTCCCAGCCTGCTGTGCACCTTGGTATTCCTCTCTGATATTACCTCCTGGTTCCCACACCCCTGCCCAGTTGGTTTAAACTCTCCCCGATAGCACTAGCAAGGAAAAGCAAGGAACTCAGTTCCAGTTGAATTTAGGTACAATCAGTATGGCCTGTACAGGTCCCATCACCTCCAGAACTAGTCCCAATGTCCCAGAAATCTAAAGCCCTCCCTCCTGCACTTTGTTTCACTGATTTGATTTATCCTCCTATTTTTATACTCACCTGCGAATGCTACTGGGAGTAATCCGGAGATTACTACTTTTGAAGTTCTGCCTGCTAATTTCCTACCTGACTCTTTAAATCCTGACCTTAGGACCACATCCCTTTTTCTGCCTATGTTGTTTGTCCCAATGTGGACCATGGCTGCTGGCTGTTCACCTTTCCCTCTCATTGTAATCTGCAGCCATTCAGTGACATCCTTGACCCTGGCACCAGGGAGGCAACACATCATCCGGGATTCACATCTGCGGCTGCAGAAATGCCTGTCTCTTTCCCTAATGATCAAATTTCCTACCACTATTGCCCTTCCAGTCTTGGTTGTGCCCTCCTGCACAGCTGAGCCAAACTTACTCTTGGCTTCATTCCCCAGATGAGCTATCACTTTCATCAGGATTCAGAACTGGGTACTGGTTGGAGAGTAGGCTGAACTCGGGGAACTCCTGCACTAGCCACCTGTTTCTTCTTGACTATCTGGTGGTCACCTATTCCCTCTCTCCCTGTAGACTCCTAAGCTACAGGGCTACCACATCGATAAGCATGCTATTCATGAAGCTCTCAACCTAAGAATGAGCCACAGTGGCACTAGTTGCTGCTCAAGCTTTGAAGCCTGGGCTCAAGCTGCCTCAACTGTCAACACTTCCTGCATAAATGGTTATCCAGGACACGGGGAGCATCCTGGAGTCCCCACTAACACAGGATGTGCACTCAAGCAGTTGGAGCATCCCTGCCGTTCCTCTATCTATCAGATAATATCCTTGCTACTATTATTAAACACTGATAATAAGCCTTAATAATACTCATAATCTTTCTCTTAAAAATAAAAGTCACTTCATTTCTGTTGGCACTATTTAAATATAGGAGAAACTAAATGAATGCTTTATTTAAATTTTTAACTTTTTTAATTCCCCTAACTACTTAGACTCACTCCCTAACTTTGGAGAAAGGGAAAACAGCAGCAATACTCACCATCCAATCAGCTCACGGCTCTCCTGTGAGGCTACTGATTTTTTTGTTTTCATTTTTTTCTAACTCAAGAACACCCCCTATACGCTGGTTCTCCCAAATCTTTCTCCAAGTAAGCACTAGGCCTCATACATAGCCCTCAATTTATCTTCTTCCCTGAGCTATCAGTTTCTCCCAGGTCCACTACTACTGCTCCCGACTCTGTCTCCTGGATGCTCCTTAAAACCTACCTCTTTAACCAAGCCTTTGGTCATCTGCCCTGATGTCTCTTTATGTGGCTTGCTGTCAAATTTTGTTTGATAATGCTCCCATAAAGTGCCTTTGGATGTTTTGTTAGGTTAAGTGGGCTGTATAATTACAAGTTGTTGTTGGACAATAATGTGCAGACACTTCAGGGTCAGTGTGAAATTCCACTCTCCCTTACTTATGCAGACTTCAACCTTTTGAAAGTAAATTGCTTCGCATCTCTGCTAAAGTAGTTGGGAGCAGTATTTCAGATCTCAATTTCATTTTTTTATTATTTGTTCATGCAAGGCCAGCATTTGTTGCCCATCCCTGAAGGGCAGCTAAGAGTCAACCACATGGCTGTGGGTCTGGAGTCACATGTAGGCCACACCAGGTAAGGAAAGCAAATTTCCTTCTTGAAAGGACATTAGTGAATCAGAAGGTTTTTTATGACAACCAATGACTGTTTCATGGTGACTATTACTGAGACAGTTCCAGATTTCTTTAAATTTATTGAATTTAAATCCCACTGGCTGCCATGGTGGGAATTGAACCCATGCCCCCAGGGTATTAGCCTGGGCCTCTGGGTTACTAGTCTAGTGGCATTACCACTACGCCACCATCTTCACATATCTTCCTTCCTTACCCATTTTCTTGTTAGAAGAAATAGGAGCAGGAATAAATCATATGGCCCATCAAGCCTGCTTCACCATTCAACACAACTTGCCTGATCTTGGGCTCAACTCCACTTTTCCGTCTGCTCCCCATATCTCTTCATACCCCGAGAGACCAAAATTTGTCTATCACAACCTGCAGGCACCAACTCATTAACAGAGCACATTTCCATGGGCACGAGTTGCTCTGTAGTATTTTTCCTTAGTGCTCATGTGTGAACCATGCTAGACCCTGCTGGCAAGATCTTGAATTGTGGAGTGCATTAAGGGCAAATCCTCACTTAATATGCACAAATAAGGACTTTACAGCACTAGGTGCATTCAGGAGAGGAAGGAACCAAGTTTTATCCATATAGCTGATGCTAGTAACCTGATATCTGATCAGATTTCCACCAAGCCAAAGTATTTATCTTCAGTCAACGTCAAATGCAAATTGATACTTACTATTCCTGCTCCTATTTCTTATGTTCTTATGTGATACATAGTTTAGTGAAGTTGACTACAGTCTACAGAATGGGCTAGCCAACAGATGCCATAAGGCATTCTATCATTGGGCAAATAGCTGCACTGGTAGTAAATCCCTAGGAAATGAGTTGTTATCTCAAGCGCACTATCAAGAGAGTGGAATGAGTAAAGGTCAGCGGTGCAGGTTAAATCTGAGACCAATGGGGGGCAATTTTAACCTAACTTGCTCATTGGGAAACTAACAGGGTTGGGTGCAATGTTGGTTTTACACACCACCTGATATTACTCTCTAAAGTCAACAGAGAGTTATATTCAATCGGTGTAAAACCTGCAATCCTATGGGTTTCCCACCAGCCCACCAAGTCAGTTTAAATTCCACCCCCATTCCATATCACACAGACTTCTCTAATTTGTTTTATGTTGGAGTAATCACAGATCAGCGAAGCCCACAATCTCCCACCTAGGAGGACAAGGGCAGCAGTTCATGTGAACACCACCGCCTGTAAGTTCCCCTCCAAGTCACACATTGTCCTGACTTGAAACCATATTGCCATTTTTTCATTGTCGCTGGGTTAAATCCCAGAACTCCCTAACCAATAGCACTGTGGGTGTACCTACACTACATGAACTGCAGTGGTTCAAAAAGGCAGGTCATCCCGAATTACTTCACCGCATGGCCATGATTCATCGCAGGCTAGCCATTTGGGCAAGGTATCAGTGGGTAAATGGCACTCATGGAACCACACCATTTGAGGCAACGAAAGTAAGGCATTTGAGGCAGAATGAAAGTAAGAGGGAAAACCAAGAAAGAAGGAACAAGTGAGCATATATATGCTAGGCAGCAATTAAAATTGACAGTAAGTTGGGAGTGGCTAAATTTGCAATTTTACAGTTTAACCACTGCATTAAAAGCTGAAATAATCATTAAATGTTACAACGTTATCTTTTTCAAGATTTTTAATGCCTTAAATATGTTAACCACATAATTTTGTGATATGCATTTCTTACATAAATACAACTAGAAATTGCAATATAATTACTTAAAAGAATAATTGACACAAACTGGCTGGTAACTCTGGGACCTGAATATCTGCCCAATTTGAAAAGCCTTGGTTTGCTTTGCCCTCCATCAGTTGAGATTGTGTTTTCTTAATGGATTAGTAAACTGCATAAAACTGATGAATAATAGTATCCACCGAGGAATTTTGCAGGGATGGTAACATTCTGCATATTGCTGATAAAAGACATTTTGTCAAAGCTTTTTGTCTTGCTCTCATCAGGTTAATCACAAGAATACCAATGTCAGGGGAAACAACAAATTTATACTGTATGAGAAGATGGTGCTGATTGGTAGAGGTGTTGCCATGGAGAATGCACAAGTTAATGGTGACTGACAGTTAACTACCAAACTACAAACTATTGTTTGAAATTTAAACCATTGGTACATTCTTGATTGCATTGCCTCTACCAATCAAAGTCCACTTGCCAATCAATCAGCATTCTCTTCTCATGCAGTATAAAGTTGTTGCTTCTCCTGACATTGGTATTCTTGTGAATATCCTAATGAAAAGCTTCCGCAAAATGTTCTTTTTCAGCAATACTCAAGTTCTGTACTACAAAATGACTAATCTGCATATTGTATAATGGCACTGCAATTGTGTCAGCACAAATTAATTAAGTTTAAGGCTTTTTTCTTAGAAATTCAAGAGTTAATTTTAAAACAAATGAAAAGAGCATTTCCAATATAGACATGCAAGAGACATACATATCAGTAACAATAAAATGGGGTCTGTATGAGCAAAATTACAGGCAAAGTTATACAGTGGAAAACAAGAATAAATTAAACAAGAGCTAAGATCTTGTGACAAATAAGATTAAACACACAAGAATAAGAAAAGGCCATTCAGCCAATCCAACATTTTCCATTATTCAACAATTGTTTCAGGAATCAATTTTTTCATCTGTTTTCTACCCACATCCATTTCTTGTGGATCATCACTAAATTAAGAATAGATCTAATTCCATTTTGACACTTCATCTCAGCTGAGCTTCAAATAGATTTCCATTTAACCCATATCAACAATCTAAAATTGAGAAAAAAGATTTCAGAAGCAAAGAAATGGAAAAAAATTATTCTTTGATCATAAAAAAGAAATCCATCTATCTTTCTTTTAATAAAAGTATATATTTAAGATTGGTCGGACAAAATGACCAAAATAAATGCAGAAGAGGGAGAATCAAATTAGCATTTGTAATCTACTCAATGTATTACAGTCATCCTTAGCATAAAAAATTCACTAACATACTACAAAGCATTACTTTCTTGTTCTGTTCTGTTCTTTTCTTTGTATATTTTGTTATCCTTGGTTTACAGTTAATGTTTAATGTGAGGTTTGTTTTTGACAGGCTGAAAGACTACCTTTACTTTTAAAAGATGGAAAAACTAGTTTTATTAAAAACACTTTGAGCTTAGCAGACAATGGAGATGATCACAGAACTTGTCGTGAGAAAAAGTCTGATCTCTTGCCTTTGAATACATATGTTAAATTTTCATCACGACCAGATAATCATGACCATGAAGCTGAACGTGGAAGGCTCAACACAGACTGCAAAATCTTAAATAATGCTCTGATTGTGAAGAGTGTAGCTTCACAAAGCAGTGACTTTAAGGAGAAAAATCACATTCAGGATAAAGAACTATTGCACGAAAAAACACATTTTATCACAAAGGATGATAAGTTAATTTGTATAACTAAAGAATATCAAGAAAGTAATAGTGATGACAAGGCAAAAACTGAACATGCCAGACACCTTACTGAACCTTCGATAAGAGATTGTTGTATACAAAATAAGGATTCAGATCTCTGTGAGAACTCTTCCATTTACAATAAAGAGCCAGGAACTTTGGGACAACAATCAGAATTGTATATTCACAATGCATACCTTGTGTGTCCATCTTCAATAATTTGTAAAGGTTCTGAGTCGGACATATTCAAGAAAGAAGGCACATGTGGAAACATGGATCCATATCTGGATATTCAACCATGTTTAACTATACCTGCCCAAAGTCAGGATATTTCTGGATCATTAGATGCTAGCTCCAATATATTCCTGATTGGTGGCAAATGTTTAGATAAAGAATCAAAATCCACTTCAAATATTAACACTAATGATAATCCTGTGTCCATACACGATGAAAGCACTTTTCAAATCAGTGAATGTTATAGAAGTAAGTCCAGTCAAATGGATGGATGTGGAAATGACTTTATATATTCTGACTCAGTGGGGGTTGTTTCACCAATAGCAAAGCTTGAAAATTATAACATGTGCAAAGAACTAACAAATGAATCTGAGCAACCTGTATTGCAGAATGGAACAAGTCAAAAAGGTGTTGCCAAAAACTATCATATTCCTCCAAACACTGCAGAAGAACATGACCGGAAACAGTGTCGTTTTGATGCTTCAAAAAATAAAGTATGCAACAAAAACAGATCAACATATCAGTCAATGCAGTGTACCGAGACAGCAGAAAATGAAGCTCATAATAATAAAGTAACATTAAGCTTTCCAGAAACTAGCAGATCTGCAATTTGTCAACGAGAGGAACAATTGCCTGTTGAACAGCCTGTATTGCTTGAATGCAATTTAGAAATCCGGTCAAATCAATTGGTACCCTTCAATAATAAAACTGATGGCTCAGATTGGCCTTCACAGGGAATAGAATATAAAACAAAAAGTATTGCTACTAAATCTTTAATAGCTACTCATCAAGATGCTAGTATGTTCACATTTGTAGACCATGAGAAAATGCAAAATGATGAACCATCTCTCTTAGAAAGTCTTTGTTGGAACAGCACAGTCAACAATACAAAAAACATCAATCATGTCAAATATGTTGAAAGTAAAGTCACTTGTAAAAGAGAACATGATATAAATAATGACCACATGGGAGATGATATCAGTGACAAGAGCAATGAACAAATATGCAAACAAATCTATAATTCTACAGATATACTCATATCTCCTGTTAGTTGTCCACCAATTGAAAATGAACATTTCAATTTTCAGTCAAGAACTGGCCAAACTTCAAATTCTGAAACTGTGCTAAATTTGAAAGACTATTTTATGGCACTTCAGTGCAATGATGAACCTAAAGTTGTTAAATCAGATAGCTTGCAATCATCCATATTATGTTTGACAGAACAAAATATTTCTCCTTTAACAGAAAGGGATCAACAAGGAATGAGTAACATAGAAGCTAATAATGTACTGAACATCATGGAATATGTTAACTATCCTGATCTAAAAGAACAAAAAACATCGACAGTATGTCCACCTGGCCAATCTATCAGCCTTCAGGAAATACCCAGGCCAATTCAGCGCTCAATGGAACATGTAGCAGAGGTTGATATGAAAGATGAGTATGGGAGAGTGCAAGATGTCCAAACAATTGTGATAGACAGTTTGGAATCTTCATTAATTGATGGATCAAACCTGGATATTACTCAAGGATTTCAATCCACACTTCAAAATGAGAGCCATTTTGAATGTTTGTCACTACCAGTTGCAGAGGAAATTAAAACCATAGATAAAAACCGTAACATTGCTATTAATACAATTGCAAATTTTAAATATTCAGAAGATCCTTCAACATATTTTGATGGGACAATGGCATTTCCAGGCCCTGTTGAGAAGAACTCAGAAAATCACAATGTCACTTCTGCAGAGTGTGGCGGTGAAATAGGTCAAGGCCACATTAATGACAAAATGAGGACAACAGAAGCATTTTCAATCGGTTCAATGATGAAAGTCCCACCAGAAAGTGAACAGATTAAGGATTTAAGAACTAGATCAGCAACAATGGGTTTGAATGAAAACACTCAAAATGTGGAATACTTGGATGATTGCAAGACAAAACCGAGTGAGGTTTCAAAATGTTTTGTAACAAATGTGGACAAAATTGAAGCAATACAATCAAAAGAATGGGAACTTAGGAACTACAAGGAAAAAGAAACTGCAGTTGTCGCTGAAGAACATGATAAAACTGTTCAATATAATGATCTTTTCCAAATAACAGCTGTCGACAGCATGGGATCAAGCATAATCACTCAACCCATGGTGGGTCAAATAATGAATGCTGAGTCTAATGCACGAGAAGATTGCAGAGATTGTAGCAAAAGACCTAGAGGAAATAACCTTAACAAGGTTAACTACACAGCAACAGTGCCAGATCATCTACTGAAATGCATCAAAATGGACACCGAAGCTGAATGTAAAGGGAATATTTGCCAGGCATTTACATTGCCCAGCAAAAGTAATCAAAAATCTTCTACTGACTCGAAAAATAAAAATCCCCCACTGATTTATAAAAAGGATAAAAACCAAACGGAACCCCCAAGTGGTCACGTATCATTGAAAGTATCATTTTATGAGGGACAGAAGAAGATTGTTGATCCTAAACCAGCCATTTCCTTACAAATCAAGTCTTTAACCGAGAAGAGCATTTCACCCACATCATCACTCAGTAAACAGCAGACTACAGCAGTTAGGATTAAACAACCGTTATCAGCAGCATGGGGCAAAAAGCTGATGTCAGGTGCACAGGAAAAAACAAGCTTCCTGAAGCCATCAATTAAGGCAGCTATGGCCAGCACTGAGACTATGAGTCTGGCTCCATCTCTGAACAATCAGCAGAAGGAGGAACCAGTCAAACGTATATGCCTGTCAGCTGACAATGGGGGGAAGAGCACGTTAGAGAAACACAAACAGGCATATTCTCCAGCAGGAAAAGAGAACCTTAATAAAAATTTTGCTATGATGAAAAGAACGTATGAAAAGACAAAGGAGGAGCTAACTCATAAGATGGAGCAAGCAGAGCTGAAAAAAGTAAAGCACCCTCAGACGGACAATCACAAAGGTACATTTTGAACTAGCAAGCATGCATCACATTACAATAGCTTCCATCTCTGTTGAAATATAATTAAAACAACTGCTCAATTGACTCAAATCATGTTTTTCCCACAACAAAAGTAAAACAAATTTTAAAAGTTTGGATACCCTAATCCTCAAAATAGTTATTTTATGATAGATTGGACCATTGAAAGAATGAGCATGACTTGAGTCATTAGATATATAGCATGTTTGTGTAACTGTCAATACCTAAAATATGGCAGATGGTGCTTTTCTTGCTGACTTAGATAATGTTCTCCACTTTGTAGTGAACTTAGTGAACTTGTCAAAACTTATCATGCATGTGACTAGGTCAACGAAGCAACAGAGGAACTTAGGGGCCTAGGAAGAGTAGGCCATTCTTGCTATTCCACTATTCTATCAGATCATGCGTGGTCTCTACCTCAACCCATTTACTTCCATATAATTTGATATCTTATTAAAATTAACATTGATTTACCTCTAAATGCAATAACTCTCATCTTATCTAATTTGTCCGCTTCCTCCTCCTGCACCTTTTTGTTTCTACTACCACATTATTCTGTGCAGGGCGAGACAAAGTCAGTATCTCCAGGATGACAAGAGAGATAGAGGTAAAGATAAAAAGGAAGAAGTGCATGTATGACAGATGTCAGGTAGAAAATGCAATGGAGATTCAGGCTGAATATAGGAGGACTAGAGGGGAAGTGAAAACAACTAATAAGAAAAGCAAGGAGAGAGCATGAAAAGGGACTGGTAGCTAACATAAGAGGAAATCCCAAGGTCTTCTGTAAGCATATAAATAATAGAAGGGTCGTAAAAGACAGAGTAAGGCTGATCAGGGATAAAAAAGGGAACTTGCATGTGGAGGCAGGAGAAGTAGCGAGGGTTTTAAACAAATACTTTACATCTGTCTTTCCAAAGGAAGAAGATGTTAGCCAGGCTGAGGTGAGAGCGGAGGTGACTAGTACACTAGAAGAATTTTCATCTGAGAAGGAAGAGATTTTAGAAAGGCTATCTGTACTTAAAATTGACAAGTTACCAGGACCAGATGAGATCCATCCAAGGGTACTGAGGGAACTGAGTGTGGAAATTGCAGAGGCACTAGTGATGATCTTCCAGTCTTCCTCAGACACAGGGGAGGTGCCAGAGGACTGGAGAACTGCGAATGTTACACCCTTGTTCATAAAGGGGGCAAAGATAAAGCTGGCAACTATAGACCAGTCAGTTTGACTTCTGGAAACTATAGCTCAGAACATAATCAATAGTCACTTAGACAAATGCAGGATAATTAAGTAAAGCCAAGATGGATTCATTAAGGGAAAATCATGTTTAACTAACTTTCTGGAGTTTTTTGAGGAGGTAACAGAGAAGATTGATAAGAGCAATGTTGTTGATGTGGCGTATATGGATTTTCAAAAGGCATCTAATACCGTGCCATACAACAGACTTGTGAGCAAAATTCTAGCTCATGGAATAAAAGGGAAAATAGGCACTTGGATAAGAAATTGGCTGAGTGACAGGAAACAGAGAGCAGTAATAAATAGTTGTTTTTCAGATTCGAGGAAGGTTTGAAGTGGAGTTCCCTAAGGGTCAGTGTTGGGACCCTTGCTCTTCCTTATATACAATAATGACCTAGACTGTGGTGTTTAGGGCTTGATTTCAAAATTTGCAGATGATACGAAGATTGGAAGCATTGTCAACTCTGCTGTGGATAGCCTTGAACTTCAAAAGGACATAGTGGAGAATTTCCTCCCCGTCAGGGGGGGTAGGGCAGGAGCGGGCTTGGGTGGGCGTGCAGTCATTTTACGTGGGTGGGGCAATTAAGGTCCGCCCAGCATGACACGCTGTTGCTTGCGTTGGGGAGTGCACTCTCGGAAGAGCGCAGAAATCTCCCTGAGGCACAGAGGTGCCTTAGGGAGATTACTTTCACTTATAAAACATTGAATAAAGATTTTAAAAAATTTTGAGGACATGCCCCCCCTCATGTGAAATGGTCACATGAGCTGGGACATGTCCATTAATTTTATTTAAAAATTTTCAAACACTTTAAAAACGTCCATGAAATCTCAACACGCCTGTGGATGAGATTCCATGAAAAATGAAAAGGCTGCCTGGGCTCTTCGCCTGCCCGCCAACCTTAAGCTCAGCTATTTGCTTTATTGGCTTTTTAAATGGCCTTGAAAGGCCTTTGACAGTTCGGCGGGCGGGCAGTCGAGTTGGGCTGTGCGCCCGCTGAACTGAAAATCAAAATGACGTACGGTGATGTCGTGATGCATGCCTGAAAGTCACCACGCGTCATTTTATGCCTCGGCGAACGAGCCCCATCCCCGCACGCCGACCAGAAGATTCTACCCATAGACATGTTGGTTGATTGGGCAGATAAATGGCAGAAGAAGTTCAATGCGAGGAGTGTGAGGTGATTCATTTTCGGCAGGAGGAATATGGTGAGACAGTATAAAATAAAGGGAGGAACTCTAAGGAAGGTGCAGGAACAGAGGGACCTCAGTGTTTATGCACATAAGTCATTGAAGATGAAGGGCATGTTGAGAGACCAGTTAATTAAGCATGTAGTGTCTTAGGTTTTATTAATAGAGGCATTGAGCACAAGAGTAAGGAGGTCATGTTGAATTTATATAAGACACTAGTTAGGACTCATCTGGAGTACGGCACCCAGTTCTGGGCACCATACTTGAGGAAGGATGTGAAGGCATTGGAGAGAGTGCAGAGGAGATTCCCAGGATGAAGAACTGCAGCTGTGAGGATAGATTGGAGAGATTGGGTCTGTCTTCCTTGGAGAAAAGAAGGCTGAGAGGAGACTTGATAGAGGTATTCAAGATCCTGAGGGGTATGGACAAGGTAAATAGTGAGAAAATGTTCACAACAAGAACTAGAGGGCACAGATTCAAAGAAAATTTGGCAGAAGGAGTAGAAATGATGCGAGGTAAACTTTTTCACCCAGGTGGGTGGTTGGAGTCTGGAATGATCTTCCTGACTAGGTGGTGGAGGCAGGTTTGGTCCAGGTATTCAAAAGGGAATTGGACTGCCACCCGAAATGAGAGAATGTGCAAGGTTACGGGGATAAGGCAGGGGAGCGAGCCTAGGTAGAATGCTCTTTTAGAGAGCCAGTGCAGACTTGATGGGCCAAATGGCCTCCTTCTGCACAATAAAGATTCTGTGATTCTTGATTCATCCTCCATAAAAATTACATATTTTCATCTCCAGTGATGTTTTCTTTGACCAACTTTCTATTCATGTTGCCATGCACCCTTTATTACCATAGTTGGATAGAGGCTAAAGAGGATAACCCGAAGCTGTATTATTTTGCTGTAGCGGGGAAGCTAATGGTGTCTGCTGTTAACTAGACATGCCCCTACAACCTTCAGTTCAAAAAGGTGCTGAAAATGCGAGCTGATAATAGCACAGCAAGGAAAATTGGGCCCTTGGATCTTTATTGAACAGCGCTGCCAACAGAGTGGGCCGTGACTTCCAAGTGCCCCAGCATCGGATTTGGGGGTACCCCAAAGATGAACTGGGGAACCCCTCTCGAAATCTCAAAGGTTAGGGTTTGCGTGGCAATTGCCCAGAAGTGCAAACTTCCTCTGGGGAATTGCGCTGCCCTGGGAACCATACAAAAATGCGGTTTAAATCGCAAACTTTAAACTTACACAATTTACTCAGAAAAAGTTAAAAGAATTAAAAACTCTTCTAACTTCTGGGTAACTATTGCAAAGACACAGACTGGTGTCCCCCCCCACCCGCCACATGGTATTCCCTACACTTCCCCGCGACTTCCAATGGGATTCCTCCTGACCTGACCCAACCTGACCCGACCCAACCGCCCCCCACCCGCCGCCCCCACCGCAATACCGACCACCCCTCCACCACCATCCTAACCCCACCAGCCGACCCAACCACACATCTCTCCCCGACTATCGCGGGCCCTACCCCCTCCGCCCCAACCTCCGGCAACCCCTCCCACAATGTCATAACCCCCATCGCCAACACCTGATGTCCGACACTCCCACCTCCGCCCCTGATGGCCGACCCCTACACCCACCCTCGCCCCGATGTCCAACTAGCCCCCACCCCCGATGTCCGTTTCCTCCCCACCCTCCAATGTCCAACCCCCCTCACCGCTGATGTCTGATCCCCAGCCACCCCCGATGTTCAACTTCCCCAGTCCCCTGATGTCTGACCCCCCTCAACACCCGATGTCTCCCACCCACTGCCCCCACCCCTCCTACCTCCACCCTATCTCCGATCCCCCACACCCCCTAAATCCTATCCACTTACCTTAGAGACTTACGATCTCCCTAGCCTGTAAATCTCAATTGGATCTTTAAACTCACCTTGTTTACGGCAGCTAGTACCATAAAAAAGGCAGCGTGTCCTTCTTCAATCCGATTCTGCTGGACTGTGATGCTGGGCTTTGGAGTCAGCTGCGCTGCCTGGATCTCACTCAGCCTGAGTCAGAAGATCGGGAAAGGCAGGCGCGGAAGAAATTTCCCATAAGTAATTGGGCACAGAGTGGCAATTCGATGCTGCTTGCAACTCCCAGGAAGTTCCTTAACCAAAGAGGTTTAAGGATTGAGAAATAAGCAGCAGAAAGTCTGAAAATGAGTGTGAATTAAAGGCAGTGAATTCATTGACCAAGCAAGCACTGAAGAGAAATAGAGAGAGGGAAAGAAGGATGGATTAAAAGAGAGCGTAAAGAAATATATAAGGAAAGGTATGAAAAAAAACCCAAATGTTGACATTTTTAGAATACAATTTAAAAGACAAAAAGAAAAACTTACATTCATATAGCAGCTTTCAGAAGCTCAGGAGTCCCAAAGAGGTTTACAGCCAATGAGGTACTTTTGAAGCGTAGTCATTGTTGTACGAAAGACTGCTGCTAAGCTCCCCAAAACGGCAATATGTTAATGAACAAGTAATCTCTTCTTATGTTGTTTCAGGGAGAAATATTGGCCAGGACACTGGAATAACTCCCCTGTTCTTCTTTGAAATAGTACAATGGGATCATTTACATACACTTGAGAGGGCAGACAGGGCTTCAGTTTAACATTTTATCCAAAAGTCGCCACCTCCAACAACACAGCACTGTTTCAACATTGTATTTTTTTTATTCATTCATGGGATATGGGCTTCCCTGGCTGGACCAGCATTTATTGCCCATCCCTAGTTGCCCTTCCCAGGCAAGTGGCTGTGCCTGTACCTTGTAGATTGTGGACAGGCTTTGGGGAGTCAGGAGGTGAGTGGTGAGCTGCCTTCTTGAACCGCTGCAGTCTATGTGATATAGGTACACCCACAATGCTGTTAGGGAGGGAGTTCCAGGATTTTGATTAGCAACAGTGAGGGAACGGTGATATATTTCCAAGTCAGGATGGTGAATGACTTGGAGGGGAACTTCCAGGTGGTGGTGTTCCCATCTATCTACTGCCCTTGTCCTTCTGGATGGTAGTGGTCGTGGGTTTGGAAGGTCCTGTCGAAGGACCTTTGGTGAATTCCTGCAGTGCATCTTGTAGATGGTACACGTTGCTGCTACTGTGTGTCAGTGGTGGAGGGAGTGAATGTTTGTGGATGTGGTGCCAATCAGGCGGGCTGCTTTGTCCTGGAAAGTGTCAAGCTTCTTGAGTGTTGTGGGAGCTGCACTTACCCAGGCAAGTGGCTGTGCCTGTACCTTGTAGATTGTGGACAGGCTTTGGGGAGTCTGGAGGTGAGTACTCATCGCACTATTCCTAGCCTTTGACCTGCTCTTGTAGCCACGGTGTTTATATGGCTAGTTGAGTTCAGTTTCTGGTCAATGGTAACCCCCAGGATGTGGGCGATTCAGTGGGCGATTCAGTGATGGTAATATCATTGAACATCAAGGGGTGATGGTTGGATTCTCTCTTGTTGGAGATGGTCATTGCCTGACACTTGTCTGATGTGAATGTTACTTGCTACTTGTCAGCCCAAGCCTGGATATTGTCCAGGTCTTGCTGTATTTGGACATAGACTGGCCTCAGTATCTGAGGAGTTGTAAATGGTGCTGAATATTGTGCAAACATCAGCGAACGTCCCCACTTCTGACCTTATAATGGAAGGAAGGTCATTGATGAAGCAGCTGAAGATGGTTGGACCGAGGACACTAACTCAAAGAACTCCTGCAGTGATGTCCTGGAGCTGAGCTGACTGACCTCCAACAACCACAACCATCTTCCTATATGTTAGATATGACTCCAATCAGCCGAGAGTTTTCCCTGATTCCCATTAACTCCAGTTTTGCTAGGGCTCCTTGATGCCACACTCAGTCAAATGCTGCCTTGATGTCAAGGGCAGTCATTCTCCCCTCACTCTGGAGTTCCGCTCTTTTACCCATGTTTGAACCAAGGCTGTAATGAGTTCAGGAGCTGAGTGGCCCTGGCGGAACCCAAACTAGGCATCAGTGAGCATTGACCTGCAATCTCCTTAAACAATTATCAACTTGAAGGAATGTGACTCCACACTTATAATAGTTAATTCTTAGTGCCAAAGGGGGTGATTGACAACATTAGCACTTACCATACCATTAAAAGAATGCTTATGTTCACAATTAATAGCCCTAAATATATGTGGCAGGTTTAGTTCATATCCACCATACAAATACAGCAACTTCACTCCATTCAGTGCATTTCAATGATGAGGCAGACAGCATTTTCACTAAACTAATGATGGAACAGCACATCTGCAGCAGCAACATTTAGTTATTGACATTTAAATGTGCATGTGCTCTTTGGCTGAAGTTGCAGTACCATTTATGCAGAAAAAACAGTGAGCACCATTAGATGCACTGTTACTTTGACAGTAAAATCTGACCTATTGTAATGAAAGAACAGCAGGATGTCTGGTTAGTCAGTAGTAATATCTGAAGCCAATTATGGGAGCATAATTGGCTTTTGAAAAGCCACACAAATTTGATTAGAAATATAAAAGTTTAATGATAAGATCATTTAACAGATCTTTTAGCATTGCAACCTAGTCATTTGCCTGCTTCTCCAATCTTAAGTTAAACTCTAAATCTATCATTTAAAAATTAGTAAATAGCTACCAATCTCCCACACAGCTGTTCTAATTAAGTATTGCTGAAAAAAGAGACATGCTGTCAAAGATTTTCATCTTGCACTTCAGGATAGCTGGCAAGAAATTATAGGGGAAGTAATAGGGGAACGACAATTTATACTGCATAAGAAGAGAGTGCAAATCAATGAGAAGAGAGTGCTGATTGATTTGCACTCTCTTATGCAGTATAAATTGTTGTTCTCCTATTACAGTTGGTAATCTCTTGCCAGCTATCCAGATGAGTGCAAGATGAAAAGCTTTGGTAGCATGTCTATTTTTTCAGCAATACTCAAGTCCTGTACTACCAAATGACTAACTAAATATTGTTTTCATGTGTAACATGAGATGGTTCTCCATCAAATGGTGTTTTTTGCTAACAGATCATTTGTAACTCTTTTGGAAAATTTGCAACTATTTGTGGAAGAGCAAGGCCTATTTTGAGAACTAATTATAACTATTTTTGATAACTTGCACAAGCAAGTTTCAGAAGAAAAAAGTGCCAGACTACAATCTAGACTGAGATTATATTGTAGGAGTGCCACACTTCTGGAAATGATGCTTTTTGGATGAAATATTAAACAAAGGCTTTGCCCTCACTCTCAAATGATCCCGTGGCACTAATCGAGAAAGGACAGGGGAGATATCCTGGCCAACATTTATTACTCAGCCAATCCTGACAAAAACATATTTATTAGGTCATTTAGCTCATTGTTGTGTGGGGTCTAGCTGCCTGCAACTTGGCTGTCATGTTTCCTGCTATTACAATAATGACTCGCTTTCACAAAATACTTCATTTGCTGTGCAGTGCTGTAGGACGTATGCGATCTTTAAAAAATCTACATAAATGCAAGTTTTTTCTTTCCAACTTACCACAAAAAAATCAGTTTTTAAAAATGGAACAAAATTGCATGAAAACTAAATTAATGTCACAAAGATGTTGAGATTTTGAAAACCTCACTATACCAGCTGAAGAACTAAACTCTTTTCCAGCTCCAAAACTGACCCAAAAAATCCACGCCAAAGCATTCCCTGATATATCAGGAAATGTCAAGCTATCGTGCCTATTTTGTGACATCCATGCAGATTCCACCATTATATGGACAAAAGATGGAGATATATTGAGTAAAGTAGAAAGAAGGTAAGCTGCATGAGTGGTTAGTGTTCATTGGTTTTCCCTGAAGTGGCCATTGTGTGACTTGATCACAAGTGCTGTCATAATAGGACTAAAGGCTGGCAGTTTCCTCAGAGCTGCTCCTGCTCAGCCACAGTAGCTTTGCCAAAAGTGCAGCAGAAATCCAATTTATGCGGATGGACTGGAACAGCTCCAAGGAAATTTCCAACCTAACTTTAGGTCATTGAAATCTATTTTAAATTTTTCAAATATTTTGTCATCAGTACAAACTAAAATATTCTAGATTTGTGATAAGAAATGTTTTATTATAAAGAAATAACAAGATATATGAGTTATGGAGTATGGAAGATCAAAATACCTAATTGTAGCATTAGATTTTTGAACGTATACATTGCAGTTGTCACCTATACTCTGAGTGCAATAATGATTGTTTTCTGTTGCATGTTGTAAAGCATGCCTCAAAATTCCTTTGTACCAATGTAGTTACATGTCAAATCTATTTGTTCTGAAGAGACTTTATGTTTAGCAAAAAATTATAGTAATACAACTAATAGAATTTTCTATGGTCCGAAATCAAAGATTGGAACCTTTCCTTAGGCATGTTACTGAAGGGGGTGTTACATTATAATCAAAGTTTTTGTGGATAGAGCAAGTCCACTGTCCAAGTTTCATTTGTCCTGGATAAAAGTAGATTTGAAAAAACAATCTATCTTTGTTCTGGTACCTGCAGAATATAATAATTGATCGCTACTATTCTGGCATATATTCTGCAGGGGCCTACTGTAGATGTAATGGCCAGAATTCAACGAAAGCCTGGGAACTTCCCTGGGCATGCCACATTGATGTAAGTGTGTCTCTGCTCATTGAGCAGGGTTTAAAGGGCTAGTGCAGATAGGGCAGAACCAGCTTCCGCTCCAAATTCCTCCCACCCTGGTACAAATATTTGCTTTCTATCTTCTCTTGGCCCACTGACTCCAAGGCCTTTTTAAAATTATTTGTTTTCAACAACTCAGTGTATTTGGCCTAAACTTTGGTAAAGGATCTCCAAATGTTGAATATTATATAAATTGCATACTAAGCACGAAAGTACAATTAAAAAAAAAATCATGCCTGGGTAATCGACATCACTGCTAAGGCAAATATATTTTGCCTATCCTCACTTGTCTTGAGAAGATAGTGGCCACTAGCCACTCTTTTTTACTTCTAGGCCACTTCAGTGGGCAGTTAAGAGTCAACCATATTGGGGTGGAGTTACATATAGGCAAGGCCAGGTCAGGATGTCCAGTTTCCTTCTCTAAAAGGCATTAATGACCCGGTTGAGTTTTTACATATTCCAGCAGCTTCATGGGCATTTTAAATGGCTTTTTTATTTTCAGGTTTTTCTTAAATCTGAATTCAAATTCTCAACCACTATTGTTGGGATTTGAATTAACATTCTCTGCATTATTAGCCTAGTAACACAACTATTAGGCTGCCGTACCCAAATATTTCACAATATATATTTTAATGTCATTCCTTCCCATTTTCAAATTCAAATTACTTTGCTACTTGGGAAGCACATGCTTAATATCATAGTCATACAACTAAATCTCATTAACAGCTAATAAATGAGATGACATTTGGCTACTGTCAACAATATTTACAGTTCATTTATTTTGAGAATGCTTAGTTCTAATTTGTATAAGGTATTTTAAAATTTATCTCATATAGAAATGTACCTTTTTAAAAAATGTAGAGCTTTAATTGTCTTCATTCTGTAATATTTAACTGTAAGAGAGCACACTTTAAGAGAGCAAAAAAATTAAATCATTATACTGCTTAGTCACTGTACATCCTCTACTTTGTCACATTGTAAAGAGTAATGAGAATAATTTGATGCTCGCCAAAGCATTTCTAACGCTTTATATTTGTTCAAAAATCTAAAACTACAAATTTGAGAAATTCAGAAAAGAAACAAAATCTGTTAGTAAACAGATTTTATTTACAATTTTTAAAAATTCCATTCCATTCCATGCTTTTATAATCCATTCCTACGATCACGATGATAGTTATCTATCTTTACCGTCCCAACTGTTTTCAAATTGTAGCGCAGGAGATGACAGTCCAGTCTCCTTGGCAATAGTTCAAACTACTAAGAAAGATCGAGGGTTATATCAATGCTCCTTGAAGAATATGTATGGAAGTGTGTCCTGTGAGTTTGACTTCACCACTGAAGGTATCAGAAAAAATGCCAAATACCTGATTATAGTTTTACAATAAAATTATGCAAGACGTGCACATAGAGTGATAATCAACTTGTCTTTACTTCCCCAGTTCTGAATGAACTTCTTAGTTGTCAAGTTAATGAAGGTACTGACCTTTTTGAACTACAAATGGCATTGTGCATAGGTTATCTAAACTCTTTGGTTGGATATGATGTTGCAAATGAAAATAATTTAATACAATATATCTTAAATAAGATGTATGAGACATATAAAGTAAGATATTAAAATATCTATTTGTTTAATATATTAGAATTCAAAGCACTGACATTTTGCAGTATTTTGGATGAATATGTTTCAAAGAGTGGTGGTATGGTGTGTGAAAAATAATTACATACTTTCTTGCCACCTGAATTAATTAATTTTAAACCATTTGTTTTGAATAACTAGGGCAGAGCCTCGCTGAGTCAGTCAATCCTAGTGACCTTCATGCTTACCCTGATTCAGTGGCAGGTGAGATACTAATGTATAATGTGATGCCTGTGACACGTGATCAGACTGCAGATGAATGGATTACACAGTAATATATGCTGCAAGCCATATATACTTTGACTTGACAGAGTCCTAGTAGTAGAAACGTTAGTCTAGATTTTTGCTACCCAAATGGGTAGCTTCTGGACCCGCTGGTTAAAAGGTAGCCCGAATAATGCAATTTTCACTGGGGGAGATGGAGTTGGGATGGAGTAGGCTCTGCCGACCATTACTTATTTTAATAAAAGTTCTCAATCCGGAAGATTTTAGCAATTTGTGCAATGTAGAGGTTCCCATTTTCTCTCAGAGACCCTCCTCACGCCCAAGTTCGTGACACCAGGTGCATGTGTGAATGGCTTGAACAGAGTGACCAGAGAGACAAGTTTCTTCTGATAATTCATAATTGCTTTACTGAATCACCCACAGCCCCACAGTACAAAACCCCAAAGTTTAAAACAACCTATTCCCAGTACCCAACATGAAGTCACCACGACTCAGGCTTAAACTCACAAAAATGCTAACTTCCCACAAATCAGTTTAAACTTGCAAAAACACAAGCAAAATATTATGTCTTGTCCTAAAACCACTAGGAAAAACCCCTCAGACCAATATCACTAAGATATGGTTGAAACAAGTTACAAGAACCGGCAAAAACACCAAGGGCAGAATTTTGCCCTTGGTGGGCGGGCGGGCCCCACCGGCTCGGCAGCGGATGGACAGCCAACTCCTGCCACTGAAACGGGGCCCGCTGCCATTTTGAGTGGGTGGGCCAATTAAGGCCCACCCAGCGGCCTGCCGGGTTGGTGGGGGTGTTTGGGGGGGGGGTAATCCCCAGCTGTCAAAGTGCACTATTTCGCGCATGCACACAAAAGAGCGCACTGCTCCCTGAGGCAAAGTGATGTCTCAGGGAGATTAGTGACAGTCTGAAAAACTTAAAAAATAGAAAAATAAAAATATTATTAACATGTTCCCTCATGTGACAATGTCACACGAGATGGGACATGTTAATAAATATAACATTACATTTATTAAAGTTTTTCAAAAGGAACATGAAACCTCATCCTGCCAGTGGAAGAGGTTTCATGTATTATCAGAAGCCTGCTGGAGCTCCTGGCTTGCCTGCCAGCCTTAAGGTTGGATAGGCAGGTCTTTAATTACTTTAATTAGACTGTCAATGGCCTCAATTGGCCATTGACAGGTTGGTGGGCAGACAGCTGATTTCACTGTCCTCCCACCTTCCTGAAAATTTAAAGGGACCGCGATAACGTCGGGGGTTCCTCCCGACATCATCCTGCATCATTTTCCCATCGGCGAGCGGGCCCCACCCCCAAATTGCCGACGGGAAAATTCTGGCCCAAGTTTTCGCCTCTAAGCTTCACAAAACCCTCAGACCAATATCACTACAATTTGGCTGAAACTTACAATCTCCAACAGGCTGGTCTGTCCAGTGTTGACTGTAGGCCTGAGACAAGGTGACCAAACTCGACCCTTCTGACTGCAGCCCAAAACCTTCAGGCCAATATCACTATGTTTGGCTGAAAACGCCTACTATCCCCAACACAGCTGGTCTGTCTTGTGTAGAATGTAGGCCTGAGTCAAGGTGACCAGCTCAAACCCTCCTTCCAACTGCAGCCCAGATACACAGATGTGCTTTTCTTTTGTAATAACTTAACTCAGATATGTCAAAACATATTTCATGTTGTCTCAATGTCCATTTAGTTGTTTCCATGCCAAGTCCAGACAAATGTCATCAGCTCCTGCCAGTTGAAACAATACGGGAGTTTCCATGGAAGATGTATTCAAATGAATATTATCAGTTCTCATTGTATGAGCGATTCTCCGGCTGTTTGAGGTGACACAGTAACATCGCCCAGGCTCCAAAGTTAATGAGGGTTTGAATGACCCTATTTCCAGCAGTATTGTCTGTGATGCAGACCTTAGTTGCATAACTCCTTGAGTGTATTGTATTGATGATAAATTTTTTGCGTCATTGTATTGGGTAATCTGAATTCTTAATTGCATTAGTCAATGGCAGGTAATGGTATTTTCCTGGTACCATTATTCCCTAATAGCAGTCAATCAATGTCCAAACCCTTTTGATGAGTCATTGTTTCTTTACTATATGTCCGAATTAACCCCTTGCTGCCCAGTCCTGTACTGCTAGCTGCAGTTTGGCTTTTGTAATTATAGTTTCGATCATGAGGTCAAAACGTGTCCATGGTTTTGAAATTATATTCCATAAATTTCCTAGTTGGAGAGGATTCCGATCCTACAGCAATCACGGCTCACTCTTAGTTTCAGCTTGCTTCATCTTGCAGGATTTTAAGAATTTAATTAGGCAAATCTTCTTCTCCCCAGCCTGTCCCCATCCCCTAAATCTACCACCAAGAGATAATTCCAGCCTCTCATCAGATGTTAACAATTTGGGTTCCATATTTTCTGGTTGATCAGTTTTAACACTTGCTTCTCTCAATTAAGAACTATTGCCTTGGGTTTAAATTCTAACTCAAACTGATTAAATGAAAGCTCCTCTCTCTCCTGCTGCCATCAGTATGTCAAATGAGTATGAACGGTCCTAGACTAAGTTGTTCCCACTGGATATGGTTAACAAGTGCAACATTTGTCATAATTTGGCACTAAATTACAGCTGATGAAACTTAAATTCTAAATCATTTTCTAAATAACATGGTTAGATGCCATGGTCTTGATTTATCAATGCTTGACTTATTTTCAAGTGCTAAGGGTTTGAGCACAGCAGGTATTCTGTTCATCTGAGAATGAATGACAGTTTCAAGAAGTTGTAATAACAGACGGATGTCGTTTCTGGTCTGTTGACACAAGCTAATGGGATTATAAATATTACAAGTTTTTTTTCACAGAATGCATTTTTTCCTCAATCTCGTTGATAGTGTGTTTTAGATGTTGAAAAATTTATTTTTTCCCCCAAAGAATGTAAATAATTTTCCATGGATATTGCATGGAATCTGACGTAAATAGTGCATATTGGGTGAGTGGTGATGGAGGATACATGAGACCTGGAAGTGGCATGCATGATCTGAGGGGGCAGGAAGGATATATGAGGGCATTGAGGTAGATGAGGTGTGAAATTTAGGGAGCCTTTAAACACTTGGGAACTGGAATACTGGGCAGAATTTTACATTCCGCAGGCGGACGCATGCCTAACCCGACGTAAAATCACGCGGGATGATGTCAGGCAAGCATCCCGAGCACTTTGGAAATATATCGCTGTTCCTTCACTGTCGCTGGGTCAAAATCCTGGAACTCCCTTACTAACAGCACTGTGGGTGTATCTGCACCACATGGACTACAGCAGCTCAAGAAGGCAGCTCACCACCACCTTCTCAAGGGCAATTAGGGATGGGCAATAAATGCTGGCCCAGCCAGTGAAGCCAACATCCCATGAATGAATAATAAAGAAAAAATTCCTGCACGCGAACAATCTTCAGGTCGGCAGGCATGCAAGCGTGTCGGAGCCACACCCACCATCAATTAAAAGGCCACTTAAGGCCATTAAAAAGGCAATTCTTCATGATTTTACATTTCCCATGCGATCTCGCACTCATCGCATGGGCAAAACAGGCAGGTAAGCAGCCCATTTTTTACAGAACCTCATCCAAGAGTGGGATAAAAAGGCTCAGCAGCATTGCCATTGTGAGTAGTGAGGAGTTTAGGAGATAGTTTGCTGCTGGTTGCATATTTGAACTCGACAGCTTCATCTCCATTCTGAGCTTCATTTTTGGCATTTCCAGGCTTAATTTCAGGTCTCATTGGTGCCTCCAAGGGCCCCAGAAGATTTTGACTGTGTGGACCCTTCCAGGTATCAGACAGATTTCTGTAACCCTGGTAATGGGGATTGTGCTCTCTGCTGGGGACACCTCCTCTGAGGAGGAAGGAAGGAGCAGAAGGGAGAGCAGGCCAGGTGTCCCAGTGCAGCTTCCAGGGTAACGACCTGTGGGAGGAGAAGCACAGGCACAAGGGGCACATGACCAGCAGGTAGCCCAAGGCGTAAGGGGCTGCAGAAGACACCACTATCCTGCTGCCAGGGTTTACAGGCAGCAATGCAGCTACCTCAATATGTCCGAGCTGCAAGGCCAAAGGAGGCTCCACCTCTCTAGGGAGACAGTGACCTCCATTTGTCAGATGATTGGCCTGAGATCACCTCCAACTGTATGCGTGGACACCCCATGCCAGTGGCCCTGAAGGTCACAGTGGCCCTACGCAGAGTTAATGTTTCAAGTCCATATGACTGCCAGACCTGCTGAGTTTTTCTAGTATTTTCAGTTTTTATTTCAGACTTCCAGCGTCTACAGTATTGTACTTTTATCTTGGGCTAGGATTTTCTGGTCGTCGGGCGGGCTTAGCGGGGACAAGTGGGAGTGGCTGCGAAACAGACCTCTGCTCGCGATCAGGCCCAGGCCGCGATTTCACGCTGACTGTCCAATTAACAGCCAGCCAGCGTGAATCATGTGCTGCAGCACTCAGTGCTGCTGGGGTGGGGGCAGGAGGAGGGCGAGCACGAGCGCGCACAGTAAAAGCTCCCCGAGGCACAGAGCTGCCTCAGGGAGCTGAAGATTTTTAAAATAAAAAATAAGGAATATAAAAATGTTAAAAACATATCCCCTCATGTGACTCTGGCACATGAACAGGGACATGTTAGAAATTAGTTTGAAAAGTTTTTATTTTTTGTTAATCGCTGATTGAAACCTCATTCTGCCTGTGGATGAGGTTTTGCAAAAAATCCAAAGGCTGCCTGGCCAATTCGCTTGGCCACCAACTGTAAGATTGGCCAGGCATCAAAAAATGTCTTTTAATTATGACTTTAATGGCCTTAACAGGACGCTTAATTGTTGGCAGCCGCGCTGCCGACTCCTGCCAATCGAAATATCATGCAAATGTGCGATGACATCAGGACGCTTGTCTGACGCCATCGCACGTCATTTTACAATTGTTCAGGTCAGGTGCACACCTGCCCGATGTTCAAAATATTCTGCCCTTAGTTTGATAACATTATGTTTAAATTTAAAGATGGGAAATTATTTCCTGTCTTCCTGTCAACCAAGTTCAAATACACATTTTTGAACAAAACCGCTGAAAAATACAGACAAAAAGAAGGCTAAATTCACCAATGTTTTACCGAAAAGGGAGTTTGGGTCAGAGATAGGACTACAACCTGATTTACATTACTCCATTCTTTCAAGTGTTGGATGAGAGATTTTGTTTCTCTGATGTTGACAGTACACTCTTTGTCAGGAAGGATATCTCTACTCAACCAAAGTCCAAGGAGTTTAGGCAGCAGATTGGCAAGAGTCAAGAGACCATCCCAAGTATATGTAGAAGCACCAGTGGAGTTTGTCTAAAAGTCTGCAACTTATCAGCTCAAAGATATGGGCCAGAATTTTGACCTTGATGGGCGGGTGGGCCCCACCGGCTCAGCGGCAGGTGGGCAGCCGAACTCCGCCGCCGAAACGGGGCCGGCCGCCATTTTACGTGGATGGGCCAATTAAGGCCTGCCCAGCGGCCTGCCCGACAGGAAGCACTGTGCATTTCCTGTGCGGGGGGGTGGAGGGATTCCTCATCTGTCAAAGTGCGCTCTTTTGCGCGTGCGCGTGAAAGAGCGCACTGCTCCCTGAGACTAAGTGCTGTCTCAGGGAGAGCACTGAATGTTTAAAAATCTTTACAAATAGAGAAAGAAAAACATTATTAACATGTACCCCTCATGTGACACTGTCACACGAGATGGGACATGTTAATAAATATGAGTGAAACTTTAACAAACTTTTTAAAAACTGAGATGAAACCTCATCCCACCAGTGGGGCTCGTGGCCTGCCCGCCAGCCTTAAGGTTGGACAGGCAGGCCTTTCAATGAGCTTAATGATCCTGTCAATGGCCTCAATTGGCCATTGGTAGGTCGGTGGGCGAACAGCTGATTTCGCTGTCTGCCCGCCTTCGTAAAAATTTAAATGGACCGGGATGACGTAGGGGGTTCCTCCCGATGTCACCCCGCGTCATTTTCCTGTCGGCGAGCAGGCCCCACCCCCAAATCGCCAGTGGGAAAATTCTGACCATGGTAAGAATTTCACTGCCTGTCTAGCTAGAACCACCTTACCCATCAGGGCATTGATTGACAGGGTTACCTGAAGCTGTGTAGGGAGAATTTTGGCCCGCAGATCCTATTAATGAGCTGGAATTGGCTGGTCAAATATCAGTGCCAGGAGTGCTACAGCTTTCCTGATTCACATAATGGACTCCTGAGTTTGATATGGAGGATTCAGACCTTTGCCCCCATTGGAACTAACTCAGTCTTAAAGAGGTCCCACTTACCCCACTTTCTCGCAAAGAGGAGAGCCACTAAGTCATTAGGCAATTGACAAGCAAGGGTTTAATTCCTTGGCAGGAATCTTCTTGTTGTCAAGAGTTTCTCATGCTGAACCACATAACTTAGCCTAAAATATGCAAGCGTATTACCATTATTGTCTGGTCTTCAACTTGGCAATTGAATGATACCATTGGACAAATAGTTACTGCTGAAACTTCACTTACCTTATTGCATCAAACTCATAGTGGGCACTGAAGCTTTGATATATGTCAGGAGCTCCCATACTGATCTTCCAGCAGCTATGTGCCCAGGCCTTACACCTTCAACATAATGGGAAAGAAAATGCAAGTTTAATACAGAAAAAACCTGGCAACTTCTACACTTGAAAAAATATTGGAGTACCTCTGGATATCATCGCATTCCCCAGAACTGCACTGCAATAAGAGCAAAATCCTGAATGGCAGACAAACTCATAGTTAATTGCAGAGAAATGGTTTATCTTTGCCGGAAACAAACAGCCCTTTTTTTACTTGTTCATGGGATGTGGGCATCACTGTGTTGTAGGGTGGCCAAGTTGTACTATTAATGACAGAGTTGATATGCAGACACTTCTTGTGTGGAAAGATTAAGTTTATTTATAATATACTCAGCAGCAACTACACATGTGCTTTCAACTCCACTTCATCTCTGCACTGACTACTGAAGTGGCCCGCGCTACTGTCCTATTGGTTTTACAGATCATGTGACCTTCCTTAACAAGTATTATTCTTAAAGGTACATTACACACCAAATAAACCATAATTACTACACACTGGTAAGGCCTTTATGTATTGCCCACCCCTAATTGCCCTTGAGAAAGTGGTGACGAACTGCCTTTTTGAATAACTGTTGTCCATGTAGTGTAGCTACACTCACATTGCTGTTAGGTAGAGAGTTTCCAGATTTTGACCCAGTGATGATGAAGTAATGGTGATATTCTGGTGGTGTTCTCATATACCTTTTGCCCTCGCTCTTATAGATGGTAGCAGGTTTGGAAGGCACTGTCAAAAGAGCCTGGGTGAGTTGCTGTTGTGCATCTTGTAAATGATACACACTGGTGCCAGGATGCACTGATAGTGGTGGGTTTGAATGTATAACATGGTAGATGAGGTGTCAATCAATTGGGCTAACAGTGTGATAGTCAATACCTCAGACTGAAATAACATTATTTTCTCACTCTTTTCTTTTTAGGAGAGGCAATTGAGTTGTTACAACCCGTAATTGAAAAGGAGCTCACAAATGAGTGCAATTTTGATGCCAAGATGTGTGGCAGTATTGCAACAGAAGAATCACATTTTGGTGAAGGATTGCACCGAAAAGCATTTCGGACCAAAGTTATTTATGGCCTTGTACCTCTGTTTGATCCCGGACATAACTGTGTCTTAAAAATTCACAATGTCATTTTGCATGGGACAAAAACAAACAGCGAGCTCACAAAACAGAACTATATATTGGCAGTACAGGTAAAATATACAGATTAACAGAAGGGGGCAGCTCCTTGAAATATTTCATATCCATCATACAAATGTGCTTTAATAAAAAATTGTTTTAGCATGTACTTAAAAATGCCCTATTATAAACTCCATTGCCAAATTAAGAAAATATTAATTGCACAATGCATTATATCCATGCAATATTTTGATATCTGCTCAAGCACGCGCTGATTTTTTTCTCCCACAGAATTTACCTCAGCCATTTCTTCACAAAGTTTCTCTTCTTTAACATTTACACACATAAATAGGGGTTGATTTCCATCCCCTCCAGTGAGCAGTAATGGGGTTGTTGTGCAATGCAATAGCAATTCAATACTTACTGCCCCATTGCTGTTGACATCCAGATCAGTCAACATTTTGTTTGGAGCCCTGTATTGGGCGGCCCAGGGAACTGCCAGAGCCTTGTTGATCTGTGAAATTCAGGGAATTGTGACAATAGGACCCCATTGCAATTTTGCAATACCAATAAGCGGAGTGTGTTCTGCACACGCACTGCCCATTAGCACTTTCCCTTAAGCAGCCTAACCAGCAGGCCTTAAGAGCACTCATAATCCAAAAACGTTAAAAAGCATATTTGTAAATGATTAGCATCTGGTCAGGAAGAGCACTAATGCTCCTCAAAAACCTATGCCGGTGATGCACAAGCCTTCACTGTCCTCCTTCTGTAACTTTACTGTAATGGATTTACCAGCACTTTTGCTGATCAAGTTGCTCCAAATTGAAAACTGCTCTGGCCTCAGACTATTGCCATTGAGTGGGCAGTCAATGTGTTTGCTCCAACCTACTTTCACCAGAGGGGAGTGATCACACAAAAATCCACCCAGCATACATACCCCCATACACAGGTACAAACAGAAGTCCCAATTTAAACCTAACCCACCAAGTGGATTTGGTTCAGTTGCATGTTTTACACCCCAACCCCTACCCCATGACCTCATGTTATGCTCTATTGACATCAGGGTTATAAAAGCCAAGAGTTGATGACAAGCCTATATAGAACTTTCACAAGACCTCAGTTAGAGTTGCAGTATTGAATTCACAAGATTGGAAGGAAATTGAGGTTTTAGGGCAAGTGTAACACAGCTGAAATGTAAGAGATTTAGAACAGAGTGCAGGAAAAACTTCTTCAGACAGAGTTGCGAGGCTGTGGAATTCATTTCCAGGTTAGTGGTTGAGGTAGAAACTATATCAACATTCAAGATCAGATTGGGCAGGTGTGTGATGGAAAAGGGGTTGAAAGGATAGGATAACAGGGTGGGTAAATGTGATTAGAACTATTTTCTCATGGGGAATGTAAATGATGACAGGGACTAGGTGAGCTGAATGACCTTTTCCTGTGGTTGTAACTTTTATGAATATACTTTCATGTGACAGTGATGCTTTATTTTCAATTGATAAAATATCACCAATAGGAGTGGTGACTATGACTACACAAATATGATAAATGTTTCTTTCTAATGCAGTGGAGTAAAAAACAGTGTTGTTCATTTTTAGGAATGCCATGTACAGAACGCTGCTCGGCAATATGGCAATATGTTTTCAGCAGAGGGGACATTATTAGAAGGCTTTGGGGAAGCACCTGAGTGAGTAAATGTGTGTTTTACTTGCACTGCCTTAGCTCCCCTTATCTGTGCTATAAAGCCAGGTCCTTATTTGCATTACAGTTGACTCTGAAGTGTATTGATTCTGAAGAGCATTGTAATTGGAATGATCATACCAAAATCATGTGCCTGCCATGGAAGTGCATCTGATATGCTGAACTCCTAGACTCCTACAGGAGGCATTTTTCCATAGTTTATAACTGTCAGTGATTCCTTCATAGTATCCAACTACGTACTGTAATTGTTAAGGATTTTTTTTTCTTAAATTTGTGCTCACCAAAATGAGGAACATTAGGTCTGGAGAATGGACCACATTCCCATTTCACTAATACTGAGGCCAATTGTGCACATTCTGCCATTCTTTTGAGATCAGCTCACTTTGTACAGTCTGCGACCTTTTCACCTGTATGATTCAGTTACACATTTCAGAACAATTCCTTTAATAATCACACTGACTTCTGGATGCTTCCTCTTGTGAGAGAAACTAGAACTGGGGTACACAGTTTAAGTACTGTACATACAGTATAAATATGTTGTTTTCCTTAACATTGGTATTTTCTTGTCCTGATGAGTGCAAGACAAAGGGCTTTGACAAAATAAGTCTCTTTTTTCAGCAATACTCCAGTTTAAGAATAAGAAATCTTCATTTTAAAATGGAGATGAGGGGAATATTTTTCTCTCGAAGATCTTTAGTCTGTGGAATTCTCTTCCCCAAAAAGGAGTGGCGACAGGGTCATTTAATTTATTTCAGACTAAATTAGGGAGATTTTTGATAGAAAATAAGTCAAGCTTTATGGGGGGCAGACAGGAAAGTGGAGTTGGCCATGATGTTATCGAAGGGTGGAGCAGGCTCCTATGTTCCTATGATCTTATAGTTCATGTCATTTAGTTATTGTAATTAAATAACAAATGTTTTTGTTACCCATGCAGGAGGTACACATCCTATAACAGATGTTACACAATCATGTTTTCTTCTCTAGAGTCATTCCCATATATCTAATTCATCGCCCAGCAAACAGCATCCCTTATGCAACTATAGAAGAGGAACTGATAGGGGAGTTTATTAAGTATTCAGTGAAGGATGGCAGAGAGCTGAATGTTGGTAGAAAAGAATCTGAAGTTGGTCAGAAATGCTGTACATTCCAGCACTGGGTGTATCAGTGGACAGAAGGAAACCTCCTTGTCACAGATATGCAAGGTAAGTATGATATATTGCTTTGAAATCATTGGAAAGAATGTCTTTGTGTTCCAGAGATGAGCAGGATGGTCAGTGTCTGGCCAGTTTAAATATAATAACTGATCCATTATCAGAACCTGAATTTAAAGGAGTATCATAATTATCATTAGAATCTTGCAGCATAAAAGGAGACCATTCAAACCATCGTGCTTCTTTTGAGGTAGCTATCCAATTAGTGTTGCCTCTGCAATTTAACCATAGCCCTTCATTTTTTTTTTTATTTTTCAAGTGAAAGCCAATTCCTTTTTGATAAGCAAATTGCAGGTATTCAAATCTCATCTCAATCTATGGCACATTTGCCACTGGGGCAATACCATACGTACACACTACATTTTATACTTCACATACAGTTACTTATTAGTTACCTATTTACTCAAATAAAATTGGAAAAGCATAAAAGCACAGGAAACACCTGAAAGACAATGTGAACTTAACATTTCAGTTGGCACCCTTCACCAGCCTTCCAATGAAGGATATTACCTAAATTTCATTACCAACATTTTAGATGTCCAACATCCACAGATTTTCATTTTATTTCCACTTATGTAATAACTTTTGTGCATGTTTTACAGAATTTGTAAAAGACATACTCTTTCCAATTGTTTTTCTGTAGGTGTAGGAATGAAATTAACTGATGTTGGAATAGCAACTAGTAGAAAAGGGTAAGTGAAGAAAACGATGGGCTATACTATTACAGTAGCTCATTCTCCGTATCTTGATTGATGATGCTGCAACAGCTTATTCTCTGTTGCTAGGTTGATGACATGGTATTGGTAGTAATGTAAATGACTTTTGATGGAAGTTTCAACCTGAAATAGTAAAACAAGCAGCTGCTATGTTAAAACTGCTGAGTTGAAACCCCGTCAAGAATATTATTAATAGAATGGAAGTTTAAATTGCAATTACCTCTCATGCTCAAGTTTCCCTTTTTTTGTACATTATGGGGGCTAAATTCTATGCCCCTGATATTAACAGGCACAAGGATTGTGTTTGACAAATTTATTAGAGTTTTTTGAGGATGTAACTAGTAAAATAGGTAAAGGGGAGCCAGTGAATGTAGTATAATTGGATTTCCAAAAGGTATTTAAAAGGTGTCACACAAAAGATTAATACACAAAGGACTCGTGGAGTTGGGCATAATATATGAGCATGGATGGAGAATTCGTTAACAGACAGGAAGGAGAGAGTAGGGATGAGTGGAGCTTTTTCAGATTGGCAGGTTGTAACCAAGAGTTCCACAAGGATCAGTGCTGGAGCCTCAGCTATTTATATTCCACATTAATGACCTAGACAATGAGATTGAGAATTATGCATCCAAGTTTGCTGATGATACGAAAGTGGGAAAGTAAGCTGTGAAGAGGAATGGAATATAAAAGTAGGGAAGTTTCACTGCAGCTGTACAGGGCTTTGGCGAGACCACATCTGGAGTACTGTGTGCAGTTTTGGTCTCCTTATTTAAGAAAAGATAAAATTGCTTTAGAAACAGTTCAGAGAAGGTTCACTAGACTCATTCCTGGGATAAAGGGCTTATCTTATGAAGACAGATTGAATAGTTTAGGCCTATCCATATTGGAGTTTAAAAGAATGAGAGGTGATCTCACTGAACCATATAAGATCCTGAGGGGACTTGACAGGGTGGATTCCTGGAGAATGTTTCCTCCTGTTGGGGGAGACTAAAACTAGGAGACATTGTTTAAAAATAAGAGGTCTCCCTTTTAAGACAGAGATGAGGAGAAATTCTTTCCTCGAAAGGGTCATTGGTGTGTGGAATTATTTTCCCCAGAAAGTAATGGAGGCTGGATCTTTAATGTTATTCAAAGCAGAGTTAGATTTTTGTTAGGCAATGGAGTCAAGGGCTACGTGGGGCAGGCAGGAATTGGAGCTGCGACCACAACCAGGTCAGCCATGATCTTATTGAATGGTGGAGCAGGCTTGAAGGACTAAATGGCCGACTCCTGCTCCTATGTTCCTACGTTCCTGTTCCTATGTTTCTGTGACTCAAAGAGGATGTAAAAGGGACAGTGACAGGTTTACTGAGTGGACAACAAGACGACAGATGGAGTGTAACATGGGCAAGTGTGAGGTCATTCGCTTTAATAGTAAGGAAAGAAAAGCAGAACATTTTTAAAAGACATGGAACTTTTAAATAATGATGTTCAGAGAGACTTGGGTGTATTCCTAAAAGGAACACAGAAAGTTAGCATGCAGGTCTAGAAAGCAATTAGGAAAGCAAATGGCAAGAGGATTGGACGACAAAGACAAGGAAGTCTTGCTACAATTGAACAGGGCTTTGGTGAGACCACACCTGTGGCAGAGTTTTAAAGTTTCCCACTGGCAGGTTTGCAAACGCAGATCCCATAAAATTCCCCGGGTGGCCTTCCTGTCTCCCTCCTGCCTGACCCGACCTGTCTGCAATGTTACATGGGGTGGTGCGCCCTTGCCCCAGTTCAGAACCTTAAATGGCCAATTGTTGGACACGTAAGAGCTGCTTCCTGTCCGGCCTCAATTTTGAGGCTGGCAGGAGGAGCACAGGGGCAAGGGGAAAGCCCAGGCGGTCACCCTACTTGGGCCTCAACAGGAAAAGGGCTGCCTCCCTCAAGGGCCCCCTCTCCACATCGGGCACCCCCTCACCCCCCCAAGTCTTCCCCCCATGGAAGCTCCCTCCTGGCCCCCCTGGCGTCTCCACCAAAAGCCCCCACCACTGTCTCCCCACCCCTCTGGGGCCTCACCTTCCCTACCCGCACTTACCTGTTCCTAGATTTGGAATTTGGGCTTTGCTTCTAGTCCCAGACCTAGTCATTGCTGTCACTGGTGCTGCTGGGACTATAGAACTGCCAGCCAGTCAGAATGATTAGCAGGTCTCTGAATTGGTAGAAGTTCTGTCTGTAGCCATGAGTTAATGCTCTTCAGAGACGTGGAGAGGCGAAGGTGTAGTGGTATTGTTGCTGGACTAGTAATCCTCTAGGGACCTGGGTTCAAACCCTCTCACGGCAAATGGTGGAATTTGAATTCAATAAAAACCTGGAATTAAAAGTCTAATGATGACCATGAAGCCATTGTTGATTATTGTAAAAAACCCATCTGGTTCACTAATGTCCTTTAGGGAAGGAAATCTGTTGTCACCTGGCCTGGCCTACATGTGACTCCAGACCCACAGCAATATGGTTGACTCTGAAATGGCCCAGCAAGTCACTCAGTTGTAACAAACAGCTACAAAGTCACAAAAAAGGAATGAAACCGGACGCTCAACCTAGGCACTGTGTGTGTACCTACGCCACATGGATTGCAGCTGTTCATGGAGGCAGCTCACCACCACCTTCTCAAGGGCAAAGAGAGATGAGCAATAAATGCTGGCCCAATCAGTGAAGCCCATATCCCATGAATGAATAAAATGAATGTGAAAGGTGGGGATGTGTTCCCCGTGCAATCTTTAGGTGGCAGGACAGGTAACCCACCACCTGAAAACCCCTACCCTGGAGTACTGAAGGGGCTTGGCAGGTTGTTTCCTCTGGCTGGGGAATCTAGAACACAGGGGCAGCACAGTCTCAGGATAAGGGATTGATAAGTTAGGACTGAGAGAAGGAGAATTTTTTTTTCACTCAGAGGGTTGTGAATCTTGTCAACCAGAGAAGGTAGTAGATGCTTCATCATGAAGTATATGCAAGGCTGGGAAATAGCTTAGGGAATCAAGGAATATGGGGAGCAGGCAGCAAAATGGAGTTGAGGCAGTAGGTCAGCCATGACCATATTAGATGGAAGATCAATATTGAGGAGCCAATTTTATGCTGCCTGTTATTTTGCATGATTGTTGCATGCAGTCAGTGCTAAATGCTCTGTTCATGCCTCAGCAGGAGCCCAAATTTGTGCAAGACAAGCACCATTTAAAGTTAACCTGCACTACTTAAAGCCAACCTGCATCTCATTAAGGGGAGATGTATTCTAACGGGAAAAGGTGCTGGAACTGTTTGTGGAAGAAACAGTGAGCAGGAAGGAGAATGAATTAAGGTGCAACAAGGAAAAAGCATGCTCCAAGCTTCCCTGATATTGTGCTGGACAACTTGGTGGAGAAGAGACCAGAGAGGACCAGGATGCTCACACGGCAAACTGTGACAGCAGATAACCATAGTGGTCAATGCCAGAATGGGCTTGGATCCTGTGCCACAAGAGGTTCAATGACCTCAATATCAGTAAATGCCTCGTGAAATGCTATGTCTCACCAGGTACAGCAACTAGCCTCACATATTGCCCAATATATCACATCCCATCACTCATCTATCAAACATTTCTATCAATTATGAGTTATACATTCATATGTTTCACCCCATCCTCTCACACTTAGCACTGCTACAAGCACCACCCCCCCAACACTCAGCCAGCTGGACACAAGTGCTCTGCAGCCAGAGCAATGGACAAAGGTAGTGCAGCTCATTGGAGGGTGAAGTCACACACAGGTTCTGCTGCAGAGGACTCAAATGAACTCTTTAATGGGGCAGGTTACGGGTGATGGCAGACGGTTATACATTGGCAGGCTTGTCGTAAAGCCTGTATGCAATGTTAAGGAGCACTGAGGAATCCAGCGCCACCTACGAAGAGGACTTTGCATGGAGCTTAGAGCTGATCCTTTCCAGAAGGAAAGTGGTGGCCAACTCCATTAGCACACTTGTGGACCCAACCACATAGCAGTGTTTTATAGTCAATGTCTCTACTTCCATTGCAACACAAGCAGAAGCCATCAAACGTCAGGCTGCTGCAGCTCAAATGAGTCATCCAATTCCAGACGACTGCCATCACGGCTGCAGATATAGGTGTTCCAAAAGGCTTGCAAGGCTCTCACAGCTGTCCAATAGTCTGTTCCTCCATTGCTCAAGCACACACTGCGTGTGACATTGACTCCATGGAATATGAACACAATAACCTCTCTCTCAGGATGACGGCATTTGTTCTCCCACCACTGTTACTCTGCCAGTGTCCTTGCAGCTGCCTGTCAGCCAGCCCAGAATGCCACCAATCATATCGAGGTGGTGATATTCAAAGGTCGGGCAACAAGGCTCAAAGTTGCTCGAGGTTGCCTCCCACGGCTATCCTAAATCTGTCCCACTGAAAGTCAGCAGGCAAGAGGAGCACTCCGACAGGCATAGGCACACAGAAGACTGACCCTAAGGAAATGCACAAGTGTAATTAGTTGGCTTTTGGAAGTAATGGGGTGCGGGGGTGGGGGGGGTGGGTGTTGGTGTTGGTGGTCAGGGTGGGGAAGGAGGCAATGGCATAATGGTATTTTTATTGGAATAGTAAAGGCAGCATTTGACGAGTAATCCAGAAATCCAGGGTAATGCTCTGGAGACCTGGGTTCAAATCCCACCACAGCAGATGGTGAAATTTGAATTCAATAAAAAAAATCTGGAATTAAAAATCTGATAACAACCATGAAACAATTGTTGTAAAAACCCATCTGGTGCACTAATCCCCATTAGAGAAGGAAATCCACTGTCCTTACCTGGCCTGGACTACATGTGACTCCAGACCCACAGCAATGTGGTTGACCCTAAAATGCCCTCTGAAATGGCCGAGCAAATCAGTCAATTGTATCAAACCGCTAAAAAGTCAAAAAGGATGGACCTTCCAGCATCAACCTAGGCACTAGAAACAACAACAGCAAACTCGGCCCTGTTGACACTGCAAAGTCCTCCTTACAAACATCTGAGGGCTAGTGTCAAAATTGGAAGAGCTGTCTCACAGACTAGTCAAGCAGCGGCCTGACATAGTCATACTTATGGAATCATACCTTACAGGTAATGCCCCAGACACCACCATCACCATCACTGGGTATGTCCTGTCCCACCGTGAGGACAGACCCAGCAGGGTGGTGGCACAGTGGTATGCAGTCAGCAATAAGTTGCCCTGAAAGTCCATCAACATCAATTCCAGACCCTATGAAGTCTCATGGCATCAGGTCAAACATGGGCAAGGAAACCTCCTGCTGATTATCACATACCGCACCACCACCCCCCACCTCCCTAAGCTGATGAATCAGTGCTCCTCCATGTTGAACACCACTTGGAGGGAGCACTGAAGGTGGCAAGGGCACAAAATATACTCTGGGTGGGGGACTTCACCATCCATCAGGCGAGAGCTGGCCGAGTCCTAAAGGACATAGCTGCTAGACTGGGTCTGCAACAGGTGGTGAGGGAACCAATAAGAATGAAAAGCATACTTTACCTCATCCTCACCAACCTGCCTGCCGCAGATGTATCTGTCCATGACAGTATCTGTAGGCGTGGCCACAGCACAGTGCTTGTGGAGACTAAGTGCTGTCTTCACATTGAGGATATCGTCCATCATGTTGTGTGGCACTACCACCATGCTAAATAGAATAGATTTTAAACAGAACTAGCAACTCAAGACTGGGCAACAATGAAGCGCTGTGAGCCATCAGCAGTAGCAGAATTGTACTCAACCACAATCTGTAACCTCATGGCTCAGCATATTCCCCAATTCTACCATTACCACCAAGCCAGGGGATCAACCCTGGTTCAATGAAGAGTGCAGGCGGGCATGTGAGGTACAGCACCAGGCATAGCTGCAAATAAAGTATAAACCTGGTGAAGTTATAACACAGGACTACTTGCATGTCTAATACATTAAGCAGCAAGTGATAGTCAGAGCTAAGCAATTCCACAACCAAGAGATTAGATCTAAGCTCTGACACCCTACCATCCAGTCATGAGGGATGGTGGATGATTAAACAACTCACTAGGAGGCTCCACAAATATCCCCATCCTCAATGATGGGGGAGCCCAGCACATCAGTGCAAAAGATAAGGCTGAAGCATTTGCAACAATCTTCAGCCAGAACTGCCAAGTGGATGATTCATCTCGGCCTCCTCCGGAGGTCCCCAGCATCACAGATGCCAGTCTTCAGCCAATTCAATTCACTCCACATGATATCAAGAAATGGTTGAAGGCACTAGATACTGCAAAGATTATGGGCCCAGCAATACTACAGATATGATCAAGAACTTGCTGCACCCCTAGCAAAGCTGTTCCAGTGCAGCTACAATACTGGCATCTATGCGGCTATGTGGAAAATTGCCCAGGTATGTCCTGTACACAAAAAGCAGTAGGGGGAGGTGGTGACAGAGTGGTATTGTCACTGGACTAGTATTCCAGAGACCCAGGGTAATGCTCTGGGGACCTGGGTTTGAATCCCACTATGGCAGATGGTGAAATTTGAATTCAATAATAATCTGGAATTAAAAGGCTAATGATGACCATGAAATCATTGCTGAATGTCGTACAAACCCATCAGGTTCACTAATGTCCTTACCTGGTCTAGCCTACAAGTTTCTACAGACCCACGGCAATGTGGTTGACTCTTAAATGGCCTGGGCAATTAATACGGGCAATTAGAGATGGACAATAGATACTGGCCTGGATCATGATGCTCACATCCCACGAACGAATTTTAAAAAAACATCCAACCCAGCCAATTAACTTGGCATCAGTTCACTCTGGTAGGAGTCATAACTAGCAAAAAGGAAGATGGTTATAATTGTTGAAGGTCAGTCATCTCAGTTCCAGGTCATCACTGCAAGAGTTCCTCAGGGTTTTGTCCTAGGTCCAACCATCTTCAGATGCTTCATCAATGACCTTCCTTCCATCATAAGGTCAGAAGTGGGGATGTTCGCTGATTGTCGCACAATGTTATTACAATTCACAACTCCACAGATACTGAAGCAGTCCATGTCCAAATGCAGCAAGACCTGAACAATATCCAGGCTTGGGTTGACAACTGGTAAATAACATTTGTTTCACAAAAATGCCAGGCAATGGTTATCTCCAACAAGGGAGAATCTAACTATCACCACATGACATTCAATGTCATTACCATTGCTAGATGCCCCACTATCAACATTCTAGGGGTTACCATTGACCAGAAACTGAACTGGACCAGCCATGTAAATACTGTGGCTACAAGAACAGGTCAGAAGCTAGGAATCCTGCAGCTACTAATTTACCTCCTGACTCCCCAAAGCCTGTCCACCATCAACACAAGTCAGGAGTGCAATAAAATACTCTCCAACTGTCTGAATGAGTACAGCTCCTACAACACTCTAGAACACCATCCAGTTCAAAGCAGCCTGTTTGAAAGGCACTTCAGCCACAATCATTCACCTTCTCCACCACCAACAGACAGTGGCAGCAGATGCACTTCAGGAACTGACCAAGACTCCTGAGACAGCACCTTCCAAACCCACGACCACTACCATCCAGAAGGACAAGGACATGGGAATACCACCACCTGGAAGTTCCCCTCCAAGCTACTCACCATCTTGACTTGGAAATATATCGCCATTCCCTTCACTGTTGCTGAGTGAAAATCCTGGAGCACCCTCCCTAACAGTACTGTGGGTGTACCTACAGCACATGCAGCGGTTCAAGAAGGTAGCTCACCACCACCTTCTCAAGGACAACCAGGGATGGGCAAAAAATGCTGGCCCAGCCAGCAAAGCCTACACCCCATGAATGAGTTTTTAAAAAATTACAAATGGTATGGAGAATTGTGCAATCATCAGTGAACATCCTCACTTCTGATGAAGGGAAGGTCATTGATTAAGCAGTTGAAGATGGGTGGGCCTAGGATACCACCCTGAGGAACTCCTGCAGCACTGTTCTGGGGTTGAGATGATTGGCTTCCAACAACCACAAACATCTTCCTTTATGCTAGGCATGGCTCCCACCAGTGGAGAGTTTCCAACTGATTCCCCTTAACTTCATTTTGCTAGGACTCCTTGATGCCACACTCAATCAAATGCTGCTTTGATGTCAAGGGTGGTCACTCTCACTGCACCTCTGATAATCAGCTTTTTGTCCATGTTTTGACAAGGCTAAGATGAAGTCTGGAGCCAAGTGACCCTGGCAATATCCAAACTGACCATTGGTAAGCAGGTAATTGCCTTGCAAGTGTCGCTTGATAGTATTGTTGATGACCCCTTCCATTACTTTGCCGATCGGGTGGTAATTGGCCAGGTTGGATTTGTCCTGCTTTTTACGGACTGGACATACCTGAATAATTTCTCCCATTGTTCGGTAGATGCCAGTGTTGTAGTTCTATTGGAAAAGCTTGGCTAGAAGTGTGACTGGCTCTGGAGCACAAGTTTTCAGTACTGTTGCCAGGATGTTGTCAGGGCCACTAGCCTTTAGCAGTATCCAGAGCCTTCAGCAGTTTCTTGATATCAAGTAGAGTGAATCGAATTGGCAGAAGACTGGTATCTGTGATGCTGGAGACCTCAGGAGGAGGCAAAGATGGATCATCCACTCAGCATTTCTGGCTGAAGATGGCTGCAAGTCCTTCAATTTTGTCTTTTGCAATGATATGCTGAGCCCCCTAATCATTGAGGATGGAGACATTTGTGGAACCTCCTCCTCTAGTTAGTTGGTTAATTGTCCATCACCACTCAAGACTGGATGTGGATGGACCGCAGAGCTTTGATTGGATCTGTTAGTTGTGGGATTGCCTAACACTGTCTGTTGCATGCTCATTACACTGTTTGGCATATATATGGTCCTGTATTGTTGCTTCACTGGGTTGGCACCTCATTTTATATATGCCTACCCCTAGCATGCTCTCCTGCACTCCTTATTGAATCAGGGTTGATCCCCTGGCTTGTTGGTAATGATTGAGTGAGGGATTTGTCAGGCCATGAGGTTATAGATTGTGAAATACAATTCTACTGTTGCTGATGGCCCACAGTGCCTCGTGAGTGCTCAGTAATGAGGTGCTTGATCTGCTCTGAAAGTATCTCATTGAGCACAATCATACAGTAGAGTTCCTTCAGAGCAGTGCAGGCCATGCAAGCATTGTTTCAGTATGCTGCCCACGTGTTCATGGATTGTGCACTGGAGTCATGAGTCATCTTGTCAATGGCTAGCCCATTTAGCCCAATTGCCACTCTCTGGTTTGTTCTGGTGACTCAAATGCAGATGGCACAGCAGACACCATGTGATGAAGACATTGTGACGTTTGCAAGGGTAGTAGCATTGCCCTGCATGATACGCAGTCTATGGTCACACGCCAGTTGCGTATTGAGGGAATGGAATCCTTTTCGGTTCCCATACGTTTCAGAGTTGGCATGTGGCTCCCACAAGATGATGTGTTCCGCTTGCTTCTCCCTGGCAAATGGAGATTGAAATGTATACTGCTCTCTTAGAATAGAGAGCCTCAGTGCAAATCTCAGGCAATGATGGACTGCAAACTGGAAGATGTTGCAAATATCATCAGCTGCAGCCTGGAAGGAGCCCCACACCTAAAGATTCATGGCCATGGTCACCTTCCCAACCACTGGCAATGTCATTTCTCACACCTTATTCTGAAGTTGCAGTTGCAGCTGTAGCATTTGGCAGAGTTCAGTAAGAACACCAATACTGAAGTGCAGACATTTCGTATATTTTTCCTCACTGAGTTTCAGTAGAAGAATCATTCTGTGAAAACTTGGATGGATATGGCTGAGTGTCCTTCATCCCCTCCTCCTCCCTCTTCCAGCAGTTTGTGCCCTATGTCAGCTCGGCTCATTCTTCTTCTCATGCTGCAGTCCAGGAGAAATGCTACTGCACTCATGTCTGGGAACAAGTGATTTGTACACAATCTTTAAAGGCAGGACAAAGTCCTTCAGTATGTGCCAGACCATTCCCTGTAAACCACCAAATGTTTCTACAGTCACAGCAAGAGCCAATAGAAATCAGTCAGCAACTAACCTGAAAGTAGTTAATGATCCTTCGAAATACCACCGGTGGTAGGGTGTGGTCCTTCTTCCTGTTGAATGTGTCTTTAGTTCTTTGTGTTTAAGAAATGACAATAGCTGGTGTGTTGAATTCCAAAATGGCAGCACTAGTATCAAATCATTGTCAACGTCATGATCTGTCTACTCTGCAAACTTCTGGCAAATGCTTCCTGCACACTAAAGGTCTCATGTTTGTATACACTTCATAGACACCAGAGCTAAAACAGCACTCATGACCCTGAGAAAACAGACACCAATTAGTTGAATTTTATGAACAGTGTTTCAGGAATAAATTAATGGCATGTGTAAGATTGTCATACTTACAGATAGGTAAATATGTGTTGGATTGGATGCTGGTATGTTGCTGCTGAAGTAGCAACCTCTTTGCGTTCAAAGCCCACCATGGAAAGTTGTGAATTGAGCTCAACGGATCTCATACCAGAAATAAAAATCCTGACAGCTCCTTGATTGTTATAAAAACCCAACTGATTCACTAATGTTCTACAGGGAACGGAACTTCCCATCACTGTCTAATCTGGTTTACGTGTAACTCCAGTCATAGTCACATAGTTGACCCTTAATGCCCTCAGAAGTGACCAGCAAACCATTCAGTTGGAAAAACAACCACTTGCAAATAGCGATGGACAATTATTGCTGATCGCCAATGTTGTCTGTGTCCTAATGATAAAATTAAATAACATTGGATTTATTTAGAAAATGTGTTCTTGACCTAATGAAAGGTCAATGATTCTGTTTATTTTCATTTTATTTTGCATTATTCAGCATAGAACTTTTACAGTTATATGTAAGAACCATTCTGCTGATTCAGTTCCCACCAAACCACAACACGCAAGAAACTCAACACCATGCAGGACGAAACAGTCCATTTGATTGGCACCCCCATCTACACCTTAAACATGCATTCCTTCCACTGCTAGCACAGAGTGACAGCTGTGTGTACTATCTACAAGATGCCTGCAGCAACTCACCAAGAGTCCTTCAACAGCATCTTCCAAACCCATAACCTCTATGACAAAGAAGGGCTGTAGATGCATGGGAACACCACCAATTGCAAGTTCCCCTCCAAGTCAGACATCATCCTTACTTGGAACTATATTGCCATTCCTTCACTGTCGCTGGTCAAAATTTAATAGGAGCATAGAGTACATGAGCAGGGAGGTTATGCTGAATTTACATAAGACCCCTGTTAAACCTCAGCTGGAATATTGTGTACAGTTCTGGGAAGGATGTGAACATATTGGAGAAAGTGCAGAAGAGGTTTACAAGAATGGTCACAGGGATGAGAAACTTCAGCTATGAGGACAGATTGGAGAAGTTGGGACTGTTGTCCTTGGAGTGGAGAATGCTAAGAGGAGACTTGATAGAAGTTTTTGAAATCATGAGTGGGCTGGACAGAGTAGATAGGGAAAAGTTGTTCCCACTTGTAAAAGGATCAAGAACGAGAGGGCACAGACTTAAAGTGATTTGCAAAAGAAGTAAATGTGACGTGAGAAAAAACTCAATGAGTGGTTCGGGTCAGGAATGCACTGCCTGTAAGTATGATGGAGGCAGGTTCAGATGAGGCATTCAAGAGCTGTAAAAATAACATAAATAACAAGGAAATGTATAATATAAGGAACTATATATTGCTATGTCTCTCTTTTGTTAAAACTTAAGAGACAAATGATAGGATGATAGGATGCTTTGTACAGATACTTCGCACTTGTTAAAATCTCCGTAGGGGTAATGACTATAAAAAAATTGAACCCCCAGTTATTAGCTGAAAGAATAACACATCAGGATTTCAAGTTTTAAAGCTTTTGCTGTATCAAGTGACTAAAAAACACAATTAACTAAACACTATTTTCTTTTGTAGGCAACTTATATTTTAAACTATAGAAATGAACAATTCTTTGTAACTTATTACACATTGCACATTCCACTGAATTACAGTTCTTTTAGCAAACAGTTCAAAGTTACTCCCAGATTCCAATAGATTGCTCCCCTTTTACTTTCCCAACCAAGAAACTTCTAATCCCAGAACTGTCTTTTACTCTGAGGGTTACACTGTAAATTTCTTCTAGCTCCAAGCTAGGCAAATCATCTAGCCTGCTTAACACTTCACAAACTCAGTTTGAGTGCAAGCTTCCACCCACCATTATCATGGTGAACAATAGGGTCAGTATTTTCTCTGCTTAAGATACAGGCCTGACTAGTTCTAGCTCTTGCTCTATACGTCTCAGTTGGTTACAGATCACACAAGACAAAACTGCAACTCTACTGTCTATCTGTGATATTCATAGGTTTATAGGGAAGCCTGTAACCTGATCTCAAAATGGCTTCATCTACTCTCTTCCCCATGGCAATGAGAGACAAATTAGCTTTGTATAAAATTAGAAATGCTAATTAAGTTATCTTTGATCCCAACTCCATTTCATCTTAGAAACAAAGTGATAGTTTATAGCACATTTGTTTCCAGCTTAATATCTACAACATATTTCTGGGACTTTGGGAGACTCAGGGCTTACTCGTTGCAAACTTAGAAATAGCTGTCATTGTCCCCAATTGTAAATACTTTCTCAATAAACAATCTGAGTCTTCCTCAGATCACTAACAATTAAACCACCCAGGCTTCCTGTCAGGCAGACTCCTGCACAGGTCACAAGCTCTCTTCATCTTTCTTATATTCTAAGCTCCAGTCCCAAGCTATAATAATCCTATAAAACAAAAGACACAGTACTAAAAAATAATAATCTCATAAACATCACAATTGTACACCATATACTTTATAACAAGGAGACACAGATTCAGGTTGGTGAAAATTAAACTTAACATTGATTCAGGAAGGAGGAGCATAAAAGAAACTTCAAATAACATTTTTTTTAAACTTACCTTACTGCACCTCTTCTAGCCTTCAGGCCTAATGGACAAATCATCACTTGGCTTCCAGTGAGTATGCTTTGAGATCATAAGAAGTAGGAGCAGAAGCAGTCCATTCAGCTACTTGAGCCTTCTCTGCCATTTAATAAGATCATGGGTGAACTGACTTGTGCCTGGCCTTAACCCACTTTCCTGCCTGCCCTCCCATAACCCTTGACTCCCTTGTCAATCAAAAATCTTTCTGCATACAATTTAAAATTACAGCTGGCTAGATCAGCTCTGGAAGCAAGCAGTAAATTCCCCACTGCTCCAGTTCTACTGCCCCAACTACACCCTCCTCCATCACCAAAATTGGTTTCACTAGGCGAGGGAGATTACTGTTCCCTTGTGTTGACCTGGCACATACCACACATTGTAGGATTCCTCTCACAGTTCCTTAACCGCCAAAAGTTGAAAACAGCATGATGTGCAGCACTATGGTGCTAATTTAGGTGCAATGTCAGTAAGTGAATGTACTAGCATTTAAAAGGAGTTGAGTGATGCAGTAAATTGGAATACGTGTGTGCTGCTTTAGAGGCTTTTTACAATTTCCAATCTTTGCCACATATGTGGGGCTTGTCAGACCAAGGAGAAACATAGAGTGACAAACATTACCCCAGAGGGTAAGCTATTTGGTGGAACATGTTTACACATTTCCCAGTAACCCAGTTCAAAGCAGCAACCAGAGGACCGGTCGTATGCTTTCTTAGACTTGGGCAGAAACATAGGGATTGTTGGATTCATTATTTATGGTTAAAAGAATTCAATCTTTTTAAAATTTTTGAATATTGATGTTTTTGAAGAATGGTTAGAAATTATCAAAGGAGTTGAAGGAATCATTTTCTCAGATAATGCAAAGTGAAAAATCCATCAAAGGCTAATCTGAACTTGTAAGGCTCAGGAATGTATAGTTTTATCTTTTTTTTGATAGGGTGGTGGGGAATGTTGGGGGTGGGTGCTTGGGTGGGGTGCGGGGTGGGGGGTGGTGGCGGCAAAGGAAGAATATGATTGACTCTCCTTGTGCTGAGAAAAATACCAAGTGATACAAGTAGGTTTTGCTGGGCCACTTTAAGGCCCAACATTTAACTTACTAAAACATGAAATGACAAAGTGCAACAGCGCAATTTAGTGGCATATGTATGGTACTACAGGACTGAAATCTCAAGCAGTCACCTCTTAAAGCTACACACAAGTTGTTTGAAAGACAAAAAGCTTACTTCTGACTCATTTTAATAAAGGCAAAGTCTTTGCAGTTTAATTTGACAAGAGGTGGTTCCCTTTTTCAGCCGAACCATTGATGGAGTTACACAATTAGATTTTTCAAAGAAAGATCAAAGATAGAGCATGTCAAAGGGTAACTTACCAATAAAGAATTATCCGCTTCTTTAGTGAAGATATAAGGTGAGTTCATGGAAGCCACAGCACCAACATGTAGACCTGTTCATGGCTGCATAAGTGAGGGGACCATAGGCAAGACAGGTCTGCTGGATATCTAATCTCCTGTTTATTCTCTTCCAGATACAAAGGGTTTAAAGGGAACTGTTCCATTTCCTTTATTGATCAGTTCAAAGCTCTCCATCAGTGTAATAGGTACTGTAAAATGATGGGTTTGAAATCTCTGAAAGTCTCTCAACATAAGCCCAAGAGGAATCCTTCATTGAAGATCCAAGCGTCACAACCAATGCCACGGTCAACAAAGAAAATGCCACTGAGTCCACAAAGCACAAGAAGAAGCCTTTCTTCTCAGGCAAAGAGCATATTTGGAGATAAAACTTTACAGAAACATCTATAAGCCTTTAAAATATTAATTTCTGCTGCAATAAGAGCCTGTACCTTTTTTAGGTTGGTTATATGTCTATCATGAATTTTTCTTTATCAAACTTATCAATGCAAAGGAAAAATTACAAGGGTAAATTCATTAATTCCACACACCCAGGAGGCATTGAAACCTGAAGGAAGCACAGGTGAAAGAAACTGCACTACACCATTTTAGCTATATCTAGGATCCATGCTTTGTTCAAGTTCAAATTCCCGGGGGCATGATGTGAGTAAATGTACTCCCGCTAATTCTAAAGTGCCTCAGTGGTAGAGATATGCATTAGCAAAGTACTACAATCTGAATACAAGCATGATAAAGGTCCTTATTACCTGCATGGTATCACGTCAAGACTCCAACCCCCCTCACTTTATTGCTACCTGTCTTGCACTGTATTATGGTCTCTACTGTGGTCAGTGCTCTGCTGAGCTTTATTTTTTTGCTCCTTCAAGCTCCTAATGTGCCATACTGCATATCCCTCCTGCACCCAGCATCCTCCTTGCATTGAAGTAAAGATTCATTGTATTTTCCATTATACCCATTATATTCCATTATTTCCATTCTATTTTTCTTCAAAATGCTGGAACTTCTCTTTCCCTCAACCTTCCTGTCTTTTTATGTATTTTAAAATCTCAAGCTTGGTTTCATCTAATTATTACTTCTTGGTTTATCTTCTATCCTACTTTTATTCTGCTTTTTTGGTGCCCTGAAGTTTGGAACTTGTCGCTTCACTTAGATTTCTTAAAGTAAAAAAAATGGCAAAGCCAACTCTACCTGTGACTGCGTTTTAAATGAATGTAATCCAATTGTAAGGTTATCTGTCTATTTAAATATTGGTGTTCCCCAGAAACATATAATAAAACCTTAACCTTATGCTATGTATATGTTGTATATGATAGGGTCATTCTGTTCATTTATTCTAGTTTATTTTCATTCTGTTAGGAGAACCTCATGTTAATACCCAAGATAGAAGATAGTGTGATGCATTAATCAATAGGCATGGGGTTAATTTTCACATGGAAGCTAAAAACATCCAGCTGTATCTCACCAACACTTTACTTGACTGTTTGACATCCAGTCTTGGAGGTGCCATAACTTCCTTGGCATCAGGAAGACGAAAGCCACTATTTTCAGCCATGTTCATGAACTTTATTCCCTTGCCACTAACTTCCCCAGGCTAAACCAGATCCAACATAACTTGCCAATCCTGCAATTCCTGAGCTGACCTTTAGATGTCATTTATTTTCTATCACCAAGACTGCTTACCTTCCACCTTCATAAGATTGTCCACCTCTTCCCATACCTCAACATCTCTGCCACTGAAACACCGAGACACTCCATCGTCATCCAAGATTCGGTTATCAAATGTTTTCCTTGCTCCACAATTGAAACATGCCGAAAATTCTGCTGCAAGTTGGAGATAAGCAGAAATGCAGTTATGTAGAAAGTGAGAGACAGAAATTTGATCTTTTTACCCCTGAGTAGTGCATTGGAGATAACTCAACTGAAGAGAGAAACACTAGTTATTGCAAAGAGCATAGGAAATGGTAGTTTGAAAATTTCTCACTTACTTATCATTTCTGCTCAAGATTTTCAAAGCAACAGTCAGTGTAGGTATTTAAATATTAATAACACCTAGATTCTCCGTAACTTAGATTAAATGCTAGTTATAAATTCTATTTCCATGCATAAACATGCCATATGTTGTTATCACACAGTCAGTAGTGAGCAGGTCGTTTTATTTTGTTTTGTCCACTGGATAACTCAGTTGTAATGGGAATGTGAAATCTTCGTGGAGCTTGAAAGGTTACTACTTTGAAAAAAAGAAAAATCTACCAATCTTTAGTGGTCCTTGAGAATGTAATGATGTCACCTTCTTGAACTGCTGCAGTTTGTGTGATGAAGGTGCTCCCACAGTTCTGTTAGTGGGGGGGAGTGCCAGGATTTTCACCTAGCAACAAGTAAGGAATGGTGATATATTTCCAAGTCAGGATGATGTGTGAGGTGGAGATGTCCCTATGCACCTGCTTCCCTTGTCCTTCTGAGTGGTAGAAGCCAAAGGTTTGGGAGGTCTTATTGAAAGAACCTTGGCAAGTTGCTACAGTGAATCTTGTAGATGGCATGCATTGCCGTCACGGTGCACCAGTGGTGGCAGAAGTGAATGTTTAATGCGGTTGATGGAGTGCCAACCAAGATAGTGTCAATCTTCTTGAGTATTGTTGGAGCTTTATAGATGGTGGACATACTTTGGGGAATCAGGAAGTGAATTCATCATCACAGAATTCCTAGCTTCTGATGTGCTTTTGTAGCCACAGTATTTATGTGGCTGGTGCAGTTAAACTTCTTTTCAGTAGTGACCCCCAAGATGTTGATAGTAGGGGAATTTGATGATTTTGAATTTCAAGGTGAGATGGATATTAACTGGCGTCTCACAAATGTAACTTGCAACTTACCAACCCTAGTCTGAATGGTGTACAGGCTTTGTAACATGATAAACCGTTACAAATAGTCATTTGGTAGCGCAGGGCTTGATTATTACTGAAAAGAAAGAGACATGTCAAAGCTTTTCATCATGCTCTCATCAGGATACTTTGCAAGAATACCAATATAAGGGGGAAAACAACAATTTATACCATATGAATAGAGAGTGCCAATTGGTTGGCAAGTGGATTCTGATTGGTAGGGCTGTTGCCATGAAGAGTGCACCAATTGATGGTGACTGACAGTTAACTGCCAAGCATTGTTTGAAATTTAAACCAGGCAGCTTGACCCTGATTGGTCAAGGCATTGTCCTGAGGAATGAGTGAGCAAATGGCTGTCAATTATTTTTAATAGATTGTTGTGGAATACAATTCTGCTGCCTGTAGCACCATATTGTTGCCCAGTTGCAAACTGCTGGATCTGTTCTGAATTTATTCCATTTAGCATAGTGGTAGTGCCATACAGTGTATCCTCAGTGTGAAAACAGGCCTTTGTCTCCACAAGGAATGTGCAGTGGTCATTCCTAACAATACTGTCATAGACAGAGGCATCTGAAATACTTAGATTGGTGAGGACGAGATGGGGTAGGATTTTTCCTTACGCTGGTTCTCTCACAACCTACTGTAGAAACTCTCTAGCAGCTATATCCTTCGGGACTCGGCCAACTAGGCTAATGAGCCATTCTAGGTGGTGAAGATTAAAGTTTCCCACCCAGATTAAATTCTGTGCCTTTGCTGCTTCAATGCTTCTTCCAAGTTGCGTTCAATAGAGTGGAATACTGATTCATCAACTGAGGAAGGGGATTAGGTGGTAATTTTCCTTGAAAATTTTTGATGGGTTCCAGTGTCAACATTGAGAGGTACCAATGCCATTCCATCCCAATTTATACCACTGTGCCACCACCTCTGGTGAGTCTGTTCTGCCAGTGGAATAGAACTTATCTAGAAATGGTGAGGAAGGAGCCTGGGGCGTTGGCTATAAGGTATGAATTGGTGAGTGTGAATATTTCAAGATGTTACTTGACTAGTCTGTGAGACAGTTCTCTCAGTTTTGGCACAATTCGTCAGAGACTATTGAGGACTTTGTTCTGGTGAAAGGTCATAATCGACCTGAAACGTTAACCCTCCACAGATGCTGCCTGACCAGCTGAATATTACCAGAATTACCTGTTTTAATTAGGACTTTATAGGGTTGACTGGGCTGGGTGTGCTTTTGTCATTTCTAAGGCCTACATGGATGCAGAATGGTCATCCAGTTTTATTCTTCCTATAGTTTGTTGTAGCAGTTTGATACAACTGAGTAGCTTGCTAGGCCATTTCAAAGGCCAGCTAAGAATCAACCACATTTCTGTGGATCTAGAGTTATATATAGGCCAGGCCAGGTAAGGATGACAAATTTTCTTCCCTAAAGGACATTAGTAAACCAGACAGATTTTTATGACAATCGGTCGTTTCATAAATCATCATTACTGATACTAGCTTTTTATTACATATTAGTTTAATTAACTTAAATAACTCAGCTTGGGGCTTGAACTCATGTCTCTGGATCATTCATCCAGGCTTCTGGATTACTGAATCCAGTACCATAAGCATTATGATAATGTATCTTAATTTGCACAATCACAGCTGTAAAACCTTCCATGAACTTTGGATTTTATTGAGAAGTATTTAAGAGTGTAAGCTAGTACAGTTTTATCAATATAGCTGAAAAATGGATTTATCACAAAAAAAAACATATTTAAAGAGAATGCCTGGTCTACCACCTCTGAGTAAATTGATTTTAAATCACTGAAATGACTTTAAATAAAGCTTCATTGAACCAATTATGAGTTTAATGGTGTATAATTTTCACTTTCTTGATGAAGTGCCAGAACTTCCGAGGAGCAGTAATCACAGTCGGATTGTCACTTTCACCTTTTTATTTACACTGGAATGCAGCTGCACATTTCTCACCCAACCCTTGAGCTTGGGCCTCCTCAGAAAAAAAGTGCAATGCAGTTATTCAGGAATCCTCTGTGTGCAGTGTAGCCATTGCCCCTTCTTTTAACACTACCTTCCATAAAGCCAGGAGTGTAGTGCAGCCAGAGCTCACCAGAGCGCCGCTCCAACATCTCCAACCAGGGCCTGGGGAGAAGGTTGCCAGGAGCAGGATCTGGGACCCAGGGAGCAGAGTGCCGGGGTGTGGGGCCCGGGGCCCTGGGGAGGTGAGGCTGACTGCAAGGCCCAGTAGTGAGACTCTGCGGAGCGGAGCCTCAGGTTGGTTGGGGAGAGGTGGTAGGGGAGGAAGAGGTTGACTGCCGTATGTGTGTGTGTGTAACACATTTGTAACCAGAAAATGGGCCCACTTCTTCAGGAGTGAACCGATCCTGGTAGCCACCACCAGGGAGGCGATGCAGTTGGCTACTGGAAGTGTTCAAAGGGCAGCTGCCATCACAGTAGGAAGTGGCGTACAGGAGTATGCCACCAGCTCACTGGGAGAGAGAAACATATTCTGCAGGTAAATCACTCACCTTGGCACCGAGTCAGGGCCAAGTCAGTCCACTTCAAGCTTGTGTTCCCTCAGAAAGAACAATGTTTTCTGCTTTTCGATTAATGTCCTTTCTTCTTTTGTGTTATCACAAGCAAGAGCAATTCGGGCAATGGCCTCTATTATAGAATCTCAGTACCAGGACTGCGACCTTTTTAGGCTTCCTGACCTGATCAATATTTTATAAGGATCAAGGCTTGGGTCATGTAAAGCCAAATTCTCTCGGAATATAAGAGGTTGCTTTAAACCCCAGAAGTTTTGTCAATCATTTCATTTATCTTCTTTGAAGCACAACCAGAATACCTAAAATGAAAAGGGCTATGTATATTATGAGGCAATGATAATTGATCAGAAATTAGTGCATGTTACGTTATTCAAGGCTTGGCTTAAATAGCCAAGTGGTTATGGTACTGGGTTTGTAACCCCAAGATCAAGAGTTCAAATCTCACAATGGTAAACCATGAAACAATGTAACTTCATCCGAAACAGATGGAAACAGGTTTGTACTTGAAAGAGTTACCTCATTCAATCAAGAGGATGGCAGGGAAAAAGTAGTTGTGGGTCCAGGCAAGAATTTTTTCCTTACTCAAGGTGTTGGGAAGTAATGCATTTAATCAGTAGCAGTGCTCCTGAGATGATATCGATTTCCATGTGGGAACCGTAGAATTTCCAAGCACAGAGGAAAGCCACTCAGCCCATCATTGTAACTGCACAGCTCAGAAAGAACAATCCACTTTGTCCTATTCCCCATGCTCATCTACTTTTTTATTACAGATATGAAACATATGATGGATTCTATTCCCGCCACTGTTTCTGGTGGGAACATTTCATGTCCTAACAACCCCTCAATTCATATTAATGGTCATCGTATCATCAGATTTCATTTGGTTGTGAAAATTACTGCTGTAGACAACTTGGTACCTGCTGTAAGAATGGGTTCAATTTTCATGTATAAAGAAAGGTTTCAGAAATGGAGATCAGGATGTGCTGGTCGATGGAAATAAGTAATAGGGAGAAAAGTAAGGTTATTTAAATATATAGTCAGGACATCTTGTTATGTCCTTCCCATAAATATGGGAAGTATATGCCAAGCTGAAATCTAAAGAAGGTACATAGGGAAAGGAGCCTCAAAAATAAATTATTTCACGAAGTATAAAACAATGGTAAGATTGCATGTATAGGTATCTGTTACAGCTGAAATTAACTAAAGCCACAACTGAATGCCAAAAAGGCATTGGGAAAAAAAACAACTGATCAGGTGGCATTCCCATTGCAAAGCTTTATAAGTTCTGTTAGAGGCCGAAAAAGCCACATGGGCCCTTTGAAAGGTTTAGCACCGTGGTTAGGATTGAGGAGTTGGATATGGCTGAAATGCTAAATACATATTTTGTATTTATTTTCACTATTGAAGTTAATACAGTGGTGGGTACAAATGCATTAGATATTGACTCCTTAAATGTAAATGCAGAAATGGCTTTGGGTTGGTTTGAGGCACTGAACATTGATCAGGTTGCTGGACCTGATGGCATTGCTGGACCTTAAATGCTGTAGAAAATCAGAGAGGTTCTATGCGAGCCATCAATGTATCTGGCTAATAGTTCTTTGAGATCTGGACCAGTTTGACTTGACTGGAGCAAGAGCTTGTTGCATGACTGCTTGCACACATGCCAAGCCCCATTCACTGATATCTAGATAAGAGCAGAGGAACAAGAGTAGGCCATTCAGCCCCTTGAGCTTGCTCTGCCATTCAATTAAATTATGGCTGATCAGTATCTTAACTCTAGCCAGTTTTGTTCTATATTCTTTAAGTAAAGTTTTCTGTAGTTCATGTTTTTAATAGGTGTGAATTAAATAATTAAACTGCTGTATAATGAAATTTTAGCTGAATGGTGAGGGGGCAAGGTGGGGGTGAGGGTACGATGGATCGAGGGACGTATCAGGTGGTCAGGGGCTGGGAGACCAAAAGTCATGGGCGGAAATATTCTCAAATAAAAACTTTTAAAAATGTACTTACTAGTGTCTTTTCACGTCAAAATCAAATTCAAGTTAAAGACCCACCTCAAGTGGATGCATGCAATTGTCAGAAACTGGCCATCCTCATTAATTTAAACTGGGGTGTGGCCAATTTTGTGCACGGGCCTGGGTTCAGGCAAAATTGTAAACCTGCATCAAAGATTGGTAAAAATTGATTTACACTTGATGTAGCTTATGTTTAAAATGCCCCAAACTTCTGCACTGGCTCAGCTGCTTCTGCCAATTTGGTGTTAATACTAAATGAAATTCTAACACAAGATGACCAAAACTACATGCCATATTCCAGTATTAGCCTGGTCAAATTCAAGATCACTTAAGAACATAAGAAATAGATAGGAGTAGACCATATGGCTCATCAAGCCTGATCCATCATTCTATTTTTTATTTTTTCCTGGGATTTTGGCTTTGTTGGCAAGCTTTGTTACCCATCCCTAACTGCCCTTTCGAAGGTGGTGGTCAGCTGCCTTCCTGAACCAATGCACTCCATCTGTGGGTAGGTAGACCCACAGTACCATTAGGAGGGGAATTCCAGGATTTTGACCCAGCGACACTGAAGGAACTATAATTTAGTTCCAAGTCAGGATGGTGTGTGGCTTGGAGGGGAACTTGCAGATGAGGGTGTTCCTATGTGTCTACTGCCCTTGTCCTTCTAGGTGGTATTGGTCACAGGTTTGGATGATGCTATCATAGAAGATTTGGTGAGTTGCTGCAGTGTGTCTCGTAGATGGTGCATACATTGCTGCCACTGTGCATCAAGTGGAGGGATTAAATGGTGGCGGATGGGGTGATGATCAAGTGGGCTGCTTTGTCCTGGATAGTGTCGGGCTTCTTGAGTGTTGTTGGAGCTGCACTCATTCAGGAAAATGGAGAGCATTCCTTTACACTCCTGACTATAAATGATGGACACGTTCTAGAGAGTCAGAGGTATGTTACTCATCACAGAATTCCCAGCCTCTGACCTATTCTTGTAGCCATAGTATTTATATGGCTGGTCCAGTTCAGTTTCTGGTCAATGGCAACCTCTGTATGTTTATTGTGGGGGATTCCAATGGTAATGTCATTGTATGTCAAGGGAAATGGTCAGATTCTCTCTTGTTGGTAACGTTCATTGCCTGACACTTGTGTTGCACCAATGTTATTTGTCACTTAACAGCCCAAACCTGAATGTTGTCTGGGTCTTGCTGTATATGGACATGGATTGCTTCAATATCTGAGGAGTCATGAATGGTGCTGAACACCGTGCAATCATCAGCAAACATCCGCACTTCTGACCTTATGATGGAAGGAAGGTCATTGATGAAGCAGCTGAAGATGGTTGGGCCTAGGACAATACCCTGAGGAACTCCTGCAGCGATGTTCTGAGACTGAGATGTGGCCTTCAACAACCACAACCATCTTTCTTTGTGCTAGGTATGACTCCAACCAGTGTGGAGTTTTTCCCTGATTCCCATTGATTCAAGTTTTACTAGGCTCCTTGGTGTCACTGTCGATCAAATGCTGCATTGATGTCAAGGGAGAGTCAAGGACCCTCAGCCTTACCTCTTGAGTTCAGCTCTTTTGTCCATGCTTGGACCAAGGCTGTAATGAGGTCAGGAGCTGCATGGCCCTGGCAGAACCCAAACTGAGCATCAGTGAGCAGGTTTTTGCTTTGTAAGTGCTGCTTGGTAGCACTGTCGACATCACTTCGCTCATGATCGAGAGTAGACTGATGGGGCAGTAATTAGCCAGGTTGGATTTGTCCTGCTTTTGGTATGTAGGACATACCTGGGCAATTTTCCACATAGCCAGGTAAATGCCAGTGCTGCAGCTGTACTGGAACAGCTTGGCTCGGGGCGCGGCAAGTTCTGGAGCACAAGTCTTCAGTAATTTGCTGGGATGTTGTCAGGGCCAATAGGCTTTGAGGCATCCAATGCCTTCAGCCATTTCTTGATATTACATGGAGTGAATCAAATTGGCTGAAGACTGACATCTGTGATGCTGGAGACCTCCGGAATGGGCCTCCGAAGGATTCAATACATTCATGGGTAATCCTTGATTTCAATTTCAACTCCACTTTCTTGTCCACTCTTTATTCCCTAAAAGACCAAAAATCTGTATATCTTAGCCTTAAATATATACAACCCCCTGGGGTAGAGAGTTCCAGACATTCACAACCCTTTGAGTGAAGAAATTACTCCTCATCTCAGTCTTAACTGATCCACCCCTTGTGTTCTAAATTTCCCCCAGGGGAAACAACTTCTCAGTGTCTACCTTGTCAATCCCCTTCAGAATCTTATATGCTTTAATGAGATCACCTCTAATTCTTCTAAATTCCAGAGAATATAAGCCCATTTACTGATCCTCTCATCAAAGGTTAACCCTCTAATCCCAGAAACCAATCTAGTGAACATTTGCTGTATTGTCTCCAACGCAAGTATATCCTTCCTTAGATATGGAGACCACAATTGCATAAAATGGCTGGATTTTTACACAGAGACAATAGCCTTGGCCCCAGATAAAAAATCTGGGGTGAGCCTGCCTCCACTTGACATGGTCATCCCATAATGATTAAACGACCTTTTTGTGGTTAATTGGTTCTGGGCGAGACATTCACCCCAACCTGCATGGAAGTTCCACATCAGAGAGCTGCTGGTCAATCAAATGGCCATCAGCTCCCCTACTCTCTCATACCAACAGTGCCACTGGGAGAGGTGGTCGCTGATGGGGCTACAGGCAGTCCCCAAAGAACAGACGCCAGAACAGGTAAGTCTAGGGTTTCACCGGAGCCAAGCTGGTTTGGCAGGGCTGTGGAGTGAGGGGGGTGGTGGAGGGTGGGGTGGAGACATAGTGGGGGACTACTTTGGGAGAGCGTTCATCGGGAAAGACTGCCTGAACAGAAGGCATCCTTCCCCGACCCAGCCAGTCACAAGTCCACAGTCACAAATGGCCTTGGCACCCACTGCCACAGGCAAAATCCCAATCCCCATCACAAAAGGGGTTTAATGGGTTACCCACACTTGGTAGCATAGGGTAGACACATGCTGATCCATTCAGTGTAGTGTACAATTAAATGGCTACTTAATGGCCACAATTGGTCCAAGGGTGAGCAGGCTGTCCTCACCACAGGTTAAATACTAGCAGTGGCAGATAGGCGACAGGCACAACGCTACTACAATGGTACCCAAAATTACATCTCCTGCCTGCTATGGTTGGATTTATATGCCCACGGGGGCACATAAATCCGACCAGTACTCTAGTTGTGGTCTCACCAAAGCCCTGCACAATTGTAGCCAGACTTCCCAACATTTGCTCTCCATCCTCTTGCAATAAAGGCCCAACATGCTAATCCTAGGATGCTGGGCATCAGGTCTTCAGGATTTGTCAGATCTTAGTCACTTTAGCTTCTCCAGTACTTTTTCTCTGTTGGTCTTAAGTTCCTCACTTTTATTAGCCCCTTGGTTACCTTTTATTTCTGGTATGTAGTCTGTGTTTTCTGCTGTGAAGACAGACACAAAATACTTGTTCTATGGCATTTCTTCATTCCCCATGATAATTTATCCTGTCTCAACTTCTAAAGGACCAATATTTACTTTAGCTAGTCTCCTTTTTTATATTTGCAAAAGCTCTTAAAATGTTTTCATATTCTTGGCTATTTGTTATAGAGTTGTTCATCAGACAACTTTCCTTAGTGGAAACATTTGGCTTTATTTACAAGACAGCAGGAACAACTACACACGTCCATCAAACTCTATAATTAAGAGGTAACAAAAACAAAAATAGCTGGAAAAACTCAGCAGGCCTGACAGCATCTGTGGAGAGGAAGACAGAGTTAACGTTTCAAGTCCGTATGACTCTTTCTCTGTTCAGATTTCCAGCATCTGCAGTATTTTGCTTTTATCTTAATAATTAAGAAGTACTCTCTCTGTAGAGGTTCCCCGCGCTGCTAACACATTGGTTTACACAGATCATGTGATCTTACAGCACAGGATTATTCTTAAAGCTACAGTCCAACAGCTCCCAAAACTATAATTGCTACATTCCTCCCCCGTTGACTTTTTTGCACATTTTCTATTTACAGGGATATTTATTTCATGACATTACAATTTTTACAAGGGTCATGAAATTACAAGTTCAGTCTTTCAGGTAGTTTCCTGATCCATGTGGAATGTCGCAGCTCCACAACTTCAGATTCTTTCATAGGAAACACAGTCTCTGGAACCACATTAACATCAGGTACCTCATTTAGGCACGTGCAGTTCAATGTCTTTGACTCTTGACAGAGATGTCAAGCATGTCTCCTTGGTTCAGCTACTTCAACAGGAATCAGTTGTTCCGTAATGGTTACAGGTGGAATAATATCTTGTGGTTTCTCGCTTTCTCTTAAATGGTCCACGTGCTTACAGATGATCCAGCTCTCCACTTCCACATGGTACAACAATGGTCCGGTCACTGACTTACTTTACTAGGGAACCACTTCATCCTCCACCGAAATTCTTTATATATACTGCTTCTCTAACGGTAAATTGTCTCATACAACTATGCAAATCATGCATTGCATTTTGGTTCCCTTGACTTTTCTCCACCTTCCCCTCCAAATTGGGAAGTGTTAGGCTCAGTCTTCTCTGACAACAGCGCCTCATCAGTAATTCTGCAGGTGTTGCATCTGTTGTGTAGTGGGGGTTATTCTGTAGTGAAATAGAAAACGAGCAAGTTTGATCTCCAGTGAAGCACCTGTTAACCTTTTCATTCCTGCCTTAAAATTTTATACTGCCCTTTATGCCAGCCCGTTTGATAATGAATGGTAGGGTGCAGTCTTCATATGATTGATACCATTCAGGCTGATAAATCATTGGAACTCAGAGCTCGTAAATGCAGTGCCATTATCCGAGATGATTACCTCTGGAAATCCATAGATGGTGAAGCTCTGGTGCAATTTTTCTATTGTAGTGCCCGACGTTGGCGATTTTACCTCATAAACATCTAACCACTTGGAATGAGCATCTATAATCAGTAGAAAAATGATTCCAAGGAATGGACTGACGTAGTCAATGTGCAATCACATGGGTGTAATGGGGCTGCCACCAGCAACTTTTGTAGCTGTTGACATTGCACACAGTGTTTTACTGCATTTTCAATATCGTCGATCATCCCTGGCCATCAGAGGTAACTTCACGCTATGGTCTTCATTCGGGAGATCCCTGGCTGGGCACTGTGTACCTCTACTAAAAGTGGTTCCCTTCCCTGTGGAGGAACCACTACCCGTGCACGCCATAATAGAGTACCATCTTGACTGCTCATCTCGGGTCTTTGGTTGAAGAACGCTTTCAACTCATTGGAGACTGACTCCTGTGACCAACCATGTAGCACTTGGTCTCTCACTCGAGACAGGACTGGATCATGATTCATTTAGTTTCTTGTCTGCCTGGCACAGACTGGTGAGGAATCCAGAAAACTCATCACCAAGGTGAGTTCCTGTGGAACTGGGACATGTTCATCATTCTTTTGCAAAGACAGGCAACTCAGGACATCGGCTTTTGCTATATGAATCCCTGGTGTGTGTACAAAGGTGTACTCATCTGCTGCCAAAATTAGGGCCCATCTTTGTATTCTTGCGGAGGTTATGGGAGGTATAGCACTAATTAGACCCAAAAGTGGTTTGTGGTCTGATACTATCGTGAAATGTTGCCCATGCACGTATTGGTGGAATTTCTTTACATCAAAAACAATCGACAGACCTTCCTTTTCGATCTGAGAATATCCTTTCTCAGTGGTGGTAAGCATCCCGGATACATAGCCTATTGGTCTATCTGTGCCGTCATCCATTTTATGAGATAGTACCTCCCACTCCATAGGATGACGCACAGGTTAGCGCCAATTCCTTCATCTGGTCATAATGCACTAACTAATTTGAAGTGTGTAAGAGCTGTTTTACTTTCATGAAGGCTTCTATCTGGGGTGCCTCCCAAAATCAACACTGGCTTTTTCGTAGCAATGAATGTAGAGGGGACAGAACTGTGGATAATTTTGGTAGCAATCACCCATAATAATTTATCATCCCTAAAAATGATTTAAGTTCTGAGGTGTTCTTGGGTGCAGGTGCCTCACTTATGGCTTTAACCTTCTCTTCAACTGAGTGTAACACTTGGGCATCTACCCAGTGGCCCAAATAGACTTCATTTGCTTGAAAAGTGCATTTTTCCTTCTTCAGGCGCATTCCTGCTTGTAAAAATCATTTCAGGACTCTCTAGGTTAGCCAAGTGTTCCTTTTCTGTGAATCCAGTTATCAGTACATCGTCCAGGTAGACCACAACCTGAGATAGTCCCTGCAGTAAGGTCTCCATTGTCCTCTGAAAAATGGCACAGGCAGAGGAAACACCGAAGGGCAGGCCTGTATATTGGTATAACCCTTTGTGGGTATTTATGGTGATGAATTCCTGGGAGGCGACAATCAGCTCCAGTTACTGATATGCGTGACTCATGTCAAGATTTGTACACGTTGTCCCTCCTGCTAGTTTGGCATATAGTTCTTCAATTTTGGGAATAGGGTACCTGTCCAGTTCTGTTGACCGTTAGTTTAAAGTCCCCACAGGTCTGGACAATCTGGTCTGGTTTAAGAACAGAGACAATGGGCCCTGCCCACTCTGAGAACTGAATCGCTTTTATTTTTTTAGCAGCTCTGGTAGTCCACCTGCTCTCAACTGGAAGATTTCAGACCAGTTTAATTTAATCTCTTTTAACCAATCACACCCCAGAAGGCTTGGCCCTTCATCTTTGACCACCATCACTGGTAGCTGTGCCAATTGGTTTCTATAATGAACAGTTGCTCTGTTGATACCTTATACTTGGATTTCTTCACCTGTGTATGTTTTCAACTTGGCAGATGTTTGTTCCAAAATTAATTGCTAATCATCTTTATTTAAATATCTGGTAGTTGAAGCTCCTGTGCCTACTTCCATTTACTTCCATTCCAAGGATTTACCATTCACCTGCACTGTAACAAATATTGGTTTTGTCTTCTCAACTTTCATGTTGAATAATGAATAAATGTCAGAATTGGCTATTTCAGGCTCATTAAACTATAGACTTCATTGGACTTTGTTTGTTACTTGGGAGCCTGTTTAAATCTGGCTTTCCACTGTCTCATTATGTGTCCGCTTCTGTGACAAAAATAACATTCTACTTTTTTAAATTGCCAATCGCTAGATTGTTTCCACGTCACTGAAAGCTATTTTTTGATTTAGTTGATAAGCTGTTTCCTCTCAGTTTTCAGTTAGTGGCAGCTGTTTCGCATGGCGGAGTCCTGGCTTTTCACGTCACTTTCAGCTGACTATTCCCGCCTGATTTGGAGTACAGGCCATTTTGCGCCCCTTGAATTGCTTGTGAATCCCTTACAGTGTTTACCATCGCCAGCGCTAGTTCTAATGCTTTCTTACAATCAAGGGAAGAAATTTCCCCCCGTTGGGGTGCAAGTTCAGGAGCGGGCACGCCTCCGGTCAGCATCCCCGATTGGGGGGGCACGCCGCCATTTTACATGGGCCGGCTAATTATGGCCCAGCCAACGTGACGTCCACCAGGAAGTGCTACGTGCTCTCTGTGTGGGCGGGGGGTGGGGATTCCCTAAGCTGAGAGTGCGCTCTTTCGTGCATTCTAAGTGCTGCCTCAGGGAGATGGGCGCCAAATTCAAAAATGTGAAATATAGACAAATAAAATTTCCTCAACATGTCCCTTCATGTGACACTGTCACATGAGTTGGGACATGTCCATCACATTTAATTAAACTTTTATTAATTTTTTAAAAACCTACATGAAACCTCATCCTGCCCGTGGATAAGGTTTCATGCTTTTTCTGAAGCGCACCTGGGCTCCCAGCCTGCCCACCAACCTTAAGGTTGGACGGGCAGGTCTTTTAACTACTTCAATTAGTTTTTAAATTGCCTCAATGGCCGTCGACAGGTCGGCTGGAGCACAGCTGATTCGGCTGCGCCCCCGCCAACCTGAAAATTGAAATGATGTGGGGTGATGTCGGGAGTTCCGCCTGACATCATCCCGCGTCATTTTATGTGTCGATGAGCGGGCCTCAATATCCTGCCTCTAGATTCACTTCGGCCAGCAATCTTCGCTGAATAGTTTCTCCCTGCGTGCTACATATTAAACAATCTCTGAGCATGTCTTCAGGGTTTCACTGAAATCACAATATTCCCTTAGTTGCTTTAATTTTACCATGAAGGTAAAAATTGTCTCCCTGGGGCTCTATTCCATGAATCTAACTTGAACCTCTGCATCATGACTGAGGGCTTGGGTTGAAAATGTCCCTTAACAAGGTCTACTAATTCACTGAAAGTCTTTGAATCTGGGGCACTGGGGCCATTGAGCTTTGAATTAAACTGTAGACTTTGCTCCCACAAATACTCAGGAGAATCGGTCTCCTCTTTTCCTCCCCCGTGATTTTGTTTGTGTAAAAGAAGAACGCAAGACATTCTATATATTGAGACCAATCATCTGTGGCTGGCTCAAAGGGATCGATTCTGCCAAACTGTGGCATTTTGGATGAGTGTATCTTCCCTTATTTTTAACAAACTTAGATACTCACAATTACAGGGCGAGGTACAGCACCAAATCTGATTTATCCTCATTGCCAGTTTGTTATAGAGTTGATCTTCAAGATAACTTTTCTTAGTTGAAACATTTGGCTTTATTTACAAGACAGCAGTAGCAACCATGTGCATTCATCAAGCTCCATAACTAAAGAAATACTCTCGTCTGTAGAGGTTCACCACGCTGCTAACACATTGGTTTACACAGATAATGTGATCATACAGCACAGGATTATTCTTAAAGCTACAATCCAACATTTCCCCAAACTATAATTACTAAACTAGTTTATTCTCATTCTATTTTCCCCTTTTCATCAATTTTTTGTCGTTCTTTGCTGGTTTCTGAAACACTCCCAATCTTCAGACTGAAGATTCCTTGCAACATTAGAAGCCTCTTCTTTTAATTATCATGGACAGAATGTATGTGCTCTCTTACTGCCCATAATCAGTATGTTTAAACTGAAAGAGGTGTGTCCTTTCTTACCCTTGGAATGTATGTCCCAATTGAATAATTCAGCAGTAGGCGTTCAATCAGCAGCAGATGACTAAAAAGCTAATAAAGAGGGAGAAAATTGGTTGCGAAAGTAAATTGGCAAAAAATATAAAAACAAACAGCAAGAGCTTCTACAGGTATATGAAAAGAAAGAGAGTGGTTAAAGTGAGATTGGAGGATGTGACTGGAGAATTGATAATGAGACACAGGGAAATGGCAGATAATTTAAACCAATATTTTCCATTGGTCTTCACAATGGAGGACACTATAAACATCCCAAAGATATAAAATAAGCAAGGGGCTAATGAGAGGAAAGATCTTGTAACAGCCTCTATCATGAGGGACAAAGTATTTGACAAACTAATGGAACTAAAGGCAGACAAGTCTCCAGGAACTGATGGCTTGCATCGAAAGGTTTTAAAGGAAGTGGCTGCAGAGATAGTGGCGGCATTAGTCAAAATATTCAGAACTCACTCAATTCCGGGAGGGTCCCAGAGGATTGGAAAACCACAAATGTGCCCCTGTTCAAGAAGGCAGGGAGACAAAAAGCAGGAAATTATAGGCCAGTCAGCCTAACATTCATCATTGGGTAAATGCTGGAATCCATTATTAAGGAAGAAATAGCAGGATATTTAGAAAAGCTTAATGCAATCATACAGAATCAACATGGTTTTGTGAAAGGGAAGTCATGTTTGACAAATTTGCTAGTGTTTTTTGAGGATATTCAGACTGATTCCTGGGATGGCAGGACTGACATATGAGAAGAGATTGAGTCGGTTATGATTATATTCGCTGGAGTTCAGAAGAATGAGGGGGGATCTCATAGAAACCTAAAGAATTCTAACAGGACAAGACAGGGTAGATTCAAGAAGGATGTTCCCGATGGTTGGGGAGTCCAGAAACCAGTCTGAGGATACGGGGTAGACCATTTAGGACTGAGATGAGGAGAAATTTCTTCATCCAGAGAGTGGTGAGCCCGTGGAATTCGCTACCACAGAAAGTAGTTGAGGCCAGAACATTGTATGTTTTCAAGAAGGAGTTAGATATAGCTCTTGGGGTGAAAGGAATCAAAGGATGTGGGGAGAAAGCAGGAGCAGGCTATTGAGTTGGATGATCAGCCATGATCATAATGAATGGCGGAGCAGGCTCAAAGGACCGAATGGCCTACTTCTGCTCCTATTTTCCAAGTTTCTATATAACAAGCAGAGTTGATAAAGGGGGACCGGTAGATGTAATGTATTTGGATTTCCAGAAGACATTCAATAAGATGCCTCATAGAAGGTTTGCGCAAGATAGGAGCTCACAGTATTGGGGGTAATGTATTAGCATGGACTAAGGATTGGTTAACACACAGAAGACAGAGAGTCAGATAATTGGGTCTTTTTCAGGTTGGAAAGACGTAAAAGTGGAGTGCCATAAGGATTAGTCCTGGGACCTCAATTATTTACTGCCTATATTAATGACTTGGAGGAGGGGGCAGAGAGTAATGTATCCAAATGTGCTGATGATACAAAAATAGATGGGAGGGCATGTCATGATGAGGACATAAAGAACATGAAGGGGATATAGATAGGTTGAGTGGGCAAAAATTTGGCATATGGAGTTTAATGTAGGAAAGTGTGAAGTCATGCAATTTGGTAGGAAGAATCAAAATGCAGACTATTATTTAAATTGAGAGAGCCTCCAAAAACATGCAGCACAGAGGGACCGAGATGTTCTTGTGCTTGAAACACAAAAAGTTGTCATGCAGGTGCAGCAAATAATTAAGAAAGCAAATGGAATGTTGACCTGTATTGCTAAGGGGTTGGAGTTTAAAAATAGGGAAGTCTTGTTACAACTGTATAGGGTGTTGGTGAGGTCGCACGTGGAGTACCGTGTACAGTTTTGGTCCCCGTATTTAAGAAACGATATAGTGGCGTTGAAGGCAGTTAAAAATAGATTCAAAAGGCTGATTCCTGGGATGAAGGAGCTGACTTATCAATGGCTAAACAGGTTAGGCCATTATTCATTGGAGTTTTGAAGAATGAGGGGTGATCTTATTTAAACATACGAGATTCTAAGGGGGCTTGACAGGATAGATGTTGAGAAGATGTTTCCACTAGTGGGGGAATTTTGAACAGGGGACATATTTACAGAATAAGGGGACACTCATTTAAAACATGCAAAGCAATTTCTTTTCTCAAAGGGTAGTGAATGTCTGGAATTCTCTACTCCAGAGAGTGTGGAGGCTAGGTTACTGAAGTTGTTTAAAGAGGAAGTAGATAGATTTCTGAAATATTAGGGAGTTGAGGGCTATGAGAAGTTGGCACGAAAGAGGGGTTGAGGCCTGGGGCAGATCAGCCATGACCTTATTGAATGGCGGGGCAGGCTTGAGGGGCCATATGACCTACTCCTGCTCCTATTTCTTATGTTCTTATGTTATATTCTTTTGCATTGTATCTCTCCCTTTCAAGTGTCTCTGCCTGAAGTAGGCCTTGACGCCTTTTCAGTGCGACATTCCATTCTCTCTGGACTAGTCGGTCAAATGTAATCCACATAGAAATTTCTCAGCAAGTGGTTACCTCACATTCTCAGCCAGCTTTTGCTTATAGGTCCTTTTAAAAAACACATGCCTTCCTTAAAACAGTTCATTATGTCCGTAAGTAATTTAGGCTGTGATCCGCTGTCATGACACATGTCTTTACTGGGCATGTCATAATCTAATGGAGAAGAACAAAGTTGACGTTTCGAGTCCTCATGACCTTTCAACAGAACCGAGTAAAGATAGGAGAGGGGTGAAATATAAGCTGGTTTAAGGTGGGGGGGTGGGGGGATGGGGGGAGAGAAGTGGGGAGGGGCGTGGTTGTAGGGACAAGCAAGCAGTGATAGGAGCAGATAATCAAAAGATGTCACAGACAAAAGAACAAAGAGGTGTTGAAGGTGGTGTTATTATCTAAAAGAATGTGCTAATTAAGAATGGATGGCAGGACACGCAAGGTACAGCTCTAGTGGGGGTTGGGATGAAATAAGACTAACAGGGCATAAAAGGTATAGATTTAAAAATAATGCAAATAGGTGGGAAAAGAAAAATCTATATAAATTATTGGAAAAAACAAAAGGGAGGGGGAAGAAACGGAAAGTGGGTGGGCATGGGGGAGGGAGTTCAAGATCTAAAGTTGTTGAATTCAATATTCAGTCCGGAAGGCTGTAAAGTGCCTAGTCGGAAGTTTGTGTTGAGTTTCACTGGAACAATGCAGCAAGCCAAGGACAGACATGTGGGCAAGAGAGCAGGGTGGAGTGTTAAAATGGCAAGCGACAGGGAGGTTTGGGTGATTCTTGTGGACAGACCGAAGATGTTCTGCAAAGCGGTCGCCCAGTTTGCATTTGGTCTCTCCAATGTAGAAGAGACCGCATTGGGAGCAACGAATGCAGTAGACTAAGTTGGGGGAAATGCAAGTGAAATGCTGCTTCACTTGAAAGGAGTGTTTGGGCCCTTGGACAGTGAAGAGAGAGGAAGTGAAGGGGCAGGTGTTGCATCTTTTGCGTATGCATGGGGAGGTGCCGTAGGTGGGGGTTGAGTAGTATGGGATGATGGAGGAGTGGACCAGGGTGTCCCAGAGGGAACGATCCCTATGGAATGTCGCTGGGGGGGTGAAGGGAAGATGTGTTTGGTGGTGACATCATGCTGGAGTTGGCGGAAATGGCGGAGGATGATCCTTTGAATGTGGAGGCTAGTAGGATGATAAGTGAGCAAAGGGGGACCCTATCATGGGTCTGGAAGGGAGAGGAAGGTGTGAGAGCGGATGTGCGGGAGATGGGCCAGACACGGTTGAGGGCCCTATCAACGACCCAGGGTGGAAAACCTCAGTTAAGGAAGATGGAGGACATGTCAGAGGAACTGTTTTTGAAGGTAGCATCATCAGAACAGATGCGATGGAGGCAAAGGAACTGAGAGAATGGGATGGAGTCCTTACAGGAAGTGGGGTGTGAGGAGCTGTAGTCGAGGTACCTATGGGAGTCGGTAGGCTTGTAATGGATATCGGTGGACAGTCTATCACCAGAAATTGAGACAGAGAGGTCAAGGAAGGGAAGGGAAGTGTCAGAGATGGACCATGTGAAAATGATGGAGGGGTGGAGATTGGAAGCAAAATTAATAAATTTTTCCAGGTCCCGACGAGAGCATGAAGCAGTACTGAACTAATCATTGATGTACCGGAGAAAGAGTTATGGGAGGGGGCCGGAGTAGGACTGGAACAAGGAATGTTCCACATACCCCATAAAGAGACAGGCATAGCTGGGGCCCATGTGGGTACCCATAGCCACACCTTTTATTTGGAGGAAGTGAGAGGAGTTAAAGGAGAAATTGTTCAGTGTGATAACAAGTTCAGCCAGATGGAGGAGAGTAGTGGTGGATGGGGATTGTTCGGGCCTCTGTTCGAGGAAGAAGCTAAGGGCCCTCAGACCATCCTGGTGGGGGATGGAGGTGTAGAGGGATTGGACGACCATGGTGAAGAGGAGGTGGTTGGGGCAGAGAACTGGAAATTGTTGATGTGATGTAAGATGTCAGAGGTATCACGGATGTAGGTGGGAAGGGACTGGACAAGGGGAGAGAGAAGGGAGTCAAGATAACGAGAAATGAGTTCCATGGGGCAGGAACAGGCTGACATGATCAGTCTGCCGAGACAGTCCTGTTTGTGGATTTTGGGTAGGAGGTAGAAGCGAGCTGTCCGAGGTTGGGCGACTATAAGGTTGGAAGCTGTGGGAGGAAGATCTCTAGAGGAGATGAGGTCAGTGACAGTCCTGGAAACAATGGCTTGATGTTCAGTGGTGTGGTCATGGTCCAGGGAGAGATAGGAGGAAGTGTCTGCGAGTTGACGCTCAGCCTCCGCGAGGTAGAGGTCAGTGCGCCAGACAACAACAGCGCCACCCTTGTCAGCGGGTATGATGACAATATTAGGGTTGGATCTGAGAGAACAGAGTGCAGTAAGTTCAGAGAGAGACAGGTTAGAATGGGTGAGAGGAGCAGAGAAATTGAGACGACTAATGTCACACCGACAGTTCTCAATGAAAAGATCAAGAGAAGGTAAGAATCCAGAGGGAGGGGTCCAGGTGGAGGGAGAATATTGTCATCAAACCCGCTGACAAGGGTGGTGCTGTTGTTGTCTGGCGCACTGACCTCTACCTCGCCGAGGCTGAGCGTCAACTCGCAGACACTTCCTCCTACCTCTCCCTGGACCATGACCACACCACTGAACATCAAGCCATTGTTTCCAGGACTGTCACTGACCTCATCTCCTCTGGAGTTCTTCCTCCCACAGCTTCAAACCTGATAGTCGCCCAACCTCAGATAGCCCGCTTCTGCCTCCTACCCAAAATCCACAAACAGGACTGTCCCGGCAGACCGATCGTGTCAGCCTGCTCCTGCCCCTTGGAACTCATTTCTCGTTATCTTGACTCCCTTCTCTCTCCCCTTGTCCAATCCCTTCCCACCTACATCCGTGATTCCTCTGACACCTTACGTCACATCAACAGTTTCCAGTTCCCTGGCCCCAACCGCGTCCTCTTCACCATGGACGTCCAATCCCTCTACACCTCCATCCCCCACCAGGATGGTCTGAGGGCCCTTAGCTTCTTCCTCGAACAGAGGCCCGAACAATTCCCATCCACCACTATTCTCCTCCGTCTGGCTGAACTTGTTATCACACTGAACAATTTCTCCTTTAACTCCTCTCACTTCCTCCAAATAAAAGGTGTGGCTATGGGTACCCACATGGGCCCCAGCTATGCCTGTCTCTTTATGGGGTATGTGGAACATTCCTTGTTCCAGTCCTACTCCGGCCCCCTTCCACGACTCTTTCTCCGGTACATCGATGATTACTTCGGTGCTGCTTCATGTGCTCGTCGGGACCTGGAAAAATTTATTAATTTTGCTTCCAATCTCCACCCCTCCATCATTTTCACATGGTCCATCCCTGACAATTCCCTTCCCTTCCTTGACCTCTCTGTCTCAGTTTTTGGTAATAGACTGTCCACCAATATCCATTACAAGCCTACCGACTCCCACAGCTACCTCAACTACAGCTCCTCACACCCCCACTTCCTGTAGGGACTCCATCCCATTCTCTCAGTTCTTTCGCCTCCGTCGCATCTGTTTTGATGATGCTACCTTCAAAAACAGTTCCTCTGACATGTCCTCTATCTTCCTTAACCAAGGTTTTCCACCCAGGGTCGTTGACAGAGCCCTTAACCGTGTCCGGCCCATCTCCTGCGCATTCGCTCTCACACCTTCTCCTCCCTCCCAGAAACATGATAGGGTCCCCCTTGTGCTCACTTATCACCCTACTTGCCTCCACATTCAAAGGATCATCCTCTGCCATTTCCACCAACTCCAGCATGATGCCACCACCAAACATCTTCCCTTCAGCCCCCCTGGCGGCATTCCATAGGGATCATTCCCTCCGGGGACCCTGGTCCACTCCTCCATCATTCCCTACTCCTCAACCCCACCTATGGCATACGCAAGAGATGCAACACCTGCCCCTTCACTTCCTCTCTCCTCACCGTCCAAGGGCCCAAACACTCCTTTCAAGTGAAGCAGCATTTCACTTGCATTTCCCCCAACTTAGTCTACTGCATTCATCGCTCCCAATGCGGTCTCCTCTACATTGGAGAGAACAAATGCAAACTGGGCAACCGCTTTGCAGACACCTTCGGTCTGTCCGCAAGAATGACCCAAACCTCCCTGTCGCTTGCTATTTTAACACTCCACCCTGCTCTCTTGCCCACATGTCTGTCCTTGGCTTGCTGCATTGTTCCAGTGAAACTCAACACAAACTGCAGGAACAGCACCTCATCTTCCGACTAGGCACTTTACAGTCTTCCGGATTGAATATTGAATTCAACAACTTTAGATCTTGAACTCCTTCCCCCATGCCCACCCCCTTTCCGTTTCTTCCCCCTCCCTTTTGTTTTTTCCAATAATTTATATAGATTTTTCTTTTCCCACCTACTTCCATTATTTTTGAATATATACCTTTTGTGTCCTGTTAGTCTTATTTCACCCCACCCCCAATAGAGCTGTACCTTGCATGTCCTGCCATCCATTCTTAATTAGCACATTCTTTTAAATAATATCACCACCTTCAACACCTCTTTATTCTTTTGCTTGTGACATTTTTTGATTATCTGCTCCTATCACTTCTTGCTTGTCCCTACAACCGCGACCCCCCCACCCCCCCACTTCTCTCGCCCCCAACCCCACCACCTTAAACCAGCTTATATTTAACTCCTCTCCTATTTTTACTCGGTTCTGTTGAAGGGTCATGAGGACTTGAAACGTCAACTCTTTTCTTCTCCGCTGATGCTGCCAGACCTGCTGAGTTTTTCCAGGTAATTCTGTTTTTGTGTTGGATTTCCAGCATCCGCAGTTTTTTGTTTTTGTCATAATCTAATGCTCTACATAACTTCCTGGGTAAGCCGCGTATGATCTTTCTTGCTGAGTTTTTGTTTTTAATGGACTGTTTTTTGCTGAGCATTTTGAGCTGCTTCTTCAAATGTTCCCCACTGTTTATTTATCGTCATACCTTTCAGTCTGTTTACCCAATCAACCTTAGCCAGCTCACCCCTCATGTCTAGGGTGATTGGCTTTGTTTAAGTTTAAGATTCTTGTTTGGGACTTGAGTGTGTTGGTTTCAAACTTTATATGTATTCAATTGTTATGATCAGCTTTTCAGAGAGAATCTTTTACTATGGGATTACTAATTAACCCTGCCTCATAGCACAATACTGGGTCTAAAATAGTGTTATCACTAGTCAGGTTGACAATGTATTGCCTCCAGGAAATTGTTATGAAAGCATTATACAAACTCACCTTCCAGGCCACCTTTGCCAGTTGATTGTGTCAGTATATATGAAAATTAAAGTCCCTACAGCTATTACATTGCCTTTGGCACAAGCTCCAATAATTTCTTACTTAATGTCCTTTCCAAAGGTATAACTATTGTTGGGGGTGGGGCGGGGGGGGGCGGTGGGGGGGCTATAAACTACTCCCACCAGCATTTTCTGACCTTTGTCATTCCAAATCTCCACCAATACTTACTCTACTTCCTTATCTTCTGAGCCAAGATCCTTTTTCACTACTGTCCATTTGTCATCCTTTAGTTTCAGGGCTCCTCCTCTTCTTTTTCTATTTTGTCTGTCTTTTCAAAATGTTGTGTAACCTGGAATATTTATTTCCCAACCTTGGTCACCTTGTAACATGGGCTGAAGGACTGATCCACCCAATCTTATGGCCCTGTGAGGAGTGGAGCAGAGGGAGAGAGGACCAGACACCTCTGGGGCCTCAGCAGGAGCAGTAAGAGGTCCACCCTCCAGGTTGACACACCGATGAAACATGCAGAAGGGGACTGCCAGCAGCCTCATGTGAAGAAGGGCCTATCCTCAGGATCAAGGCTACCGTACATGGCTCAGCTATCTACAGATGTTTGAGTGGTAGAGTTGGCACAGACTGAGGCTCTGCTGGGAATGATTTATGATTTATGTCAATGATTTATGTGCCATTCTGAAGGATGAGCACATAGATGTGCTTTGGTGGACACCTATGACCAGTGAACCTGAAGATCACCATGGCTCTCAACTTCTACACATCCGGATCATTTCAGGGATCCACCTGGGCTATATGTGGGATCTCACAGGCTGCAGCCCAACATTGCATCCAAGAGGTGACTGTTTTGTTAAGTTGTTGCTACCCGTGATGCGTTTAGATACCATTGTAGAAGTTACCAAGAAGCCTTTATTAATATTACTCAACTATGTACATATTTACAGTAGAGGGTACAGGTTTGGCGAGAACTCCATGGCATATTGCTACCTGGCTCTACAAGGTCAGTTACCTTCTTACATCACTGGTGGGCGGTACTGTACTCAGTCCTGATTAACCCTTAATGTACCAGATCCTTCTACTAGAGTGACAGTGCCACGGTCAAGACAGTTGGGGACTCTTTGGATCGATTGCACACATGTGGCCATCAAGGCTCCCACAGACCAGCCACCAGCCTTCATTAATAGGAAGGGCTTCCATTCCATCAATGTACAAGAGGAGGGGAGGGTTGGGGAGGGTCTAAGCTAAATTGGTAGGGGAATAGGAACCTGAGAGTGAACTCAGAGTGGAGGGAAGCAAAAGTGATGACTTTTTACATGAATGCAGTGAATCGTGAGGGCGAACCCTGTCATATATATCACACGACAGCTCATCACTCTTACACAAGTAGAACAAAAGTAAGAGTAATTAGAAGGCAGAAGAGACAGAGGCAAACATTAAATAGTATCAGAATAATGTTAAAAAGGTAGAATTAAAGGCACTCTATATGAATGCAGGCAGCATTCACAAAAGGTTGATGATTTGAAGGTAATTAATTGTCATTACGGAGAAATGGTTACAGGGTGACCAAGATTGGGAACTGAATGTCCAAGCATATTCATCATTTAGGAAGGATAGACGAAAAGGAAAAGGAGGTGGAGTTGCTGTCATAATAAGGGACAAGATCAGTACATTTGTAAGAGAGGATCTTAGATCGATGTATCTGGAAAACTTGCTCAAAACTGATTGTAACAATTCACCCAACCATTTGGCCAATTCATGTTATACAGAACTGAACATAGATAAAATGGGGCATAGAGGGATATCACTTTTGTGTGCCTTGGGCTGTACATACATACACAAATGCAGCAAACGGTGAGGGCGAACCCTGTCATATATATCACACGATAGCTCATCACTGTTACACAAGTCCAGCAAGCGTTTTTTTAGCTTATTTTTGAGTAAGGCTGTCCGGTCATATTGAGCGGCAGGTTCAATGGATACAAATTTAGACCCATCATTAAGAATGGCATACATTTAGTTGAAATAGTCACGTTTGTTAAGTAAAGATGTCTTGCTGCACTTGTACAGAGCCTTGGTGAGACTACACCCAGAGTATTACATACAGTTTTGGTCTCCTTATCTAAGGGAGGATATAATGCCCATAGAGAGAGTGCAATGGAAGTTCACCAGACTAATCTCTGGAATGGCAGGATTGTCTTATGAGGAGAGATTGAGGAAACTGGGCCTGTATTCTCTAGCGTTTTGAAGAATGAGAGGTGATTTCATTGAAACTTAGAAAATTCTTACAGGGCGTGACAGGGTGGATGTAGACAGGATGTTTACCTGGCTGGTGAGTTTAGAACTGGGGATATAATCTCAGAATAAGGGGTAGGCCATTTAAAACTGCGATAAGAAGGAATTTCTTCACTCAGATGGCAGTGAATCTTTAGAATTATCTATCCCAGAGGGCTGTGGAAGCTTAATCATTGAGCATGTTCAAGACAAAAATCAATGGATTTCTGGAGACTAATGATATGGATATGACATGGAGGGAAATGGAGATAGCATGGGAAAGTGGCATTGAAGTAGATGATCAGCCATTATTTAACCGAATGGCACAGCAGGCTCGATGGGCTGAATGATCTACTCCTGTGCCCATGTCCTTACAACTCATCTGTAACCACTGAAATCTGATCCTTCAGGTGTGTATCCAGCTCCCAGGAAGCAGGAAGATTCCTACTTACTCAGGCAGTCCCAGCTGTCACAGCTTTTCTGCCTCCTGTGTGCCTTCAGGGTTGGATTCTTGAGGACATGTGCCACATTGCTTTTCACATTTCTGAGGAATCCTCACATTGCAGCAGAGGAGAGGTACAATACCTACAATGGGTTCACCCAAGTGACCATCAAGTAGGCCATCAGGCTGCTGAAGTTGAGATTCAGGTGCCTTGACTGATCGAGTGGAGCCCTTCTGTATGCTCCATCGAGGGTCTCGCATACACTGGTGATCTTCTGTGCTCTGCACTTTCTAGCATAGCAGGGATGTGGGGAGGGTGGGGGGCGGTTTGCATAAGGAGGACATTATTGATCACTATTCCTTATCCAATGAGGAGGACTGGAGGATCCATTGTTGTTTGCCTCCACTCAATTGAATGGGCCCATATCTCCAGAAAGTTAATTGGTTAGTTGCCTTGGCTTATTTGCTGCTAAAACCATCATTCAGGCCTTTTCTACCTCTAGACTCAGCTATTCTAATGCACTCCTAGCTGGTATCCCAGTATATCTTCAATATACTTGAGCACATTCAAAACTCTGCTATCCACATCCTAGCTCGCAGCAAATCGCATTCACCTATCATCCCTGTACTCGTTAACCTCCTGGACAGCAATGGCTTGATTTTAAAATTCTCATCCTTGTTTTCAAATCCCTCGATTGCCTCATTCCTCCTTACCTCTGTAATCTCCTCCAGTGTTAGAAGCCTCTGTGCTCCTCCGATTCTGACCTCTTGCTTATCCCCTATTGTCATCACTTCATTATTGGCTGCTGTGCCTTCTGCTGCCTAAGCCCTAAGCTCTTAAATTCCCTTCCTAACCCTCTCCACCTCTCAAACTTCCCTCTCCTCATTTAAGATGCTCTTTAAAACCTACTTCTTTGATCAAGCTTTTGATCACATGAACTGCACAGCCCAGAAACACCCCTTCAACATTTTTAGTCTATGTTGGTGCTTATGGTCCACACAGACATCCTCCCATCCTATTTCAGCTAACCCTCTCAGAATTTCCTTCTATTCTTTTCTCCCTCATGTCATTTCTTAGCTTCTCCCTAAATGCATCTGTGCCACTTGTCTCAACTACTCCTTATAGTAGAGTGTTCCACATTCTTACCATTCATTGGATAAAGAAGTTTCTCCTGAATTTATCATTGGGTTTATTCGGGTAAGAATTGGGTTTATTAGTTGTTATATTTATTACCTCTTGTTCTGGACTCCCCCACTAAAAACATTTATGCCTACCTTCTCACCTGTCCTACCATCTCCTTAAGTGGCTTGGTATCAAATTTTGTTTGATAATGCTCCTGCGAGGTGTCTCAGGACATTTTGGTACTTTAAAGGTGCTTAAAGATCGAAGTTGTTGTTACTGCAGTCATCTTGCTGCTATTTATAGGACCTTGCTGTTTGCAAATTAGCTGCTAATAATACCTACATTACAAAAAATGATTAAGCTTTAAAGCAATTAAATATGTGTGAAGTGCTTTGGAATTTTTCTGAGAGAAGTGATAAGGTATTAAATAAATGCAAATGAAAAACAAACAAGCATAGCAGAGGTTTAGCCAAATTCTTCTCTTATTTTTATTTAGACAGAGTTTTGCTAGAAAAGTTAATAAAAGGCAATGGAGCTCAAACAGGCAGATGGAGTTATAATATAGATCAGTCATGATCTTCTAAAAAGCACAGTAGACTCAATAGGCTCTCCTGTTCATATGTCCTAAGTTCTTATTATGTTTCCTCTCTTTTTCGAGGGGGGTGTAAGTAGATAAGCATTTACCATTTCTCTCCCTGAGTTCTTGAGGTGGCTATTGAGACGTTTTCCAGAATCAGCCTGCACTCTGAGATTTCCACCCATTGGATCGGCAACCATTCCATTTTCAATTAACGCTCTTCTCCTCTGATCCACTCAACCAATATTTAAAGTTACAAATGGGAAGTCACCAAATGGTGAGTTGCAGACATAGACATATGGCAGTCGGTTTGTCACTCAGTCATCTGAATAGAGTTTATATTTGAAATCCTAAACTGTATGAGAGATAATAATATAAACCCTGTGGGAAGGAAATTGTGAGGGGACCAATTGGGCATCCTCCACTTAATCTTAGGTGAATCAGCCGATTTTGAATATATAGCAGTTTATTAATAAAATAACATGCTCAAATTGTTAAATGTCATACTGCAAAAGTAGAAAGGTTAATGCCAATTTCTGCCGGTTATTTCTTCTGATTGTGACAAAGTACAGTTATTATCATTGCTGTTAATTCAATCACAGAGCAAGAACATCACATTCATGTGACAATTCAATTGCCACATTAAAATGTCAGTTATTATCTACAACATTGGCATGGTCAGAGGTTACTGCCAGAGGGTTTAGTAATTACATTGGTAAAATACATTAACTCCATGTTCTGATTTTGTATTCTAGTTGTTAAATAGTTGTTGTAATATCTGTGTACAAACAGGATAATTATCCAAGAATGTTCAACAATCCAACAACAACTTGCATTTATAACAGATATATATAAAACAAAACAGAAAATTCTGGAAAAACTCAACAGGTCTGGCAGCATCTGTGGGGAGAGAAACAGAGTTAATGTTTTGAGTTTCTGAAGAAGAGTCAACTGGACTCTTGACGTTGACTCTGTTTCTCTCTCTCCAAAGATGCAGACCTGCTGAGTTTTTCCAGCATTATTGGCTTTTATTTCAAATTTCCAGCATCTGCAGTATTTTGCTTTTATCTTATTGCATTTATAACACTTCACAGGGTTTAAATGAGAAAAAAACAATTGGCACCAAGCGAAAGAAGGAGACATTAGGAGAGGTAACTAAAACTTTGATGAAAAGAGTTGGGTTTAGGGAGCATCTTAATAGAGGAGAGAGAAGTGGTGAGGCAAAGATGTTTAGAGAGTAAATGTTAGAGTTTAGATCCTATACAGCCATGGCACATGTATCAATGGTGAGTGAAAGAAACTGATCATGCACAAGAGGCCAGAATTGAAGGAGGTTGCAGAGAGGGGAGGAGCAAGGTTCAGTGGCAGTGCTCTCGTCTCTGAATTGCAAGTTTGTGAGTTCAATCCCAATCCAGTGAATTGAGTACAAAATCTAGGTTGACACCCCAGTGCTCTCCTGAAGATGTGCTGTACTGTCAGACGTACTGTCTTTCAAATGTGGCATTAAACCAAAAACTGCCAAACCTCTAAACTGGACATAAAAGATTCAGTGATGCTAATGCAAATTAGTGTCAGTGAGTTGCCCTGATGCCTGACCAATATTTAACCCTCAATGAACATCAATAAAATAGATTATCTGGTTATTATCACATTGCTGTTTGTGGGACCTGGCATTTTCACAGTGTCTGTACTTAATTAACTGTAATGGGATACACTGAGGACATGAAAGGTGGTATTAAAATGCAAGTCTATCTTTCTTTCATCATTTCTATTTGGACATGAGGATGAGGATTTTACGTTTGATCTTTTGGGGAGTGGTTACTGAAATAGGGCTTGGTACAATTTAGTTTATGACCAGCAGAGTTTTAGATTAGGTAAAATATATGGAGGGTGGAAGATGCGAAGTCAACTAGGAGAACATTTACATGGTCACCTCTAAACAGAAAAATAATGGTTGAGGGTTTTAGCGCAGATCGGCAGTGACAGGTGATGTGGAAGTAGGTGGTCTTAGTGATGGACAGGATATGGGGTAATGAGCTCAGCTTAATGTTAGTTATGATGCTGAGTCTGCTTCAGCCTCGAGATAGTGGCCAGAGAGGGGCAGGATGTAATCAGTGGATAAGGAAAGAAGCCAGGGGATGAAGACAATGATAGATGGGGCTCAATGATAGATTCTTGGGGAACTCTAAAGTTAATTCTGAGTGTGTGATGAGAAGCCATTGCATGAGATTCTCTGGCCAGGACAGGTTAGATAAGAATGGAACCATGCAAGTTTCATTCAGATGGACAAAGGAGGAGAGGCATTGGAGGAAGATGGTGTGGTGAACTTTAGCAAAATCTGCAGACATGTTAAGAAAGATGAGGGATGGTGCACCATGGCCCGAATCACATTAGATGGCATTTGTGACTTTGATTTGGGTCATCTCAGGTCTGTAGCAGCAGCAGCCTGTTTGGTGATGTTCAAGCATGAAGTTGCGGGGGAGATGGGCATAGTTTGGGAAGTGACAACATGTTCAAGGTCTTGGGAGAGGAAAGGGAGGTTGAAGATGGGTAATAGTTTGCAAAAGCAGCGAGGTCAAGGGTTGGTATTTTTGAGGAGAGGGGTGATGATGGCAGATTTCAAGGAAAGGGGGATAGTACCTGAGCAGACAGGGCTATTAATAATGTCAGCTAACATATGGGCCAGCAATGAAGGTTGGGTAGTCAGCAGTTTAGATAAATAGGATTGAGGGAACAGGAGGTGAATCTCGTGGATGAGGGCACGACCACTACCATCTAGAAGGCAAGGGCAGCAGATAGATGAGAACACCACCACCTGGAAGATCCCCTCCAAGACAGTCACCATCCTGACTTGGAAATATATTGTCGTTCCTTCACTGTTGCTGGGTCAAAATCCTGGAACTCCCTCCCTGACAGCACTGTGGGTGTACCTACACCACATGGACTGCAGCAGTTCAAGAAGGCAGCTCACCATCACCTTCTCAAGGGAAACTAGGGATGGGTAATAAATGCTGGTCCAGCCAGCGAAGCCCACATCCCATGAATGAATTTTTAAAAACATAAACGTGGAGAAGGCATGTGGGAGATAATATTCTAAGCTGAGGACAAGAGCAGATGGAAGCTTGGCTTGGTGTACCTGGGGAATGGAAGGATACCGTGGAGGCAACTGAGTGAATCCTCGCAATCTTAGTAACATAGAAGTCCATGAATCTCTTGCAATCCTTGTTTGCTGTGAGAGTGGAGGAGCAAGGGAGGTTACGTTTAAGAAGACGGCTGTTGGTGGAGAAAAGAAGCCAGGGGTTATCTTTGCATTCCAGAATGATCCTGTCTTCACTCATCATTGCTCCAAATAAGCAATTACAGGTATAAAAACAGAAAATGTTGGAAAAACTAAAGGGTCTGGCAGCATCTGCAGAGAGAGAAACAGAGTTAACATTTCAAGCCCAATATGACTCTTCTTTGGAATGGAAAAATAGTTCAGGACTGAAGAATTTCTGAAGAAGTCATATGGACTCGAAACATTAACTCTGTTTCTCTCTCCACAGTTGTTGTCAGACCTGCTGAGTTTTCCAAGCATTTTATTTCAGGTTTCCAGCGTCTGTAGTATTTTCCTTTCATTTTAGTGAAGCAATTACAGGTAATTGTAAAAAAATTCACATGGGAACCTCCATAACAGTTAGACAGCTGGGCCAGGTATACAAGTGACAGATTATATATGGCCATTACTCTTATTTTTAAATTCTATCCATTTTATCTTCCATCCTCCTAATACTGCTGACTCCACGGTGCAGTTTTAAAGGTGCAGGCAGCGTTCTCCTACCACACTGTTCATTGAGACCCTAAGAAGCTAGGCCACACTACTGTGGGCCATCACTGTTCAGCCCATTCCTAGTTCCTATCACCAGTCATCCGCGCATAAGCACTTTTCCCATTCTCCAGTTCTGAGCTGAAGGAGACCAAATGTAGTTCCCACCAAGGCGGAGATTAACTAATTTAGCACTCTGATGCCTTCCTACTGCTCCACATTGAACAATGCACTTACAAACTGCAGGGGCTTATAAATTTGTTTTCAAATGGTATCTTGCACAATTAGTGTACTTTATGTGATGTAGAACATGTGCGTACAGGCAGTATGGTTCCATAAGACTGCTGGGTTACTGTATTAAAACGGGGTGACTCAGTATCGAGTCCGCCACCTTACACACCCTCAGCGTGGATATTGCAAATGTATTTTCGCCACGTTTTGCTAGTATAGGCAATTGGAAAATTAAAAGTCATTATGCATAATTGCCAAATCTTAAGAATAATCTGACATTTAAACTCATTGGGTTTTGTTATTCATTTTCTGTAATTTCATCCATTCGTTTCTGAGCATAGACCCTGAAGACTAGCTGTGTCTTAGAACTATTTGCGAAGAGTCGGGTAAACGAGAAGTAGCCACGGGTTTGGTTTAAATTCAAGGCTAACCACAGTTCCTTATTAGTATCGACAGTGTAAATGCTTCATCGTGCAGCACATTTCAATTTCGTCGCGGATGTGATGGTAAATTAGCATTCCGGTGTCGAATGAAAGCGATCAGATATGAGGGATTGTGGCGAGTTTCTGGCTGAATGACCTTGTATGTGTAGCTGGTTCCTACCCGAGCTATTTAGTGTGATAATGGCGTTTGATTTCACTCTACACAAACACCATTGTCACACTCCAGAGCTATCGGCAGAACAGAAGCTGCGATTAGTCAAACGGCACTGCGTCCACCTTTGTCATTCACTCCTGTAAAGAAATCCTGATAAAATGAAGCAAAGTTGTCATAGGCATGGGTGACAAAAGATTTCGAGAAACCGGAATTATTAAAAATTTTAAACGTTAGTTTGAAATCTCTTAATAAAGCTCTAAGAAAAACAAAAACAAATATTTAATTTAACTGGAAGACAAATTTTGTTCAGCAAACAATGGATATATAAAGTTGACAAGAAAATTGAGCACATTTTCGTTTACTAGTAAAGTATTCGCATTAAAAGAATATGTACTTGTAAACGTGTTTATGTAGAATTCGCTCTTGACCACGTTGTGAATTAAGTTTAGCCGTCAAATTTGGCGCTTGCCCTTAAACATCACCACGTGGAGGCGTAAATCACTCATTCCAATTCGATTTATTCCAAACTGCTCCGACCGGAATATTCATTATTTTACGGTATAATTGATTTTTTAAAAAACATTTAAAACACTTACCTGTGCAGAGGAACACTTCCCTCTTGTGTCCTCCCTCCTACTGTTTAACGCTGCTCTGTAATGGACACAATTACACGGCAGTCATTTCCACTACTTGTTACAAAAGCTGGCTGTTCTGTGTATTAAAAAAATTGTGCAAATAGGACTGGGAGCTCGGTGTTAAGTCTGTTTCACCCAGTTTGCAGACTGAAATCCGACTCCCTCTCTTTATGTGTTCGGCTGCTTTAAGCGGTTTATTCCCTCACGGGTGCGTCACGTTGAAGTATTGATCAACATGTCATGTTTGGCATTTGAGTTACTTTTAATCAAACAGTCCTGAACTAGAGGCTACAAACTCCGTCCAGAGTTATTTTTGTTCTTGCGAAATTGTGAAACGTCAAAAATTTCACCCAGATCACACTTCGGCCAACCTGAGTGCTTCTCCCGTTTTCATTGTATATGCGAGCTGTGTTGCCGCTTGAACTATCTGCATTGATATCACAATGCTCATAAGTTACTGTAGTTTATCAAGGGGCACTTGTTTCCTCAAGTTCCCTATCTCCAAGTTGAGTCGGGCCCCACTCTGAAGAAACAGGCAAGCGTTTGGGGCGAAGGGAAATCATTCAACTACAGATTTAAACTAACATTGTTCTTTTATGTGAAGCTCCCAACATTTCAATCATGCGGATATGTTGTTGATGTAATTCTTTACATGAAGCTTTGATGTCAGGAGGATGCCAGTGAAATACAAACATTGTAACGAGCGATTATATAAAGCTAGTCAACGTGACAAAAAAACTTTCTCTAATCCCACTGGTGTCAGTTAAATTGCACCAAGAACTATTACTTCCTGTGTCAATCAGGACCAGTTGGTGCTTAAACGACCAGCAGTGCTTCCAATTTCCAAGAGTAAAACAAAAGTCGCTTGCTTACACATCAAAACTCTGACCAATCTGTGCCCTCTACACGAGCTCACTATTTTTCTGAATTGCATCACATTGTCTTGTTAATTAACGACTCTCCAGTTTTTTTTCAGTGCCTTTATGAAAGCATACTTCCATGTCTGTCTGGTAACCGTACACTGTCATTTTTATATTGATAAAATATATTCTTGCTACTTGTAAATCGTAACGTGCCGGTTTCGCTGAAGTGTGCCACACCCTGGGAACGGAGACCCCGTCCAAAGGGCCATCTCACACCTGCTTCAGTTCCCAAGCGGTGCAATGTAAAACTAGCCTTGGAGCAACCGAACAAAACTACTATTGGTGTTCGAAATCTGAACGGCAACAACGTTTCTGTGGTTGTAAGCAAACGGAATGTACAAATAAGGGTAATAGGTTAGCATTCCTGAACCTGTACCAATAAACTAACTGGTGCAGAAAACATCACTGACATGTTTCTATGCATTATTTGTGAAACAGTCCTGCTGATAATCTTCAAGGCTTCCTTTTAAACAAATGAGCAGGGTGACAGGAACAGCGTCTTTAATTGAAGGCTCCAGTATCCAAGGTTATTCCACTTGGGTTTGGAGTGGAGGCGGCTCCAAGTCTAAATTTGAAGAGGGTGGGTGCACTGAACTTTTAACCCATCATGTTGAGCTGGGCTGACTCTCCCAGTGGGAGAGAGTGCAGCAGTGTCCGAGGTGATGTCTTTCGAATGAGACCTTAAAAAGGAAACCTGTACAAGTGCTCGTGGCTCATATTTCGAAGAGCAGGAGGTTCTTCGCAATACTCATCTCTCAACCAATATTATCATAATAGATGATCTGCTCATTCTGGCATTGCTATAATGTGGAACATCGCTGTGTGCAAATTGGCTGTGGTGTTATCTACATTGCAACAGTGACTGCAATTCAAGGAAGTGCGTCATTGGCTGTAAAGGGCCCTGGGACACAAAAGGCATTATATAAATGCAAGTTATTTCTTTACATTAGATGTAAAACTAACTGACTTGTAATTACTCAGAATAGCTGGGTCTCCTTTTCTAAAAAGGGAACGAAAATACTACACATTCGGAGTCTGATTAATGAAATCACCTCGTTTGAGGTGCTGCCCAGTTCTATCAGCTTTATACAGCAAAAGGTGAACTAAACGTGAACATGGTCAAAGTAACCTTCATGGGTTCTGTCTGAGAGGTGATATTTTTATTAGGATGAACAATTACATTTCAAAAGTGTGTTTTTTATTTTAAAATTTAATTATTATGTACACCATATTTGGCTATATATTATTTAAGGAGATTTTGTTTTAATCAAGGCAATCTAATCTTTAGGTGGCTCATGATTTGAATTCTATGAAATGTCATGAGTTGGACCCAGACTGCTTGGACTTCACATTGTCTCCAGTTTGGCTACAAAGGTGTAAAACCATCTTTTTCATATATTAAATGTAACATTTTTAACATTTAAAAAAATCCTTCATGTCTGATAGACTGCCCTTTAAGTGAAGACTTAAACACAACATGCCTTGCACAGATCTTGAAACAATCATGTATAGGATGACTTTGTCTTGCATTGTGTGGAACCAATAGTTTAGATCATTAATTTTGCCTTACACTGTAAGGCAGCTACCAATCTCAAACTGGTATCTGCAGTTCTAATAATAGCATAAACCATGTTCCAAGCAGGACCCTGCAAAAATAAATCAGCTGACAGGGATAGGATGAAGAAGCAAGCAACCTGATGGCAAGCAAGTATTTTTATTCCAATTTCTAGTTTATACTGCTAAGAGAGTGGTATCAATACATTCTAGTCATGAATTTTTGAAAGCAATAAAAAATGGAGTTTGATTTAATAGTGTATCATTAGCTTTCTAACATCGATAGTGAAAAATAAAGTCCAATTTGCCTGGATTCTTTACTTTGTGCAGCTTCTCTTTGCTCCTAATCTTGCTAGTGTTGGTAAGCTTGATGATATATATTACAAAATAAAGAACTGCAATGCGTTTGGAAGCCCTTCCTTAGTCTCTAAGAAATAAATTCAAAACAAGTCCAGAGGGATGGATATTTTCTACTTCTAAAAGCAAAAAACTGCCCATAATGGTTAGGAAGATAGGAACAGGCCAATCAGGCTCTTGAGCCTGTTTTGCCATTTAATTAGGTCATGACTTATTTGTATTTTAATTCTACCTACCTATTTTGTTCTGTAACCCTTAATACCCCTGCCTAACAAAATCTATCAGTCTTAGTATTGAAAATTTCAATTGACCTAAATTGCTCTTCCAGAGAGTCAGCATGGACTCGACAGACCAAATGGCCTTGTTCTGTGCTATAACCATTCCATAATTCTACCTAGTCTCAACAATTCTTTTTGGAGATGGGTTGTGGTGGTGATGAGGGGAAGGGAGGGGGTGGGCTGGCAGTGTTGGGGTGACATTAGGGAACTGTTCCAGATTTCAACTCTCCGCATGTAAAGAAATATTTCCTGACATCAGCTCTGAACAGCTTAGTTCTAATTCTAAAGTGATGCCCCCCTTGTCCTGGGCTCACTCACCAGAGGAAATAGTTACTCTTTATCCACACTATGAAATCCTTAGATATCTCCATTGCATCACCCCTTAATCTTCAACACTCAAAGGAATAGAGTCTATCTGACCTATTCTCATAATTTAACACTTTTAGCTCCAGTATCATTCTGGTGAATCTATGATGCATTCCATCTGAGGTCAATATGTCTTCTGGATGGGGTTGACCAGTTCTGCGCAGCAATAACACAACCCCTAGATTTGGTATTCAGTACAAATTAACACTAAAATATCTCACTCAGGCTCGGGATGTCTGGTATTGGTAATGGAAACATTTTTGAGATTAAAGCTAAAGGATATTTAAGTTTACATACTATAGGGAGCTTTGTTATTACCCAACAGCACCAGACTCAATCTGGGTAGCGCTTGATGCAGACATTGCTTGCTTAAAATTCAATATTAAATACAATACTAAATAGATTTCCAGCGATGGCTCAAAAACAACAACAAACCCTTGTAACACAGTAAAATATCCTAAGGTGTTTCACAGGAGCATTACCAAACAAAGTTTGACATTGAGCCATATAAGGAGATATTAGGGCAGATGAACTAAAACTTAGTCAAAGAGCTCACTTTAAGGAATGTCTTAAAGGATGAAAATGAGGTAAGAAAGCAGTGATAAAAACAGAAAATGCTGGGAATACTCAGCAGGTTGGGCAGTATCTGTGGTGAGAGAAACAGAGTTAATGTTCCAGATTAATGACCTTTCTCAGAAATGGGAAAAGCTGGAGATGTGCTAGGTTTTGAGTAAGCGATAGGTGGGACAAGGACAAAAGGAAGATATAGGGTGGAAGATAAGAGAAGAGAGATTAAATGACACAAGAGTTAGTCTTCCAGGGCCAAAGAGATGGGGCAAGAAAAGAAACAAAGAAGCAAAAGATACACCTAGAGCAGGTGTGCTACTGTCTGAAAGCAAAAATAAGAGAAAAATCGAAACATGCAAAGAAAATGAAATAAAAGGCAGCCAGAGATCAGAAAGGCAGTGAGGTGTAGGCAGGAATTCCAGAGTTCAGGGTTTAGGCAACTGAAGTCATGGCCATTATTGGTGAAGGATCCAAATTGGTGATTCACAAGGCCAAAATTAGAGGGGCTCTGTTCTTTTGGAGGGTTCTAGGATTGAGGTAGGGTACAGAGACAGGGAGGGTGAAGTCCATGAAGGGATTTGAAAACAAGGCTGATCATTTTAAAATTAAGGCATTGCTTATCCAAGAGCCAATTTAAGTTTGCAAGTACAGGGGTGATGGGTGTATAGGACTTAGTGCAAGTTAGGATATTGGCATGAGAGTCTTAGATGACTTTAAGATTACAGGGATAGGGGTATTATAATGAGGGAGACTGGCTGGCAATATAGTGGAATAAAGCCTAGAGGATTTCAGCAACAGATAATCTGAGGCAGGTGTGGAGTTAGGTCTTGTTATGAAGATGGAATTAGGCGGTTTTACTGATGAGGCAGATATGTGATCGGAAACCCATCCTGTTGTCAAATAGGACCCAAGTTAGTGAACAGCCTTGTTCAGTCTCCAGATAGAAGGAGAGAAAGAGTGCCCAAATCCCCCCAGTAACATAGTAGGTAACTGTGCACTGGTCAGTCTGATACTGACCCATTCAGAATTAGTGGCCAGGGAGTACAGTTTGTTGTGGAGACCAAAGACAAGAACCTCAGTCTTCTGATTATTTAGTTGGAGGAAATTTCTGCTAATCCATTACTGGATATCTGACAAGCAGTCTGACAACTTACTGTGAGAGTATAAGGAGGCTACAAACAGATGTAGATAGGTCAAGTGAGTGGGCAAAGATCTGGCAGATGGAATATTATGTGGGCAAATATGAAATTGTCCTTTTTGGCAAGAAGAATAAAAGAGAAGCATATTATCTAAATGGTGAGAGATTGCAGAGCTCTGAGATGCAGAGGGATCCAGGTGTCCTAGTGCATGAATCACAAAAGTGACACCACATTTGGAGTACTGGTACAATATTGTCACTTTATTTAAGGAAGGATGTAAATGCGTTGGAAGCAGTTTAGAGAAGGTTTACCAGACGAATACCTGGAATGGGTGAGTTTTCTTATGAGGGGAGGTTGGACTGACTCGGCTTGGATCCACTGGAGTTTAGAAGAGCAAGAAGTGATTTGATTGAAACATAAAAGATCCTGAGGGGTCTTGAGAGGATGGATATGGAGAGGATGTTTTCTCTTGTGGAAAAATCTAGAAATAGGGGTCACATTTTAAAAATAAGGGTTCACCCATTTAAAACAGAGATGAGGTGAAATTTTTTCACTGAGAGGGTCGTGAGTCTTTGGAACTCTCTTCCTGAAAAGGTGGTGAAAGCAGAATCTTTGAGATGGATAGATTATTGGTAAGCAAGGGGGTAATAGGTTATCGGTAGTGTGGCGAGGTGTAGGTTTCAGATTACTACCAGATCAGCCATGATCTTATTAAATGGCAGAGCAGGCTTGAAGCTGAATGGCCTACTGCTGCTCCTTGTTCGTATGCAACTTAGAGACAGTGGAGAAGTCAAGAGAGATGGTGGAGTGATGGAATAAATAAAAAAAACAAAATGCTGGAAATACCCAGTAGGTCTAGCATTTTCTGTTTTTATTTCATATTTCCAGCATTTTTTAAAAATTCATTCATAGGATGAGGGCTTCACTGGCTGGGCTAGCATTGAGAAGGTGGTGGTGAGCTGCCTTCTTGAACTGCTACAGTCCACATGGTGCAGGTACATTCACAGTGCTGTAAGGGAGGGTGTTCCAGGATTTTGACCCAGCAACAGTGAAGGAACGGCAAAATATTTCCAAGTCAGGATGGTGTGTGACTTGGAGGGTAACTTCTAGGTGGTGGTGTTCCCATCTATCTGCTGCCCTTGTCCTTCTAGATGGTAGTGGTCGTGGGTTTGGAAGGTGCTTCTAAGGAGCCATGGTGAATTCCTGCAGTGCATCTTGTAGATGGTACACGCTGTTACTGTGCGTCGGTGGTGGAGGGAGTGAATGTTTGTGGATATGGTGCCAATCAAGCGGTCTGCTTTTTCCTGGACAGTGTCAAGCTTCTTGAGTATTGTGGGAGCTGCACTCATGCAGGCACCCTCCTGATTTGTGCCTTGTAGATGGTAGATAGGCTTTGGAGAGCAAGAGGTGAGTTACACACTACAGGATTCCTAGCCTCTGACCTGCTCTTGTAGCCACAATATTTATATGGCTAGTCCAATTCAGTTTCTGGTCAATGAAAACCCCCAGGATGTTGATAGTGGGGAATTCAGTGATGGCAATGCCATTGAACATCAAAGGGCAATGGTTGGATTCTCTCTTGTTGGAGATGGTCATTGCCTAACACTTGTGTGGCGCAAATGTTACTTGCCACTTGTCAGCCCAAGCCTGAATATTGTCCAGGTCTTGCTGCATTTGGACATGGACTGCTTCATTATCTGAGGAGTCATGAATGGTGCTGAACATTGTGCAATCATCAGTGAACATCCCCAATTCTGACCTTTTGATGGAAGGAAGGTTATTGATAAAGCAACTGAAGATTGCTGGGTTGAGGACCCTACCCTGAGGAACTCCTGCAGCAATGTCCTGGAGTTGAGAGGACTGACCGCCAACACCCACAGCCATCTTCCTTTGTGCTAAGTATGACTCCAACCAGCGGAGAGTGTTCCCCTGATTCCCAATGACTCCAGTTTTGCTAGGACTCCTTGATGCCACACTCGGTCAAATGCTGCCTTGACACCAAGGGCAGTGACTCTCACCTCACCTTGAAGTTTGGCTCTTTTATCCATGTTTGAATCAAGGCTGTAATGAGGTCAGGAGCTAAGTGGCCCTGGCCCTTGGGCGGAACCCAAGTTGAGCGTCAGCAAACAGGTTATTGCTAAGCAAATGTCACTTGATGACACTATTGATGACCCCTTTCACTACTTTACTGATGATCAAGAGTAGACTGATGGGGCGGTAATTGGCCAGGTTGAATTTGTCCTGCTTTTTGTGTACAGGATATACCTGGGTAATTTTCCACATAGCTGGGTAGATGCTAGTATTGTAGCTGTACTGGAACAGCTTGGCTAGGGGTGTGGCAAGTTCTGGAGCACAAGTCTTCAGTACTATTGCCGGAATGTTGTCAGGGCCCATAGCCTTTGCAGTATCCAGTGCCTTCAGCCATTTCTTGATATCACGTGGAGTGAGCCGAATTGGCTGGAGACTGGCATCTGCGGTGCTGCGGATGTCTGGAGGAGGCCGAGCTGGTACTTCTGGCTGAAGATTGTGGCAAATGCCTCAGCCTTATTGTTTTGCACTGATGTGTTGGGCTCCTCCATCATTGAGGATGGGGATATTTGTGGAGCCTCCTCCTCCAGTGAGTTGTGACACCCAACTCTATCTCGCCATCTGCAATGGTGATATAGAGTTGGTTGTCATCAGCGTACACATGGAAACAGATGCTGTGTTTTTTGATGATGTTAGCAGGGAGCATCCAAGGATAGATCCTTGGGACCCAACAGAGGTAATGATGTGGGAGTGGGAAGAGAATACATTGCATGTAATTCTCTGGCTACAATCTGATAGATGAGAATGGAACGGGTGAGTGCAGTCCCACCTACCTGGATGATGGGCTGGAGATATTGAAGGATAGTGCTGTAGCTAACTGTGTCAAAGGCTACAGGCAGGTCAAGATGACAAGGAGGGATGTTTAAATGAATGGGCAAAACTTTGGAAGGTGGAGTATAATGTGGGAAAATGTGAGGTTGTCCAGTTTAGCAGGAAGATAGAAAAACAGAATATTATTTAAATGGAGAAATGCTTGCACAATTTTGCAGTACAGAGGGATCCGAATGTCCTTGTGCATTAATTACAAAAAGTTAGCATGCAGGTACAGCAAGTGATTAGGAAGGCAAATGGAATGTCGGTGTTTACTGCAGGTGGAATTGAGTCTAAAAATTGGGAAGTCTTGCTACAACTGTACAGGGCTTTATTAAGACCACTGTTAACGCTTCGAGTCCATATGACTCTTCTCCAGAGCTCTGACCTTAGGCCTTTGACTTGGCTCTGGAGAAGAGTTATACGGATTCGAAACATTAACTCTGTTTCCCTCTCCACGAATGCTGCAAGACCTGCTGAGGTCCAGAATTTTCTGTTTTTATTTCAGATTTCCAGCATCCGCAGTATTTTGCCTTTATTTTAGTAAGACCATACCTAGAGTACCATGTACAGTTTTGATCATCTTACTGGAGGAAGGACATGCTCGAGTAGAAGCAGTTTAGAGAAGATTCACTAGGCTGGCTCCTGGGATGAGTGGGTTGACTGAGGAGGAAGGTTTTGGGCAGGTTGGCCTTAAATTCATTAGAGTTTAGAAGAATGAGAAATGATCTGGCTGAAACCTGTGAGATTCTGAGGTGGGGTGGATGAGGAGAGCATTCCTTTCATGGGGGAATCTAGAACTCGGGGACACAGTTTAAAAATAAAACATCTCTCTTTTAAGATAGAGATGAGGAACAATTTCTTCTTTCAGATGGTTGTTAGCCTTTGGAGTTCACTTCCCCAGAGAGCAGTGGAGGCTGGGTCATTGAAAATATTCAAAGGCTGAGTTAGACAGATTTGTGATTGACCAGGGAGTCAAGGGTTACAGGGGGTCAAGCAGGAAAGTGGAGCGAAGGCCGCAACCAGATCAGCCATTATCTTATGGAATGTGCAGCACGCACAAAGGGCCAAATGGCCTACTCATGCTCTTATTTCTTAATGCTCTTATGTTAATTTTGCAAGCTCAGTGGAAGGTTGCAGGTTCAAATCTCTCTCTTGGAACTGGAATACAGAATCTAACCAAACTATTTTGAAGAAGGGCTACCTGCTATTGGCAGTTGGACAGTTAGTTGATTAGGTGGTTAGTCAGAACTGGTAATTACTGTCAGTTGGGCCCGAATTAGACCTTTGCAATTTTTGTTCAATACAGGAGGCTCTTGCTAAGGCACAGGTAAGGAGCACAAAAATCCAATTCTACAGAGTACTAAACTCATGGAATCTGATGAGTGAGGGAAGAGGTGCTGTTCTGGCATTTTGAAAAAACAAGGAGCGATCTGAGTGACTGAAAGGGAGACAGCAACACCTGAAAGCTCAGGACCAGAGGCATTAATTAAAATTAATAGTTTAAACAAGGTATTGACTAGATTCTAAAAGAGGGAATAGGGATTTTTTTTTAGATCATAGATAAGCAGCTGAGACCTGTTGCTTGCAATTCCTGCACAATATGGGAGCTTCAGGGCACTTCATTTGTCTTGGGGGAAGTGTCTACAGCTGCTTCAGTTTGACTTCAGAGTTTTGTAGCTTGAAGGGCAGCCAGAGTCAATGCAGAGCATCAGCGTAGGGTCGGGGTGGAGGGGGGGGGGTGGTGGCGGCGGGGTGCTGATAGATTCCTGGCTTGTACGTTCCAGGCGGTGGCCACTCCACAGACAGAGTGAGTTCAGGATAGTAGATGACTGGCTGTCTGGAAGAGTAGAAAGACACAGGAAGTGCAGGACACTTTGGGGTGCGTGCCACTCTTGAACCGGTATTCAGCCCTGGCGACTGCTGGAATGATGACACCTTGAAGGACTGCAGTCTAGACCACATCACCATGGGAAAGGGACTGCAGGGGGAAGAGCCCACCCATGATCCCAGCTCTGAGTGCGGGCCACTGCTGAGATTACAGGGAGTCCACCACGCCGAAGAGCCAACCAAGTCCTGGGTCGGGGGTTTCAGCGAGTGGGCTGAGGGGGATGGAAGGCCAGGTTCAAAAGGCTGGGGGAGGATTGCCTCCAATGGGTCCCGGGGGCCTGAAAAGAAGGTCCCACCCTTGCCTGACACCAGCTCATGCAGCTAAAGCTGCCTGGCTTCCCACATGGCATGGGCCTACCCCTGTCAGTGGGGTGAATGAGGCCTCCCCTATCCTTGCACAATTACAGACAGATCGTGGACAGTTGGTGGGCGGCAAGAAGGCTACCCATTGGATTTTATGTACACCTCTGCCTCCAAACTCTCTGGCAGGGGAGCCCATAGTTTAAAAATGCCAAGGATGGCTGCTTAATATTCATGGATTGTTATGACACAGCAGTTGGTAAAGGCTGAGTTATTTAAAACCCCAATTTAAACAATTGTCATAACCTATATTTTCAATTGGTATGTTTGAGATGCATTTATTAATTTAACAAGATATTAAACACATACATGTCTACAAATTATTACCATAATAACTATTAAACAAATCCCCAAATTAATCACTCCCAGGTAATCTTCCCCAAGGCAACAATAACCCATAGACTTAAATAGGCACCAGGCAAAGCACAGTTTATCTTACAAATTCAAAATAAGGTTCCTTTCAATTTGTTTCCTTTGCACACAGTTGTAGGCTTACAGGTGACATGTCTCTGACTTATATGCACAGTCCAGCCTCTCTGTTTCTGTGTTTGGCCACCATGGTTCATCAGCAGCTTTACAGGTCTACCTAGGAAATTTGGCCAGGACTTCCACTCATGCCAAGTCTGTGCAAACCGACATTGCCTGATCTGGAAATATGGCCTCAACATCTGCCGCCAGTGCTTCAGACAATGCACTAAAGATATCGGCTTCGTCAAGCTGGACTAAATTACAAAAGGAGCAAGAATGTAGTCCGATGCAGTATGAAATGGAAATGCAACACCTGTTGAACAACTTTTTACTGTCTTAACCTGGAAGAAGCAAAACTCTTTTTCTGTATATACCTAGTCTTCCCTTTGAATGTAAATTCTCATTATATCACCAGGCCCTTTGAACTCCTCCTCTTCTAACAATAAAACCCCTTTCATAGTACCAATTTTATTAGTAATATAAACATATTGCTTGGTGTCTCCTAGCTAGGTGCAAGATTTCACCCCCATCCTTTGAATGGTTTACTCAACAAAAAGGAAAATGTACCCTGTACCTTACTGTTTAACATCGCAAAACTACTATACACCAAAGCACCCAGACAAGCTGGCTTTAATCCAGTTAAGACACACACACTCACATCCACACAGAACCTACTACAGGTCCAATTTAAACTAATTTCCAATAACATTATATGCGTTAATATCTTCATGACATGGATGCAAAATGTTCAGAAAAGATAGTGAAGGAACAAATAAAAGTGGGGTGGCAGTGTTGATTAGGAAAGACATTGGAATATCAGAAAGACAGAATGTCTTTGAGGAGGAAAGGACAGAATCCATCTGGTTTGTATTTAGAAGCAAAAAGTGCATGATCACCCCATGGGGTATTCAGTAGGTTCCCCCAATAGTGAAAAAAAGGTAGAGGAGCAAATCTGCAGGAAAATCACTGAGATGTATAAGAACTGGAGGAGAGGCGGTGGCATAGTGGGAATGTCACCGGACTAGTAAACCAGAGGCCCAGGCTAACGTTCTGGGGGACGTGGGTTCGAATCCTGATGGAAATTTGAATTCAATTAACAAATTAAAAAGCTAGTCTCAGTAATAGTGATCATGAAACCATTGTCAACTGTTGTAAAAACACATCTGGTTTAGTAATGCCCTTTAGGGAAGGAAATCTGCCGTCCTTACCTGTTCTGGTCTACATGTGACTCCAAACCCGCAGCAATGTGGTTGACTCTTAACTGCCCTATGAAATTACCTATCAAACCATTACAAAGTCCTACAAGAAGGAATGAAACTGGACAGATCACTGGGCATTGATCTAGACCCAGTCCTGTTGACCCTGCAAAGTCCTCCTTACTAACATCTGGAGGTGAGTGCAAAAACTGAGGGAGCTGTCTCACAGACTAGTCAAGCAACAGCCTGACATAGTCATCCTCCTGGAATCATATCTTACAGATAATGTCCCAGACACCAACATCACCATCCCTGGGTATGTTCTGTCCCACTGGTAGGACAGGCCCAGCAGAGGTGATGGCACAGTGGTATACAGTTGGGAGGGAGTTGCTCTGGAAGTTCTCAACATCAGCTCTAGAAATCTTATGGCATCAGGTCAAACGTGGGCAAGGAAATCTCCTGCTATTATCAAGTACCACACCCCTCCCCACTCAGCTGATGAATCAGTGCTCCTCCATGTTGAACACCACGTGGAGGAAGCATTGAGGGTGGCAAGGGTGCAAAATGTACTCTGGGTGGGAGACTTAAATGTCCACTGCCAAGAATGCCTTGGTAACACCATTACTGTCCTAAAGAATATATCTGCTAGATTGGGTCTGGGAGATGAGGGAACCAACAATAAGGAAAAACATACTTGACCTTGTCTTCACCAATCTACCTGTCACAAATGCATCTCTGTCCATGACAGTATTGGTAGGAGTGACTGTCCTTGTGGAGGTGAAGTCCAGCCTTCACATTGAGGGTACCCTCCATTGTGTTTTGTGGCACAACCAGACTGCTAAGTGGGATAGATTTCGAACAGATCTCAAACTGGGAATCCATGAGGTGCTGTGGGCCATCAGCAGTCGCAGAATTGTACTCAACCACAATATATAACCTCATGACACAGCATATTCCCCACTCTACCAGTATCACCAAGCCGGGGGATCAGCCCTGATTCAATGAAGAGTGCAGGGCAGCATTTCAGGAGCAGCACCAGGCATACCTAAAAATGAGGCGTCAACCTAATGAAGCTGTAATACAGGACTACTTGCATGCCAAACAGCATAAGCATCAAGCGATAGACAGGGCTAAGTGATTCCACAACCAACGGATCAGATCTTAGCTCTCCAGCCCTGCCACATACTGTTATGAATGGTGGTGAACAATTAAACAACTCACTGGAGGAGGAGACAAGGCCAAAGCATTTGCTACAATCTTCAGCCAGAAGTATCGAATGTTTGATCCATCTCGGCCTTCTCCTTAGGTACCCATCATCATAGATGCCAGTCTTCAGCCAATTTGGTTCACTCCACTTGATATCAAGAAACCGCTAAAGGCATCGGATACTGCGAAGATTATGGGCCCTGACAACAATTCCAGCAACAGTACTGAAGACTGTTCTTCAGAGTGCTCCAGAACTAGCTGCACTCTTAGCTACGCTGTTCTAGTACAGCTACACACTGGCATCTACCCAGCAATGTGGAAAATTGCCCAGGAGTGTCCTGTCCACTAAAAGCAGGGCAAATCCAACCTGGCCAATTACTGCCCCACCAGTCAGCTTTTGATTATCAACGTGATGGAAGCAGTACTTACTCAGCAATAACCTGCTTACTGATGCTCTGTTTTGGTTCCGCCAGGGCCAATCAGCTCCTGGCCTTATTATAGCCTTGGTTCAAACATGGACAAAAGAACTGAACTCGAGGTGAAGTGAGAGTGACTGCCCTTGACATCAAGGCAACATTTGACCAAGCATGGCATCAAGGAGCCCTAACTAAACTAGAGTCAATGGGAATCGGGGGAAAACTCTCCGCTGGTTGGAGTCATAGCTAGCACAAAGGAAGCTTGTTGTGGTTGTTGGAGGTCAGTCATCTCAGCTCTAGGAGTTCCCCAGGGTAGTGTCCTAGGCTCAACCATCTTCAGCTGTTTCATCAATGACCTTCTCTCCATCATAAGGTCTGAAGTGGGGATGTTCACTGATGATTGCACAATGTTCAGCACCATTCATGACTCCTCAGCTACTGAAGCAGTCTGTATGCATATTCAGCAAGGCCTGGACAACATTCAGGTTTGGGCTGATAAGTGGCAAGTAACACTCGCGCCACACAAGTATCAGGCTATCAGGTAATCATCTCCATCAAGAGAGAGAATCCAACTATCTCCCTTTGACATTCAGTACCATCACTGAATTCCCCCACTATTAACATCCTGGGGATTACCATTGACCAAAAACTGAACTGGACTAACCATATAAATACTGTGACTACAAGAACAGGTCAGAGGCTTGGAATTCTGCAGAGAGTAACTCACCTCCTGCTCCCCAAAGCCTGTCCACCATCTACAAGGCACAAGTCAGGAGTGTGATGGAATACTTTGCATTTGCCTGGATGAATGTAGCTCCAACAACACTCAAGAAGCTTGACACCATCCCAGGACAAAGCAGCCCGTTTGATTGGCACCTTATCTACCACTTGCAACATCCACTCCCTCCACCACAGTAGCAGCAATGTGTACCATCTACAAGATGCACTGCAGCAACTGATCAAGACTCCTTCAACAGTACCTTCCAAACCTGCGCCTCTGCCACTTAGCAGGACAAGGGTATCAGAGACATGGGAACACAGCCAACTACAAGTTCCCCTCCAAGTCACCTAACATCCTGACTTGGAAATATATCACCGTTCCTTCGCTGTCGCTGGGTCAAAATCCTGGAACTCCCTCCCTAACACCACTGCTGGTGTACCTACACCACATGGACTGCAGCAGTTCAAGGACAACTAGTAATGGGTAACAAAAATGCTGGCCCAGCCAGCGACACCAATGTCCTGTGAAGGAATAAAAAACTATAGTGTGGACTTATACTGGGGGACTTTAAGTACTCAAATATTAATTGGGTTAATGTTGGAATAAAGATAACAATGGGCAGGAATTTTTGAAGTATGTTCAGGAGAACTTTCTTGATCAGTATGCTGTCAGTCCAACTAGGAAGGAGGCATTGCTGCATTTGGTGCTGCGGAACAAAATGGATCAAGGTGACTGTGGTGGAACATTTGGGTGAGAATGATCATTGTATCATAAGGGTTAGATGAGTAATGGAGAAGGGTGAGGAACAATTTGAAGTAAAATGTCTAAATTGGAAGAGGGCTGACTTCAGTGGCGGATTTACAGTTAGTGGAGCCCTGTGCTCAACTTCAGTTTTGGACATCCCGCCCCAACCTCCCTACCCCAGCATAGAACCCCGCCCCTCCCGGACATAACCCAAAACTATGAGCCATCGGCTTTTTCATCGGCTATTTCTCAGCCATGAAACTACTTCTGCACTCTATCATACAACCTCAGTTCTCGCCACTCAATTAAAAAAACTCAGTGCTTCTAATTAAATGATACAACTTAAAACATGCCTGCAAATGAATGCTGCTTTGCTCTTGTGGTGTGATCGGTTAGCACGTGGTTCATGTCAGAGGATCAGTACTGAGGGAGCGCTGCACTGTTTCGGAGGGTGAGTACTGAGGGAGCACTGCACTGTCTCAGAGGGTCAGTACTGAGGGGGCACTGCACTGTCTCAGAGGGTCAGTACTGTGGGAGTGCTGCACTGTCAGAGGGTCAATCCAGGCAAATGAGCAGAGCTGGGAGTTCAGGGATTGGGATGAATATTTCAGTGTGATCCTGGGAATTCCTCTCACTCCAGTTCTAATATTCACTCTGTATTCAGCCTAGTTTCTTGGTCCTGCTTCTATTGGTTTTAATCCCTTCCCTCTCCTTCCCAGTGGCCCCTTGTTGTCCTGCAATTCACCAGCTCTGCTCCCCGCCTCCTCCGCCATAGGATTGCACCCCCAACTGAACATTATTCATCGTCCAAGCTGAGAGCTGGACATTGGCCCTTGGGGGGTTTGGGGGGGAATCACAGCTGAAGCTGATTCTATCTCCAACCATTGGATAAATCTGTTAAAAAGCTCACAGGATCTTGGGCTTAATAAACAGAGGCACAGTAATAAACAGTTTGAAATGTCAATCTCTGTATACAAAAAATTAATGTATATCGAGATTACAATGAGTCTGCAAATGGACATATATCTGCCTGTCTTTCCACATGTGGGTGGAAATGCTATTGCTGCTTCCCTTGCTCCCACACACAGGAGTCCGCCCCTCACTCATTCCCCTGTAACACTGAGGGGACCCAGTCTGACGAAGGGGATTTCCAATGACTGAGAGGCTAGTGGTGATAAGTGAGAGGCTGCTCATTTAGTCCAGGTTCCAGTTCTAGACATTGTGGGGGAAAGAGGCTGGGATGCAGACAGTTTGTGTAACTGTGCGGAAAAAGTTTCCCAGCTCAGCATTCATACTGAATGAAAGGGCTGCTTGCCCGGCCGCCGCAAATCTGCTAAGTGCCGAGCCTTCACTGTGCTGATTCAGTCAGTGCCGATGCTGCTGCTGTGAATTCAAGGGCTGTGGACATGTTGGGCTCTTGAGAGAAGGGACCCTTCCCCCCACCTCTCCAGGGAACACAGGGGAAACTGCCAGGAGATTTTTTTGTATTCGGCCGAGCAGTTTAGCCTCCCAGCTGAAAGACGGCACTTCTAACAGTTCAGCTAACAGTTCACTTCCAACAGTTTACTTATCATTTTGGACCCCTCCCAGCCCCGGCTGTGGTTTGGGGGTCCCGTGCCATGGCACAGTGTGTTTCATTGTAAATCCGCCCCAGCTAACTTCAATGGATGAGAGGGGATCTAGCCAGGGTAAAATGGAACCAAAGTTTGACAGGAAAAGCTGTAAGGCAGCAATCGGTGATCTTCCAACAGGGAAAGTCAGGGGAATCAGAGCTAGGACTCCTTAACGATGAGGAAGATTGAGAATACGATGAAACAAAAAAAAAGAGGATGTATGATGCATGTCAGGAGAATTCTTAAAGTGAGGACCAAGTCAAATACAATAGGTTGAGAGGGCAAGTGAAAAAGAAAATAAGGTTGGCAAAGAATGAATACAAGAATGGAATGGGAGTTAACATAAAAGGGAACCCAAAAATATTCTACTGGCATGTAAGACATGGGGTAGAGCCTATTAGGGACAAAGAAGTTGATATATGTTTAGAGGCACAAGACAAGGCGAGATTTCTTGATGAATACTTTGTATCGATGTTTACTAAGGGAGAAAATTCTGACAAAATTCTGGTAGACAGAAATGATAGAAGTAATGAATGGGGTGAGAACTGATAGGCAGGATGTACTGGAAAGGCTGGCTATGCTTAGAATGGATAAATCACCTGGTCCAGATGGCTTGCATCTCAGGTTACTAATGGAAGTGGGAGTCGAGAAAGTGGAAAGGTTTACCATAATCTTCCAAAATTCCTTAGAGATGGGTTGGGTGGGGGGTGGGGGTGATGGTGCAGGTGCCAGAGAATTTGTAAGTTCGCAAATGTGATTCCCTTGTTTAAGAAAGGGTGTAAGGGCACTCCTGATAATTACAAGCCAGTAAGTTTAACATCAATGCTGTGTAAGATTTTAGAAACATGAATCAGGCAAAAAAAAAACAACAGGCACTTTGAGACCTTTGAGTTAATTAATTAAGGAACACAGGATTGTAAATGGCAGGTGGTGTTTTACGAATCCAATTGACTTTTTTGATGAAGTAACAAAGTTGATGAGGACAATGCAGTGGATGCTGTCTAAATGAATTTTAAGAAAGTACTTTGGGCACTCTAGTGATTGGAACCATTTATTTATTAGTTACCCTTGCTTCTGTTATGACCACAGCCGGTGTGAATTGCTGCGCAAACCAAATCCCAGAGGGAAACTTGGTTTACGGACCATAACTGAGAAGACGACGTACTGATCTCAGCAGTAAGAGGTCCAGAAAAAATTTGGGGGCTTTTAAAAATTAAAAGTAAAAGTTTCATTTCACAAAAATAAAAGAAAACTTAACCACACAAGATTACATTTACACAATTACAAAACATTCCCCCAATACTCTCAACTTGGTCAAATCCACAAGTAAACATGTTCTATGCAACGCTTCCTTATAGATGTTAACTATGAAATCCAGTAATATTACACAAGGCAAACTGCTGTAGCTTCAATAAAGGTGTACCACATGACCATTACCCCCTTCCACTCTGTGGTGGAATTCACTTCAGAATAAAACTGCTTGCTGCAGCCCAAAATTTATCTGGCTTGACTGGTTGAATGATTCAAACTACAACCTCCTCCAGCCCAGCGCTTCAGCTATCTCAACAGCTCAAACAGCTCCAGTCATCTCTAGTTCTCTCCCCAGCTCAACAACTATCCATGATAATTCTAATACCCTTTTTCCCCTTTCATTTTCGTTCCATTGTTCTCACACACCTCTTTGAAACTCAACCTTCCAAATATAAGATCTTTCATGTTTCCATCTTGTCTTTACTTTTGGGTCAATAAAATATCTTATCCTCACTACTTGTTAACCTATGAACTCCTGTAAACATTTTACTTGTAACTCCTCTTTGATACTCCTCAACGTATCTAAAAATGCAAATGTTAGATTTAATCTATTTACTTGTACCTCAACTTAACACCTCTATCCTTTTTATGTTTCCAAACCCCCACAAAACCTAGATTCTAGATTCTCCCACAAGAGGAAACATCCTTTCCACATCCATCCTGTCAAGACCTTTCAGGATCTTGTATGTTTCAATCAAGTTGCCTCTTACTCTTCTAAACTCTAATAGATACAGGTCTAGTCTATCCAAACTTTCCGCATTAGACAACCCGCCCAGTCTAGGTATTAGTCTAGTAAACCTTCTCTGAACTGTTTCCAACGCATTTACATCCTTCCTTAAATAAGGTGACTAATACTGTACACAGTATACCAGATGTGGTCTGACTAGGGCTCACAGACTCAGACTCAGACATTTATAGCACAGAAGGAGGCCATTCAGCAAATCATGTCCACGCCAGTCAACAAAGATCTGACTCCACTAATCCCACTTTCCAGTGCTTGGCCCATAGCCCTGGAGGTTATGACAATGCAAGTGAATATCTAAATGCTCCTTAAATGTTACAAGTGTTTCTGACACAGCCACTCTTTCAGGCAGTGAGTTCCAGACTCCCGCCACCCTCTGGGTGAAAAAGTTTCTCCTCAACTCCCCTCTTATGCATCTAGTTCTTACCTTAAATCTAAGCCTCCTGGTTATTGACCCCCCTACGTTTGGAAAAAGTGCCTTCCTATCCACCCTATCTATGCCCCTCATAACCTTATACACCTCTATCAGGTCCCCTTGCAACCTTCGTTGCTCCAAGAAAACCAACCCCAGAATATCCAATCTTTCCTAATAGCTCAGACCCTCCAGCCCAGGCAGCATCCTGATAAATCTCCTCTCCAGTGCAATCACATCTTTTCTATAATATGGTGAACAGGACTGCACACAGTACTCTAGCTGTGGCCTAACCAGTGTTTTATACAGTTCCAGCATAACCTCCCCGCTCTTGTATTCTATGCCTCAGCTAATAAAGGAAGTATCCCATATGCCTCCTTAGCCACCTTATCTACCTGCCCTGCTACCTTCAGGGATCTGTGGGTTTGCACACTCTGATCTTCAGTACTTTCCAGGGTCCTACCATTCATAGTGTAATTCCTGGCCTTGTTAGCCTTTCACAATTGTATTACCTCACATTTTTCTGCTTTGAATTCCATGTGCCACTGCTCCACCTGACCAGTCCATTGATATCCTCCTGCAGTTTACAGCAATCCTCCTCACTATTTACCACTTTACCAATTTTCGTGTCATCCACGAACTTCTTGATCATATCCCCCACATTTAAGTCCAAGTCATTTATGTACACCACAAACAGCAAGGGCCACAACACTGAGCCCTACAGAACTCCACTGGAAACAGACTTCCAGTCACACAAACATCCCTCTATCTGCTCTGTATAACTGAATCATAACCTCCCTACTTTTGTGTTCAATTCCCCTTGCAATAAATGATAACATTCTATTAGCTTTGCTAATTTATTGTTGTACCTGCACACTAGCCTTTTGTGATTCATGTACTAAGATACCCAGATCCCTCTGCATCTCAGTGCAACCTCTCACCATTAAGATAATATGTTTCTTTTATATTCTTCCTGCCAAAATGGACAATTTTACATTTCCTCACATTATACTCCATTTGCAAGATCTTTGCCCACTCATTTAACCTACCTATCTCCTTTTGCAGCCTCCTGATGTCCTTCCTACCTATCTTTGTATCATCAGCAAATTTAGTAACCATGCCTTTCGTCCCTTCATCCAAATCATTTATATAAATGGTAAAAAGTTGAGGCCTCAGTACTGATTCCTGTGTCACACCACTTGTTACATTTTGCCAACCAGAAAATTGTCCATTTATACTTACTCTGTTTCCTGTTAGCTAGCCAACCTTTTATCCATGCTGATATGTAACCCAATACATCATGAGCTTTTATTTCCCTCAATAATCTTTGATGCGGCACCTTATCAAATACTTTCTGGAGATCCAAAGACAGCACATCCACCAGTTCCCCCTTATCCACAGCACATGTTACTTCCACAAAGAACTCCAATAAATAAATATGTTGTTGATACTCAGTGCCTAAGCAGCAATACACACCAGCCAATCAAACAACATCTTTCCTGTGACGTCATGCCTCGATTTCCTTTTCTGAAATTGAGCAGAAGCAGCACTGCTACCACCAAACACAGAGTCTCCTGAAACTCTCACTCTGTCAAGCCCCCATTCTCCCTGGAACCCTTGCTCTGTCCTCGCCCCCATTCTCACTGGAACCCTTGCTCTGTCGAGCCACCATTCTCCCTGGAATTCTCACTCTGTCCTCGTCATCAGTCTCCCTGGAAATCTCGCCCTGTCCTCCTCCCCATTCCTACTGGATCTCTTGCTGTGTCAAGCCCCAAGACTCCCTGGAAGACTTGGGTCTGCCCTCACCCCCATTCTCCCTGGAACTCTCGCTCCGTCCTCACCTCCATTCCTGCTGGAACTCTCACTCTGTAGAGCCCCCACTCTCTGTGGAACTCATGCCCTGCCCTCACCCCCACTCTCCCTGGAACTCTCGCCCTGTCCTCATCCTCATTCCTGCTGGAGCTCTCACTCTGTTGAGCCCTGAGTCTCCCTGGAACTCACGTTCTGTTTGTGCTGTCATATTGCCTCAATAGATGACCACACCATAAACAATACCTGCTTGAAACACGCCCGCACTGTAAACTCACTTGAGTGGAAGAGGTTTAGCAATGCAATTGATGACACTACCAAACATGCAGTAAATCTGTCTGACCATGTACTCTCTGAAAGCGAGCAGTTTGTTCTTGCACATGGCTTCAGTTTTGGTGTCTATTCACGTCATATCAAAGGGAAAGGTTTATTTGCTCAGTTTGAACTCCTCTACTGCCAGCTATCCTGCCACCAACCAGCTGGATGATGCTGAATCCTTGAAAGTATGCCTAGCAGATCTAGCGCACACATATTGAGGGAAATTAAACAACTTGGCTGATTTTCACATGCCACATGAATGTCTGGTGGCATTGCTAAGCCTCAAGGCCAACCCAGGCATTCACTTCTGTTAAACTCAAAAGGGACTGGGATAGTCATCTTTAACGAGTGTGACTATATCAACAAAATGCATGCCAATCTTAATGATGGGACCAAATTCATATCCACTGGACCCGCCTCTAAGCACGAATGGACAGCCTTGCTAGAAAGCAAGTTACAAAAACACTTGTTGAACTTGTGTAAGAGTAATAAGCTGTTGAGTGGTATATATGCTAGGAGTTGTCCTCACAGCTCACTGTGTCTGTGTATATATAGGCTGCTTAAAACAGCCAAAAATGATGTTCCTATACAACTTATCATACCTATAACCAGTTCTACACAACGTGAATCAGCCAAACGGTTGGGTGAGTTGCTACAACAAGTTCTGAGCAAGTTTTCCACGTACACAGTGAAGCACCCTTAATGTTTGCCAAGACCATGCAGGATTTGCATATCGATAGCAATGCTGCGTCCATGCATTCACTTGACATTACTAGCCTATTCACCAATGTTCTGCTCAAGGAAGCCATTTGCACTGCGTCACCATATCATGGCGATTTAGACGCACTGCCATTGTCTGAATCTGTATTCATTGAACTTATGAACTCAGCCAATCATGCAGTTCAGTTTTAACAGCATAGTGTATGCGCAGATAGACAGTGTTTCCATGGGATCCCCTCTAGGCTCAGCTCTTGCAAACATCTTTGTCTGTTCCCAAGAAAAAATGCATTTTCGATGGAATAGAACCATAAAAAAGTTATGGCACAGGAGACCATTCAGCCCATCATGTCTGTACTGGCCAGAAAAAGAAACTAGCTGCTCATTTTAATCCCACTTTCCTGCACCTGACCTGTAGCCTTGCAAGTTAGTGCTTCAGATGCAGATCCAAGTGCCTTTTAAATGGGTTGAGCATTTCAGCCTTGACCACCAATTTAGGCAGTGAATTCCAGATGTCCACCACCATCTGTGTGAAAAAAAATTTCCTCGTGTCCCCACTAATCCTTCCACCAATCACCTTAAATCTATGCCTGTGGTAATTGACCCCTCAGCAAGGGGAAACAAGTCTTTACTGTCCACCCTATCTAGGCCCCTCATAATTTTGTACACCTCAATTAGGTCACCCCTCAGCTCCCTTTGTTCTAACCCTAGGATATCCAATCTTTCCTCATAGCTGCAATTTTCAGGCTTTGGCAGCATTTTTGCAAATCTTCTCTGTACTCTTTCCAGAGCAATTATGTCCTTCCTGTAATGTGGTGACCAGAACGGTACACAAAATTCCAGCTGTGACCTAACCAATATTTTATACCGTTCCATCATTACATCCCTGCTTTTGTATTCAATACCTCATCCAATAAAGGAAACATTCCAAAAGCTTTCTTTACCACCTTATCCACCTATCCTGCCACCTTCAGGGATCTGTGGATATGCACTCCAAGGTCTCATGCTTCCTCAACCCCTCTCAATATCCCCTTTTCTACCCACTCAACCAAACCATTGATATAATTCTGGATCCAATAGCTATCCTCTTCACTATCAACTACACAGCCAATTTTTGTGTCATTTGCAAATTTCCCAACTACACCTCCCACATTTATGTCCAAATCATTAATATATACAACAAACAGCAAGGGACCCAACACTGAGCCCTGGAACACGACTGGAAACCGTTTTCCATTTGCAAAAACATCCATCGACCATTACCCTTTGTTTCCTGTCGCTGAGCCAATTTTGGATCCAACCTGCCACCTTCCCTGTATCCCTCGAGATCTCACTTTTCTGACCAGACTGCCATGTGGGACATTGTCAAATACTAAAATCCACGTGGACAATATGCACTGCACTCCCCTCATCAATCCTCATTGTTACTTCCTCAAAAAATTCTATTAAGTTAGTAAGACATGATCTTCCCCAATTTAAAATGTAGATCTTTATTCATTCACTGATTGTCTCTCACCTCTACATATTCTCCAGTCTTCTTTGTTCACTTTCCTGCTTGGACCTTCTCTTTAAACTCTGCATTAATGTTGCACTATATATGCCTACATACCATTTACTTGCAATTATCTAACCTTTGCTTTAATGCATATGAAGTTTTTAATATTTTTTCAATGTTCTGAATCCTTTTTGGCTATGTTAAATTCATAGTTCTTAATGATCACAGCTCACAATTTTTCTTTGTAAACGTTTTCTTTGTAAACAGCTTCCACTCCATCTCATGATGCAATGACTGCTGCATTGCTTTCAGATTTATTAGGTTTACCTAGAACAGTCAGGTAGATAATTTCCCAGAGCTTCAAATAAACATAAGCACGTCAAGAAAATACTTCGCAATTTGTCTGAAATGAAAGGCAGACATGTTTCTAAGGCTTAATTTGTAGTTGAAACTTGGATATTGACATAATGTACTCTGCCGATTTCCATTTCTGTGTCTTTCCTCTGATCCTCTGTTGTAAAAATTGTGAATGAGCAGGAGAAACACCTCATCCAGAAATTCATCCTCTCTATTCCTAAGATGGAAAGATTCAATGTTTCGCCTTTCTCTTCTGAAGATATTCCCTCATACCAGTCTACAGTTCCACAGGTAAAAGCCACCCTATATTTATTGAACTAACTTTCTTCTTGCATGAGTGCAGTTCTTGAATGTAGGTTATTTTACCACACAGGCACCATCAAGGATCCTGATGCTACCTTTATCTGACATCCAACAGCGAACATGAGTTCAGATCCCACTGGGGAAATTTAAATTCAAATCATTAATAAATCTGGAATTAAAAAAGCTAAGTTCAGTAACGGTGACCATGAAGCTACTGGACTATTGTAAAAACCCTAGTTTTTAGTTGATTAATGTTCTTTAGGAAAGAAAATCTGCTATCCTGACATGGTCTGACCTACAAGTAATTTCAGACTCTCAGAAATGTGATTGACACTTAATTGTTCTCTGAAATGGCCGAGCAAGCCAATCAGATACATAAATACCACTACAGAAAAACTGAATTAGAATGAAAATGGATGTACAACACGGCATTGACCTAGGCACCAGAAAAGAAAAAGGCCTAGTCAAACCTGCAAAGTCCTCCTCACTAACATCTGGGGATTTGTGCCAAAATTGAGAGAGCTGTCCCACAGATTAGTCAAGCAACAGCCTGACATAATTATTCTCACCAAATCCAACCTTGCAAATATGTCAGACTCATCCATCACTATACCTGGGCATGCTCTGTATCACTGACAGGGGGGATCCACCAGAGGCGGCGGCATGATGATATATAGTCGGGATTGAATGACCACTTGAAAGAAACATTGAGGGTTGCAAGGTCACAGAATTTACTTTGGGTGAGGGACTTCAACATTCCTCGCTAAGGGTGGCTTAGTAGTCCCACAGTGACTTGTCTGGCCAAGTCCTGAAGGACATATCTGCCAGACTGGGTCTGCAGCATCGGGTGAGAAAACCAACAACAGGGAAAAACCTAATTGACCTCTTCCTCACCAATCTACCTGTTGTGGATGCATCTGTTCATGCCAGTATTGGCAGGAGTGAGCAGCCCGCAGTCCTTGTGGAGACTAAGTCCCATCTTCACAGTGAGGATATCCTCCACCATGTTGTGTGACACTACCACCATGCTAAATGCAGTAGATTCAGAAAAGATCCAGCAGCTCAAAACTGGACATCCATGTGGTGCTGTGGGCCACTCTACTATTATCATAAAGCTTGGAGATCAAACCTAGTTCAATGAGAAGTGGAGGAGACAATACCAGGAACAGCAGGCATTCCTGAGAATGGGGCACCAACCTGGTAAAGCTAAACACAGGACTGGATGCATGTTAAACAGTGGAAACAGCAATATATCAGCAGAGCTAACCAATACCATAACCAACAGATCTGATCAAAGTTTTGTGGTCCTGCCACATCCAGTCATTTCTGGTGGTGGACAATTAAACTAACTGAAGGAGGAGGCACCACAAACATCCACAATGATGGTGGAACCCAGCACGTCAGTGCAAAAGACAAGGCTGAAGCATTTGCAACTATCTTCAGCCAGAAGTACATGCTCCATCTCAGTGTCCTCCTGAGGCCCCCTGATGTTCGCTGATGATTGCATAGTATCCAATACAATTCACAACTCCTCATGTACTGAAGCACTCTGTGTCCAAATACAGTAAAAATTAGGCAATATTCAGGCTTCGGCTGATAAGTAACAAATAACGTACACGCCACACAAGTGCTAGGGAATGACCATCTCCAAGAAGAAAGAATCTAACCATCTCCACTTGACATGCAACAGGATTACCATTGCTGAATTGTCCTGCCTGGGTGTTACCATTGACCAGAAACTGAAATAGACCAGCCATATAAATATTGTGGCTAGGAGAGCAGGTCAAAGACTGCATTCTGCAGAGAGTAACTCACCTCCTGACTCCCCAAATCTTGTCCACCATCAAAAGTCACAAGTTGGGAGTGTGATGAAATGCTCCCTACTTGCCTGGATGAGTGTGGCTCCAATAACACTCAAGAAGCTTGACACCATCTAGGACAAAACAGCCCGCTTGATTGGCACCCTGTCCACCAGCTTAAACATTCCCTTCCTCCACCACTGATGCACAGTGGCAGCAGTGTGCACCATCTACAAGATGCGCAGTAGCAATTCTTCAAGCCTCTTTTGACAGCACCTTCCAAATCATGACCTCTACCACCGAGAAGGACAAGGGCAGCAAACACATGGGAACACGACCTCCTGCAAGCTTCCCTCCAAGTCACACATCATCCTGACTTGGAACCATTTTGTCGTTCCTTCACCGTCGTTGGGTCAAAATCCTGGATCTTCCTACCTAACAACCCTGTGGGCGTACCGAAACCACATGGACTGTGGCAGTTCAAGGCAGCGATTCACCACATCTTTCTCAAGGGCAATTAGAGACTGGCTATAAATGCTGGTTAAGCCTGCAATGGTCACATCCCATGAATGAAAAAAAGTCAACTGCACCCTGCAACAAGGGCATAGGATAGCAATCAAAATGGGAATCCTGGCTCAAGGGGCATTAATAACAAAATGTAGCACCCAGCTGAGATCATCCAGTGGTGCCTTGCTCTATTAAACCATCAGGGGAGTTAGAAAGTGTTCCACAATTGTGTCACAAAACAAAGGATTGCCATTTTAAAAATATTCTTTATGTTTCAAAACATTTTCTTTCACAGCTAACAATGGCAACCCTGACTTTGGCTTCATGGTGCCTAGAGATGCAAAAGGTTGCTTTGTAAAATATGGATCCACCTCTCAACCCCATCTCGCTCAACAGCCATGACTTTCTCTGCTCACATTCTGATTTCACAACACTTTCAAATCCTGCTGATTCTCTGTTTATACAATAATGAAGAAAGTTCTCTGTTTGCATCCTTTCTAATCCGCCATTTCAATTGCTCATCAAGGTCATATTAGTCTGGTTAACAAGAAACCTAACCATGAGGTCACAGACTCCATCAAAGAACAAATGCCATGCCACTTATCTCCCAAAACAAACTATTTAAACAGATGCCTCCCCTTCTAGATAAAAGATAGAACATGTTATCATTGCCAAAAAGAACAAAGTGTATAAACTGATAACTTACCATAATGCCTCAACCCATTTAACTAGATCTAGGTGGAGTGCCAAAATGAAAAGCAATAAGTGTCCCAAAAATCTCTTCTCATGTTGGTGTCATTAGAAGCATATTTTTGCATTTTAGCAGCTTTGCCAATGAGTTACGTAAAGAGTGGGCCAATGTGATACTGTTAATTACAAGACAGTTGTCCTAGCAACCTAAGAAATATTGATAAGGTAATAAACCAATGACAGGTCACTAATCTCTTTATATGCTGCATGAGTTGCAATGATGATCAATCTATTACGGGTATCCTCAGAGTGCCTACAAACCTTTGCCTTGGTGTCACAACATTTCAAAATACAATGAAGGGTTGCAAAGAAAGTTATCTGAGAGAGTAAATATGAACCCCAAACCTGCCTCTGTTGCTTGTTTGCTCATTCTAAGTGCTGATAACTATCATGCTTGTTATCTGAATGCACTAAGTTTCTTTCACCAGGAACCACAAAGTGTATTTTTTGCTCACGACCCTTCCCTTCCTCTTTATTCTTTTTAAATCACATCTGAAAGACCATGTCATTTTATTTCAAATTAGTAGCTCAGGTTGGCTTATAATTTGTTGTCTATAGTCAAAATATACAAATGAAATCCAAGAATTTAAAATCATAGATGTTCTCACCTGGTCTTGATTTTATTTAATTTTATTATGAGGTCCCTGTTTTCAAACAAAAATATTTCTTACTTGCTGTAGTGCCAGTAAATGTGGCTGAAGGACTGACTGGTAGATCTGTTATTTTTTAACTCCAAACTGAGGTTCAAAGTCCCTTTTTTATTTGATGAATGTCCTTGTGCTAATCAGCATCACATACAGGAGCCGACAGAGAATTTTTAATAATTCAGTCAGGTCTGAGGCTCAGTATGCAGAGATAATATCCAAATGCATAAATCTTTCCATTTCCCTCTTGCTTTCTTTCCTTTCATTCATCCATTAATTGGGCAGTAGCAGCTATGACCAATGCGAGTCTGACTGACCTTCCTGACAGAAATTACATTGAGTTGGTTACATTTTCACCTGTGGTTCAGGTGATTGCTGGCTCTAAGAATGGCACCAGGATTTGAGCACATATCTAGGCTGACAACAGCACAAGTACCTAAGGAGTGTTATATTGTTATAGGTGCTGTTCTTCAGGTGAGGTATTGGGCTAGATTTTATTGTCAAAATAAGGTGTGAAGCCAATGGTCCATTAATTAAAACAAAAACAGAATTACCTGGAAAAACTCAGCAGGTCTGGCAGCATCGGCGGAGAAGAAAAGAGTTGATGTTTCGAGTCCTCATGACCCTTCGACAGAACTAAGTAGAAATAGGAAAGGGGTGAATATAAGCTGGTTTAAGGTGTGTGTGTGTGTGTGTGTGTGTGTGTGAGTGTGTGTGGGGGGGGTGTGGGTTGGGTGGGGGGAGAGAAGTGGAGGGGGGAGTGTGGTTGTAGGGACAAGCAAGCAGTGATAGAAGCAGATCATCAAAAGATGTCACAGACAACAGAACAAAAGAACACATAGGTGTTGAAGTTGGTGATATATATCTAAACGAATGTGCTAATTAAGAATGGATGGTAGGGCACTCAAGGTATAGCTCTAGTGGGGGTGGGGGGAGCATAAAAGATTTAAAAATATTTAAAAATAATGGAAATAGGTGGGAAAAAGAAAAATCTATATAATTTATTGGAAAAAAACAAAAGGAAGGGGGAAGAAACAGAAAGGGGGTGGGGATGGAGGATGGAGTTCAGGACCTAAAGTTGTTGAATTCAATATTCAGTCCGGAAGGCTGTAAAGTGCCTAGTTGGAAGAAGTTCCTCCAGTTTGCATTGGGCTTCACTGGAACAATGCAGCAAGCCAAGGACAGACATGTGGGCAAGAGAGCAGGGTGGAGTGTTGAAATGGCAAGTGACAGGGATGTTTGGGTCATTCTTGCGGACAGACCGCAGGTGTTCTGCAAAGCGGTTGTCTGTTATTTATACTGCAATGGTAAGGTGCCACTATCAAAAAATTACTGTCCAAGTTGTATTGCTGCCCTGTTAGACTCACAAAAATACAACTCACTATCTGTGTTAACATTGAAATGCATCAAATGACATGAAGTTGCTGTATTTGTGTAATACGTAGAACTAAACTCGCCACAGAAAATTAAATCATCATTTTGAGTCTAAATACCTTTTTAACAACATAATCAATGTTAATTACTGCTAATCAACTTTACTGAAGATTAACTATCACAAGTGTGGAGTCTTAATTCTTTAGGTTTTTATAGTTGTTGGAGATTATAAAAACATTTTAAATTTTGTTTTTACATTTCCCTTCTATCTCTTTGCTCTTCATTAAACCAATATTTCTTGACCCCTCTTTCTCTCGTTCTGTATCTGATTAGACATTGAATTCACCCAATCTATTTTACTTCACAGTCCTTGTGCTGTTAATTTCACAATACTTCAATCTGATCACGAGATACATGGTTGGTTGTCCCATTCACTCAGTTCCTCTAGCTGTGATCAGCTCACATGTTTAGCAACTTGCCATGCAAAAACATTTGGGGGAGAATATTCCCCATGTCGGACGGGCTGAGTGGGAGCAGGCGCGGACACGATTGCCAACCACGATTGGGTCCGCGCCGCCATTTTACGTGAGCGGGCCAATTAAGGCCCACCCAACGTACTTCACGACTCCCGTGCATAGTGGGAGTGGGTGGATGGCGGCAGGTGCACTCAGCCCACTGGGTCCAATGACGACCCAGTGGCCTGTATAAAGGAAGGCCTGGCAGCCTTGGAAAGACTGCTCGCAATGGCTGGGCGATGGGCTCTGCAGAGGGGCAATGGCGGTGAAGCAAGTCCAGAGGGTAGGCTATCAGGGCAGTGTGCCCTTTGTTTTTCATCTGAGGGCTTAGTTGCCCTCCTGGAGGTGGCGGCAGCACGGCAGGAGGTCCTTCTTCTGAGGGATGGGAGGCGGAGGCCCCCTCACCTGGCCATATGTGCATGGGAGGAGGTGGCCGAGAGTGTGAGCTCCCATGATGTAGTGCAACGCACATGGCTCCAGTGCCGCAAAAGGTTCAATGATCTCCTGTGCTCGGGAAGGGTGAGTACCATTTGCCACACCCCCACCAACTCTGAGTACAGTAACATCATGGGCTTGGCCTAAATAGCCAAGTGGTTATGGTACTGGGTTTGTAACCCCAAGATCAAGAGTTCAAATCTCACAATGGCAAACTATGAAACAATGTAACTTCATCTGAAACAGATGGAAATGGGTTTGTACTCGAAAGAGTTACAGTAACATCATTGAATCTTTCACAGCATGTATCCCTCGCTGGGTGTGCCAGCAGATATTGCCCATGCCCAGTTCACCCTGAGAGGGTTGAGCTAGGATGTGTTCTGCACCTGCAGCATGTGTGACACTGACACCCAGAGTATAGAATGGGGGTGAAAGTCAAGGGTCTGCACCTAGGCAGAGTGCTGGAACTGAGAAGCTTGTCAAATTCAGGGTGCTAAAATGCTGGGAAGGGAGCTTACAGGTGGCGGGGCACCAACCCATCTTTTGGTCTTTGCGCTCCATGTGCTTGTGCCTCCTTGCTTAGCAAAGTGACACTTTGTGGTGCCAAATGTGAAGGAGGCAGCATTTGGGCAATGGGGGGTGGGGGTTCAGCTTGTTTGGGCGAGTGTGTGACAGCTGCAGGGTCACGAAGAACTGGAGGCCTGCAACGTCCCACTCTGGCTGGGTTGGCAGGGATGCGATGAGAATTCAGGTGCAGGCTGGACTAATCAAGGCTCATCTCTCCTTTTCAGAACAAGACTGTGCACAATGCCTCTGAACGAATGTGGACTGGCGGAGGGCAGGCCCAGTTGGCCATCCTAACGTCTTTCGAGCAGCAGGCCATGGACCTTGAAAGGTGCCATGCCCCCAGGTCCACCGGTGGCGGTGAGGCTGGGGTGGCACGGGGAGCACTTAGATCACCATGTGTGCCACAGAAGCCATGGCTGAATGCTCAGTGATTGAAATTAGCAACATGGGTTTACCCTTGATTATCGAAGGATGAGCGCATAATGATCTGGGGGAGAAGCATGCAATTTGACGTTGTCTGCACTGTAACTAATCAAATGTCCTTTTCCTTCCTTTCAGCATCACCAGAGCAGGGCCTGAAGGAGGAGACAGAGGGCCCACCTCTCACCCCTGAAGCCCCCAAGCAAATGCACTCTCCTGCGTCACACCATTTCTGCCAGGCAGGCACCAGCGCAGATACTGGCACCTTGGTGGGAATTAGATCTGTGGCTAGTGTCTTGGGGCACGCCAGTGAGGGCACTTCATGCTCGCTTGAGGTGCGGGTGGAGACAGAGAGTGCCCAGGGTGTCGGCAGTCGGAGGACAGCTAGGGATCAGGTACTTGCTTGATCTGTGGCTGATGATGTGCTTCTGGAGTCGTCTGTGAGGCAGCAAACACTGGAAGTCCAGCAGGGTGTGTGGGATGATCTGGCAGAGATACATGAGGCAATGCGTGGCATGGTGCCAATGCTGGAGGAGTCCACGTGGAGCATCAGCGATGCAATGAACCTCATGGCTGAGCGCTATGCTTCCTCCATGGAGAGAGTGGTGAGTCTCGTGGAGAGGCTCTTCCAGGAGAACGATTAGGACCTCCTGGGGTTGTGCTTGGACCTGCAAGCCCTCACAGCGGCATTGACCTCAGCTGGTCAGTGCCAGTGTGGGAGATGGTCTGGACACCAAGTATCCCAGCTTGGTGCCCATCCAGCTACGGTGAATAGGGAGGTCCAAAGTGCCCTCACTTCGGCCTGACGTCTCTGCGGGCTCTTCTCAGGGCGCTACGGATAAGGGCAGTAGCTCATCTGCCCATGACTGTGGCATCCAATGAGGCTGTGGTGACTGGGAAGAAGCCAGCTGTGGAACTGGCTGCTCCCTCCCAGGTGGGGCCATCAAATGCTCCACGGGCCAGAGGACGTCCGCCAAGGTCATCGAGGCCAACGGGACAGCACAGTGAGCAGGCTGTCTCAGACGCCAGTGCCATTGAGGGGACAGCACCTAGACAGCACCCGTAAGCATAAATTTAAGGCACCTTAGGCACACAATGGGTTTCTCACTGATGATTTTATGTTGGCCCATAGTACTTAGTCAAAGACTTGGTGTGATGTCCAGCACTGTTTTTGTTTTGCTTTATGAATTTACTTTTGTTTACTTAATAAATTTTGACATGTTGCCATGCCTCAGGGTGATTCCTTACTTCTACGGGAAGCCATCATGTTATAAGTGAGTTGTTTGACATTGAGCTTTATTGACAAGGGCCTTAGTTAATGTTACTATCCAGGCAGATGTAGCACTCAGGTATCGAGTATGGAGCCTGCAGCCCTGGTGCGTGTTAAATGTCCATCTGTGGTGGACTAGCTGAAAGTTCTTTGGATTAAAGTCTCCTGGGTGTCCCTGCCTCCCTGGAGTACGCCCGGGTCAGCACCTACCCCTTCAGCGTTCTCCTGTCTATGCTCATTCTCAGACTCACTGCTGGACTCACCTTGTGCATCCGGAGCAACTACATCCACATCTTCCTCGTCCACTGCGTCCCCCCTTTCCAGCGCCAGATTGTGGAGAGCGCAGCATGCAACCACTATCAGCGACACATGGTCTGGGGGCTATTGGAGTGCAGCCCCTGAGTGGTCCAGACATCAGAAGCGTATCTTGAGAAGACCGATGGTTCTCTCCACCACAGCCCTTGTGGTGCCCTGGCTCCTATTGTACCGCTGCTCAGCTTGTTCTTGGACGACGGGGAGGCGTCATGAGCCACCTTCTGAGGGGATAGCCCTTGTCACCCAACAGCCAGCCATCCAGCTGGGCTGGACCACTGAAGAGCCTCCGCACCTATGTGTGTCTGAGTATGTAAGCATTATGGGAGATGCCTGGGTACCTTGCACAGACTTGTATAATCTGCATCCTGTGCTCACACACTATCCACACGTTCATGGACTGGAACCTCACCCGCTGGCACCTTGATGGCCACATGTGTGCAGTCTAGAGCACCCTGGATGCAGGGAAAGCCAGCAATGGCCGCAAAGCCTCTGGCTTATTCTGTCTAGCTGGCCTCATCCCAGCAGTAGTGAATGAAAGTCAATGCATGCCTGAATAGAGTATCTATCACCTGCTTGACACAAGTGTGGACAGCTGACTGGAAGACTCTGCAGAGATCACCCGCCGACCCCTGGAAAGAGCTGAGGCATAGAAGTTAAGGGCAGCTGTGACCTTTAGAGCCACTGGCATGGGGTGCCCACCCACACAGTTTGCAGAGATCTCAGGGCCTATCATCTGACAGGTGGAGGTGACCGTCTCCCTCGAGACATGGAGCCCCCTTCGGCACTGGACCTCAGACATATTGAGGTAGCTGCTTCTCCGCCTGTAAACCCTGGCAGCAGGATATTGGTGTCTTCTGCGGCCCCTTCCGCCTTACACTTCCTGTTGGCCCTGCACCCCTTGTGCCTGTGCCTCTCCTCCTGGGGTGGCTCCCCTGGAGGTTGAATGTGGACTCCTAGCCTCCACCCCCTTCTGGCCCTCCCTTCCTCCTCAGGGGAGGTGCCTTCAGTGGAGAGCACAACTCCATTTCCCAGGCTAAGGCTACCTGAAAGCTGCAGGCCCCAGAAATGATTTCTACTGTAGAGTCCTGACCAACGCTTTTATTCCTGTCCTTGCAGCTGGAATGAGTTTTGAAGTCTTCCCGCTCACTCAGGCAAGTAAAAGTTACTTTCACACTTAAATCCCTCAAACATCACATTCGTGACCCCACTGAGCCCCCTTATCCAGGATGAGGTTTATACAAATGTCTCTTACCCGCCTGCCCGTTGTGCCCGTGCGATGTCCTGAAGATTCCATGGGCTGCGAAAAATCGTATTCAATTACTGCCTCAAGGACCTTAACTGGTCCGTTAATTCATGGTGGGTACACATCTGAATTTATAGCGCCCACCTTCCCAAATATCGTGATGGTGTGTGGTGACGTCAGGATGCTCACTGACGTCACCACGCGTCATTTTACGCCTTGCTCGCCAATGGGAAAATTGTGGCCTTAAAAATCCAAAAGTGCAAAGGCAGCTCTAACAGCAGACAGGACAGCAATTTAAGGTCCAATCAATGTTCTTGTTTAGGTTGTACAGAGTGTTGATTAGACCCTATTTGGAATGCTGTGTTCAGTTTTGGGCACCAATCCTCATGAAAGATCTGTTAGCCATGGAAGGGGAACAATACAGATTCACCAGAATGATACCAGGACTTAAGGAAGTTAAATTATAAAGGCAGGTTTCATGAACTTAGCTTGTATTTTCTTGAGTTTACTAGGTTGAGGCAGTTTGGCTGAAAGTACAAGGATAGGGCAGCATTGCAGGACAGCTATTTAGGTAATGATATGCAGAGTGTGATAGGAAGGGATGGAGTGTACAAACAAAAAAAAACAGCAGCAAATAGACCATAAGATGATCATAAGGTAGGTGTAGAAGGCAGCCATTCGGGCCAACAGGTCTGCTCCTTCAGGGAAATCATGGCTGATCAGATGATTCTTAATTCCACTTTCCTGCCTTTTCCCCATCACCCTTGATTACCTCACTGATTAAAAATCTATCTCAGCCTTGAATATACTTAATGACCCAGCCTCTACAGCCCTCGGTGGTAAAGAATTCCACAGATTTGCTACCCTCTGAGAGATGAAATTCCTCCTCATCTCTGTTTTAAGTGGGCGACCCCTCACTCTGGGATTATGTCCTCTGGTCCTAGGGTCTCCCGCAAGGGGAAACAACCTCTCAGCATCAACCCTGTCAAGCCCCCTAAGAATCTTATAGGTTTCAATAAGGTCACCTGTCATTCTTCTAAACTTCAATGAGTACAGGCCCAACCTATTCAACCTCTCCTCATCAGAAAATCCCTCCAACCCGGGATCAACCTAGTGAAACTTCTTCGGACTACCTCCATGCCAGTATATCTTTTCAAGTGCAGTCTTGTATAGTTTTAGCAAGATTTCACTATTTTTATACTCCATTCCCTTTGATATAAAGGGCAACATTCCATTTGCCTTACCTATTACCTGCTGAACTTCTTTGCTAGCTTTTTGAGATTCATGCATGAGGATCCCCAAATCCCTCTATGCTGCAGCTTTCTGCAATCTTTCACCATTTAAATAATATTCAGCTCATCTATTTTTCCTGCCAAAGTGCAGAGCCTCACATTTTCCCACATTATATTCCATCTGCCAAGCTTTTGCCCACTCAACCTGTCTATATCCCTCTGTAGACTCCTTGTGTCATCCTCACCACTTGCCTTCCCACCTATTTTTGTGTCATCCCAAATTTGATGTCAGCACATTCACTTGCCTCATCTGATTCAATATATATTGTAAATAATTGTGGCCCCAGCACTAATCCCTGTGGCACTCCACTAGATGGCACTAGGTTGCCATCCTGAAAATGCCCCTCTTATTCCAACTCCCTGTCTTCTATTAGTTAGCCAACCCTCTATCCAGGCTAATATGCTACTCCCAACACCATTGGCTCTTCTCTTATCAAGAAACTTTATGTGTGGTGCCTTATTGAATGCCTTTTGGAAATCCAAATATATTACGTCTACTGATTTTCCTTCATCTACCCTGCTTGTTATCTCTTCAAAGAATTCCAATAAATTTGTCAGGCATGATTTCCCCTTCATGAAGCCATGCTGACTCTACTTGATTATATTATGTATTTCTAAATGCTCTATTACATGCTTTATAATAGACTCTTACATTTTCCCAATGATGGATGTTAAGCTAATTGGCCAATAGTTACCTGTTATTGCCTCCCTCCCTTTTTGAATAAGAATGTTATATTGGCAGTTTTTCAATCCTCAGAATCTAAGGATTTTTGGAAGATTCCTAACACTGCATCCACTATTTCTGTAGCTACTTGCTTTAGTATCCTAGGATGCAACCTGTCAGGTCCAGGGGACTTATCAGTCTTTAGTCCCATTAGTTTCCCTAGTACTTTTTCTCTAGTGATAGTTATTGTATTTATTTCCTCCAGCCCCTTTGCCCCTTGATTATTTAATATTTTTGGAATGCTATTAGTGTTTTCTGCCATGAAGACTGATGCAAAGTATTTATTCAACTCCTCGGCCATTTCCTGGTTCCAAGAGGGAAACAATAGTAAAAAGAAAAGAAATTAATGGCTCTTTACTTAAATGCACATAGTATTCAGAACAAGGTAAATGAATTAACAGCACAAATAAAGGTTAACGGTTACGATCTTATGGCCATTGCGGAGACATGGCTACAAGGAGATCAAAGCTGGGAACTAAATTTTCAGGGGGATGTGACTTTTTGAAAGGACAGGAGCTAACGAGGGCATGTAAAAAATGCAGTATATTAATCATGGGTGCTTTGGAAAATCAATCTGGCAGAGGTAGCCATGAGCAAGAATTCATAGAGTGTATTCGGGACAGTTTCCTAGAACAATACTTTGTGGATCTAATCAGGGATCGGGCTGTATTGGATTTGGTCATGTGTAATGAGGCAGGTTTAATAAATGATCTCAGAGTAAAAGATCCAGTAGGAAACAGTGACCATAATATGGTAGAATTTAGCATTCAGTTTGAGAGTAAGAAACTTGGGTCAGAAACAACTGTGCTAAACTTAAATAAAGGTAATTACAAAGGAATAAGTGCAGAGTTGGCTGGAGTGGACTGGGAGAGGAGTTTAGCAGAAAAGACAGTTGATGAACAATGTCAGACATATTAGAAAATAGTTGATGGCTCACAACAAAATACATCCCAGTGAGGAAGGAAGATTCTAGAAAGGGAATAAACCAACCATGGTTAACCAAGGAAGTTAAGGATACTATCAAATTGAAAGCAAAAACATCAATATGGCAAAGATTAGTGGTAAGCCAGAGGATTGGGAAAGTTCTAAAAACCAACAAAAAATCAAAAAAATAATAAAGAGGGAGAAAGTAAACTTTGAGGGTAAACCAGCAAGTAATATAAAAATCAGAGAGTAAGAGCTTCTTTAAATATATAAAAAGGAAGAGGCCAAAGTGAACATAGGCCTCTTAGAGAATAAGGCTTGGGAAATAATAATGGGGAACCAGGAAATGGTTGAATAAATACTTTGCATCAGTCTTCATGGTAGAAGACACTAATAGCATTCCAAAAATACTAAATAATCAAGGGGCAAAAGGGGTGGAGGAATTAAATACAATAACTATCACTAGAGAAAAAGTACTAGGGAAACTAATGGGACTTAGGGCCAATAAGTCCTCTGGACCTGATGGGTTGCATCCTAGGATATTAAAGCAAGTAGCTACAAAGAGAGTGGATGCAATGGTAGTAATCTTCCAAGAATCCTTAGATTTTGGAACAGTCCCAGAGGACTGGACAGCTGCCAATATAACATCCTTATTCAAAAAGGGAGAGAGACAAAAACAGGTAACTATAGGCCAGTTAGCTTAACATCTGTAATTGGGAAAACGTTAGAGTTTATTATAAAGGATGTAATAGAAGAGCATTTTGAAATGCATCTAATCAAGCATGTCTTCATGAAGGAGAAATCATGCCTGACAAATTTATTGGAATTCTTTGAAGCAGGATAAAGGGGGACCAATAGATGTAATATATTTGGATTTCCAAAAGGCATTCGATAAGGTACCGCACATAAAGCTACTTAATAAGTTCATGGTATTGGGGGTTGTATATTAACATGGATAGAGGGTTGGCTAACTAATAGAAGAGAGTTGGGATAAGGAGGACATTTTCAGGATGGCAACTTGTAACTAGTGGAGTGTCACAGGGATCAGTTCTAGGGCCACAATTATTTACGATATATATTAATGACTTTGATGAGGGAAGTGAATGTACTATCGCCAAGTTTGTGGATGACGCAAAAATAGATGGGAAGGAAAGTGATGAGGATGACACAAAGTCAACAGAGGGATACAGACCGGTTAAATGAGTGGGCAAAACATTGGCAGATGGAATATAATGTGGGAAAATTTGAGGTTATGCACTTTGTCAGGAATAGAGGAGCTAGATGTTATTTAAATGGAGAAAGACTGCAGGAAGCTGTAGCACAGATGGATATGGGGGTCCTTGTGTATGAATCATAAAAAGCTAGCATACAAGTTCGGCAGGTAATAGGGGAGGCAAATGGAATGTTGGCCTTTATTTCAAAGAGAATGAAGTATAAAAATAAGGAAAAATAGGCTAAAACTATACATGGCACAAGTTAGACCACACCTAGAATACTGTGAAGAGTTTTGGTCACCAAATCTAAGGAAAGGTATCCTGGCATTGGAGACAGTCCAGAGAAGGTTCAGTAGTTTAATCCCAGGTATGGAGGGATTTTCTCATGAAGAGAGGTTGAGTAGGTTGGGCCAGTACTCATTGGAGTTTAGAAGAATGAGAGGGGACCTTATTGAAACCTATAAGATTCCTAGGGGGCTTGACAGTGTAGGTGCTGAGAGGTTGTTTCCCCTTGTGAGGGAGTCTAGGACCAGAGGGCATAATCTCAGAGTGAGGGGTCACCCATTTAAGGCAGAGATGAGGAGGAATTTCTTCCCTCAGAGGGTAGTGAATCTGTGGAATTCTTTACCGCATTTGGCTGTAGAGGCTGGGTCATTAAATATATTCAAGGCTCAGATAGACAGGTTTATAATCGGTAAGGGAGTCAAGGGTTATGGGGAAAAGGCAGGAAAGTGGAATTGTTGATTATCAGGTCAGCCATGATCTCAATGGTGGAGCAGACTTAATGGGCTGAATGGCCTACTTCTGCTCCTACATTTTATGGTCACCACTGAGACTATAAGGAAGAGTAGTCATGGAACCTGGACTGAGGGTTAAGTCTGGTGTTTTGTATAGGCCTGGCTGGAGACCCCCATTGAGGGGTGTGGGGGACTCATTGAAAGAATCTGGTGAGTGGAGAGTTAAAGGGGGGCCTCTTATCTTGGGGAGATGGGGGGTGGAGATTAACAGATACCTCCAATGGGCAAAAGGGAGTCCTAAAAAAACTAGTCCCCCTCCTTCTTGCCCAATATTAGCTTGTGCAGTAAAAACCTCTGGGCTACCCATCTTGCGTCTACCATCCCCTGCCATACATAAAATAGTGGCAGAGGTAGAATGAGGACCTTAAGTGGCCATTAATTGGCCACTTTAGAGCCTAAATAGGTCTCAGAGTGGGCAAGCTGCCTGATACGTTCTCCGCCCAACATAATATCGGAGGGAGATCTGGGGTGGACAGGAAGGCCACCCACTTCATTTTACAAACCCCCTTTCGCTTTCAGAATAGGGGCTGTAAAATTCAGCCCAAGGACTATTACTATGCATATTACCATGCATCAAATATGGTGCCTGTAACTGAAAATACTCCATGTCCCAGTGCAAATTCATTCCTCTTGATATGCACAAAATTCATGAAAACAAGTCAAAAACAACAGAGTAGTATACATCTTCCCTGGTTATGAGGTCTGAGAGGATGGCACTTTTTTTTTTAAAACTGAGAGCAGAGTTTGTGGGAAGAAAGAAAGAAGAATCTTTTGAACCCATTCAACGGTCTCCTGAATTTTTACATTAGGATTTAGTTCTGCAGAAATTACAACACAGAAACAAGAATTTTGGTACAATCAAGCTGTGTTGGTCCTTATCCTTCACATGAGACATAGTCCTCATCCCATGTAACAATGTTTCATATCTGGTTATTCCCCTTTTCTTGAACCACCTCATTAGCCTATTATTAAATAGTGTGATCTCTGCTTACATTCATTTGCTCTGATAGTGCTTTCCACATTCTTTCAACGCTCTGTTTAATATAGTTTCTGCAGCTCTGTCCTAAATCTCTGAATTTTATGACTCTATCTGCCTCTTCTGGACCCCTCAATCACTGAAAAGAGTCTGATTTCCTATTTAAAACCTATGAAGTTGGCCCATACTTGGGGCTAGAAAAATAAATCAATTGACTTTTTAATTTTGCTCCTTCAAATGGGTATTTGAAGTAAGGGGATGGGAATGGAGGGCCTCAATGTTTCTGACTGTTGAGTTGCAGCCTCTGGCAAAAAAAACTACCACTTCTAAAGCTTTGTGCCAAGTCTACCCACCTTGGGCCTGGGTACATTCAATTTGGCTTCTTAACTTACCTCACAGGTCACCAATTGTAATGACTACACATGTACTACCTTACAATACCTAAAGTTAAAAGACGACGACAGACTTGCATCCATATGGGATCTTTCATGACCACTGGACATCTCTAAGCGCTTTACAGTCAACTAAATTCTTCTGAAGTATAGTCACCATTGCAAGATAGGAAACATAAGTCAATTTGTGCACAACAAGCTCCCACAAACAGCAATGTGCTAAAGACCAGATAATCTGTTTCTGAGAAGTTGATTGATAGATAAATATTGGCCAGGTCACCAAGGATAAATTCTCTATTGTTCTTCACAATAGTGCCATGGATTATTTTACCTGCCACCTGAGGGCAATCAGGAATCAGGACCTTGGTTGAAAATCTCATTTGAAAGACACCACCCCCAACAGTGCAGCACTCCCTCAGTAATGCTCCAGAGTCTATGTTAATTTTTGTCCTCAGGTCCTGGAGCGGGATTTAAACCCACAAGCCTTCTGAGTCAGGGTGGACAGTGCTACCAAAAAAGAGCTACAGCTGACATGGTTGTTATTTTTTGAATTCCTATCCAACCTCTAGCAAAAACAGTGCAAATCCAACAGCAAAGAAATTGGACTGTATGGATGAATGGTTTCCATTTGGAGCCACTCCTTCACAGAATGTATCTGCCTGCAGAATACTCTTGCCTTTAAGGAAATCAGGATATAAAGAGGAAATATTTAAGGATAAATTGTAAATAGCTGAGGCCCAAGTACTGATCTTTGCTGTACCCCACTAGTTATAGTCTACCAACCGAAAATGTCCTATTTATTCCTATTCTATTTTCCGTTCATAATCCAAATCCCTAACCAATGCTAATATATTGCCCCCAATCCAAAACTTTGTGTAATAACCTCTTTTGCATGGCATCTTATCAAATGCTTTTTGAAAATCCAGATGCGCTACATTGACTGGAACCCCATCTAGCTTACTAAAATATTCTGATTTATCAAACATGATTTTCCTTTTATAAATCTGTGTTGACTCTTCTTAATCATATTGGCTCAATATTGTATCCCAAGAATAGATTCTTGCATTTTGCCTACTACTGATGTCAGGCAAGCTGGCATATAGTTCCTCATTTTCTCTCTCTCTCCTTTCTTAAATAGCAGGGTTATGTTTTGCTACCTTCCAATCTTTGGGAAGTGTTCTAGAATCAAAGGAATTCTGGGAGATGAAGACCAAAGCATCTTCTATCCCTACAGCTACCTCTTTTAAAACCCTAGGATGTGGTTTGTCAGGTGCAGAGGATTTGTTCTACTGATTCTATTGATTTCTGCAGTATATTTCTTTACTTACACTGATTTCTTTTAAGTTCCTAGACTCCTGGTTCCTCATACTTTCCAGAATGTTAAAAATTAAAATGTAAAATTAAGTGATGACTATCAATTGAATCCACATTCATAGTGAATTTCATTATGTTTAGAAATCCCATAATCACATAATATCAAGCTAAGATTTAAAAATGAGGCCACTTATTGCTTTTCGCAGTGTAGGAATCCTTATCTAAATAAGTGGGGTTGTAGGAAGACTAAAATGGGATAAAGTTACTATTAATCACCTCTGATACAATGGCAACAATAACTGGTAATGTCATACTAAAGCATTTGGATGGAAGATCTCTTCTTAGGGTGAAGGGAGGTAACATTGTTACTAAGGCCTTTTCAATTTAAATAACTGATAACTCAATTAAAAAAGGGATGACCCGTTCGACACATATCTGAACAATTCTCCAACAGCACTGTTTGAATGATGTGGTTTGGTTCTTTTCTCAAACAACCAAATATCAACACATATTGATTTAGCCTGAAAACATGGAATTTACCCACTTTTAAATTCCTTGAGTTGAAGTTTCCAAGGTCCTCTACCATCAGGCCACTGGTCAGAAAATTGTACTACCCACTAATTGACCAAAATTACAAGCAATGCACATACTATTTTCTGATAAACCTCCCACAGAATCTAATGCAGCAAATCATTGCAAAGTTCCACCCCTTATATACTGTGACTGGGTTAAGAGTGGATGGTCCGAAAGCTGAGACTAAATCAAAATATTTTTGTTACAAGTATACTGCAGCACAAAAGGAGTCCCAGTGGAGGACTTTTCTTGCCTTAGAGGAGAGATGGCAAAATGAGAGTTGTGAATTGAAAGACAAGATTCAAAATTTCACCCCAGAAGCAACTCATGCTAAATGATTTTGAAATGAGTGTTTCCCATCTCAAACTCATAATTATTACTAACAGTTTATTGCATTTAATGTTTATTTTATGAATGATGAAATGAGCCATCTGGGTGAGAATGTATTTGAAATCAGAATCACAGATGCCCTCCTTTCTGTCGCAAAAGGTTATTGAGAGTTCTCCATTAGCAGCTTAATACAGTTATATAAAAGCTAGTAAACTTATTTAGTACAGGAGAGATAAACAGGAAACTATTGTCATACATGCAAATTTCTTTATTTTTCAATATATCAAAATGTGTATGATAATTACAGCTGCTGTGCCACTATTTAAAAGAATGAAGGACAAAGCAGAACAAAGAGAATATTCATTCTTATGTAAATGGCTTGTGAAAAGTGGAAACATTCCAAATATTCCAACAATGGAATTATTTGCGATTATTTAGTCAATAAATTAACATTTATTTCCTTAAGGTTTATGGTGGAAATGGAGCCATTTTCATTGCTAAAGCTAGGTATCTATTTTCAAACTAAATGCAATGAACCATATCAATTAACCATAGTTAGGACAACATGCAGAAAACAAAGAAAGCTAATGCATTTTCCCCTTCATAATTAAAAATGTACACTGGGTATATGTATACAGAAATTTATACATTTAGTGCCAAAAAGCCTAACCAGCAAAAGAACAGATGCTTGCCAAATATACATATAAAAGGCAAGGTATGCAATACAGACATCACAGATCTCGAGACCGGATAGAGTGCAACTGAGAGTGGTAAATGATGAATTAATACCACTTTTGAGATTTGATCATGATAGCAATACTAGAATGAGAACAAAAACAGAATTACCTGGAAAAACTCAGCAGGTCTGGCAGCATCGGCAGGGAAGAAAAGCGTTGATGTTTCGAGTCCTCAAGACCCTTCAACAGAACTGTTGAACCAGTTCTGTTGAAGGGTCATGAGGACTCGAAACGTCAACTCTTTTCTTCTCTGCCAATGCTGCCAGACCTGCTGAGTTTTTCCAAGTAATTCTGTTTTTGTTTTGGATTTCCAGCATCCACAGTTTTTTGTTTTTATTTTTGTTTTTATACTAGAATGAGACACTTCTCAATGATAGGTGTACAGAATCAACAGATTTCATCGGTAATATATGAGATTTTATTGCACATCATGCTGTGTATATTTAACAAATTGGAAATTTGGAGGTTGTCAATCCTAAAAATTTCAAAATTAGTGATAGGACAAGCAAACAATATGGTGACCTGCACCAATCTACTAAGGCTCCATCTACCACAGAACTAATTCTGATTTTTTTTTAAGAGGTTCAGATCCAATTAAGTACACCATTCGTGGGATTCTGGCTCACTGTGTAACAACGCCCAGCTAAGTTGAAGAAAAGTGAATTCTCTGTGCATCTTTTGAGACAGTCCCTGGAAACCACTCAGTTGAGACTGGATAGCAAAATGGGAAAGTGGTTTATAGGACTGATGTCAGTGCTGCAACTTGAAACTGGGAAAACATGCACCTGAAAGTGAATTGGGGAATAAATTGTTTCAATTAGTTCTCTTTCAGAGAGAAAGCTTTAATAGAATCTAGTTAGAAACTCCTGAACCCACTATATGCCATACACAAGTTGCCATTAAACTTCAGTATCCATAAAAAGTCTTATTACAATACATCCTATTCTTTACTTTCAGAACAGCACAAAGGGTATTTTACTGCTCACTCAGAATAGTACCTTTCTATTATTTAACTATTGCATAATTCTCCAATTAAGCTCAAATTCATATGATTTTGATGGAACAATAAGTGCATCATTGATTTTATATAATTATTTCCAAAAGGTATGCTTTCATTTTCTCTTCCAAGTGTACTGTTAAAAGAAAAGGTGAAAATAAGATACAATAGTCCAGATTTTGCAGTCAGTGGCAATTCAGGGGGCCTTTTTGCAATTTACAGTAATTGAGAATCATCTCAGTGCGGTACCCTCTGTAGGGGATCTGGGATTGAAGAATCCTTATAATGACATGCAGAATCTAAACCATGAAGTGTAAGTTAGGATATTTAATTCAGAGTAAAATTGTGTACAAAAAGTGTAATAAAGCAGAGAAAAGAAAGAAAGATGGGATTCAGAGATGGGATAAAAAAACAGGAAAAATATTTTTCAAAAATAATTTAAATTATATTTTTAAAAATCCAGTTGCATTTTAAATCTCCAACAATAATAAAATTCTGAAGGATTTAAACATTACAGTTGTAAAAGTAAATTTTCAATGCCAGAGAGGTTGCTTGGCAGTAATTAAGACTTAGCATTCCATTAAAAATTCACTTGCCCTTGAATGGACATGCCTGAGCTTTTCTGGCATAGTTAAATGGGTAGCTAGTTGGGAAGTAAAACTTCATACTCTTCTTATATTTTAATGCTGAATCAATCAGCAAGGTTACAGTGTAATGAAGCTTAAGGAGGGAAAAAAAGTATTACGGACAATGATTTTCTGATTTGTGCATCTGCAGAAACTGCTGACAGATTTAGTCATTAATAATGAGAGCCTATAGCCTCATTTATTATGCCCACAAAATCAGGTTCAATGTCAACACAGAGCATTAATATTGCATTCTTCTCCTATATGTTGCCACAAACAATCCCTTAGAATGAGGATGATTTACCTTGTTATTGTATTACAGGGAGCTGTAAACAATGGAAGCTATATCAAAGGTTATATTACAGTTGAGATCTACTGTATTTGATATTAAGTTACTCACTGGGATTCTCTTGTATAAATAAATAATTAATACACAAACAAGGTTATGGAACAATGAAAGAATAATACTAGAACATGGAGGGGGAAGGGAACAGAAACTCTACCAGTCTGTGGTACAGAGGGATCGGAGTGTCCTGGTACCTGAATCTCAAAAAACCAGCATGCAGATACAGCAAGTGATTGGGAAGGCAAATTGTAGGCATTTATTGCAAGGAGACTGGAATATAAAAGACAAGTTTTGCTACAGCTGTACAATGCCTTAATAAGCCTGCATCTGGAGTACTGTGCATAGTTTTGGTCTCCCTACTTAAGGAGGGATATGATTACATTGGAAGCAGTTCAGAGAAGGTTCACTCGGTTGATGTCTAGGATGAAGGGTTATCTAATGAGCAAAGGTTGAGGGCCTATACTTATTGGTGTTTAGAAGAATAAGAGGTGATTTAATTGAAGCATTTAAGATTCTGAGATGACTTGGCAGCACTGATGCAGAGGGGATGCTTCCCTTTATGGGTAATCCAGAACTGGGGAGCACAGTTTAAAAATAAGTGGCCTCCTATTTAAGACTCAGAGGAAGAATGTTTCTCGGAGGGTCGTTAGACTTTAGAATTCTCTTCTCCATAGAGCAGTGGAGGCTGGGTCACTGAATATATTCAAGGCTGAGCTAGACAGATTGTTGATCGACAAGGGGGGTCAAGAGTTATGGGGGAAGGCAGGAAATTGGAGTTAAGGCCATGATCAGATCAGACATGATCTTATTGAATGGTGGAGCAGGCCTGTGGGGCTGAATGGCCTACTTATTCTCCAATTTCTTATGGTCTTACAAATTAATTGATAAACAAAAAGAAAACTAAACAAGAATGAGCACCTTCTTTCAGCACTCAAGTCTACTGGCTAACTAGTAAGCTAAAATGTAGCATCAACTGCACATAACAACTTTGATCAGGAAGAATAAAAAAGAAGCATATTAGCTAAATGGTGCGAGGTTGCAGAACTCTGAAATGCAGAGGGATCTGGGAGTGCATGAATCACAAAAGGTTAGTATGCAGATACAGCAGGTAATTAGAAAAGATATTAGAATGTTATTGTTTATTGAAAGGAATTGAATACAAAATTAGGGAGGTTATGCTTTAGTTATACTGGGCATTGGTGAGGCCACATCTGGAGTACTGTGTACAATATTGCTCTCCTTATTTAAGAAAGGATAGAAATGCATTGGAAGCAGTTCAGTGGACTAATACCTGGAATGGGTGGGTTGTCTTATGAGGAAAGGTTGGACAGACTACTAGTATCCACTAGAGTTTAGAAGAGTAAGAGACAACTTGATTGAAACATATAAGATCCTGAAGGGTCTTGAGAGGGTGGATATGGAAAGGATGTTTCCTCTTGTGGGAGAATCTAGAACTAGGAGTCACTGTTTAAAAATAATGGTTGCCCATTTAAGACAGAGATGAGGAGAATTTTTTTCTGAGGGTCGTGATTCTTTCGAACTCTCTTCCTCAAAAGGCAATGGAAGCAGTCTTTGAACACTTTTAAGGCAGAGGTAAATAGATTCTTGATAAGCAAGGAAGTGACAAGTTATCAGGGGTAGGTGGGAACGTGGAGCTGAAGTTACAATCAGATCAGCCATGATCTTATTGCATCATGGAGCAGGCTTGATGGGCCAAGTGGCCTACTCCTGCTCCTAATTCATATGATCAAAATTAATATGAAGGTGGGAGTTAGAAAGGAAAGAGAAAACTAAATTCTACAGGAATAAGATTGTATATAAGTATTGATTGCTTTGGGGAGTTTCAATAGAAAGTACTGATCAGAAAGCAACAGTGACTATGCTAATACCCAAAACTGAGTTTAATTTTCCAACTGCTCCAAAGCTGCAGTTAACATTTGTTTCTTCACACCAATGGGAAGGGAGCTTTAAAATGGCAAAAGGCTATCAGACAATGCTCTTTCGATAATAGTGAGTGCATTTTCTTCACAAATTTGGTCAAAACTCCTGAATGACCATGGGAAAATGCATTGCTTGGTGATACACTGAAGAATAAAGGGCAGAAAGTCTCTAGTTTGATCCCCACTCACTTATTGATGCAGCGAGTGCTATGATTAACTTGAAAGTACCATTGCCACGAAAGATCAATAAAATTAGTGAACATTTCTGTTCTTTATTGGATCCTGGAAACTTGGACTGGAAATCCTTAAGTTCAATGAGAACAGGATTTAATCTGATGCTCTCCTTGGTTAAACAGCTTTCCAACAATCTCTTTCTTGGCAACTTAAGCCAATGTCGTGGCAACTACAATGAAGTACTGTAGGGCTGTTGGTGCCTGTGTAACTATATCTCAGCAGAGTACAGTTCCATCAGGAAAGATGGGATTGCTGCAAAAAGAGACATGTCTAAGCTTTTAGTCTTGCACTCATCAGGACACTCTCAAGAATACTAATATAAGGGAGAAAACAGCAATTTATACTCTATGTGAAGAGCGTGCTGGTTGGTGGCAAGCGGCGTTGCCATGGAGAAAGCACCACTAATGGTGACTGACAGTTAACTCTCAAGCATTGATTGATATTTAGACCAACCCTGATTGGTCAAGGCATTGCCCTAAGCAATCAGTCAGTGAATGGCTGTCACTTATTTTGTTTAGCTGAAACAGGTGCAAAAGTATGTACATGTCCTTTCTGTCTGCAAAGAACAGGGCCTTGTGTATTAATACATGTAGCTTTCAAATACATGCAAACGTGCCACATTGCAAGACCGAATGTCAGTGATTGCATTGTAACTGAGTGCAATATCCTTTTCCAATTTTATTTTAACTGGGCATTTAGAAACAGAAGTAGAACTAATAATAATTGAGGAAGCTAACTTAATTAAATAGTATATTCAAACCTATTGTGATAGGTGCCAACATTACAAATATCCACTTTGCATTGCTTTCTGGAGACAGAGGAAAAGATAAACAAATAACCTCATCTATCTAACTCAGTTTAAATGGCGATTCATACTTTGATTTTAACTATAAAGATTTTAGCTAATAATTGTAAAAATACACTATGTGGTGCAGCACTGAGTTTTGACAAAATCAGGAAGCTCCTGGTTTGATTCCTGGGCCAGAATCTTTAGCTTGGTGGGTGGGCGTGCGCCAGACCCAACCGAGCATGAAATTATACGCGATGACGTTGGCTGAGTGTGCCGATGTCAACGCACAGTCGTGTGTTAGTTTGGTCGGCGGGCGTGCGCTGGAGCCGGTAGCTCACCTGCCAACAATTAAAAGGCCTGTTAAGGCCATTAAGTTATCAATTAACGTTAATTTTTCACTGCCCGTTCAACCTAACGGTTGATGGGCAGGTGAAAAGGCCAAGCGGCCTTTGAATTTTTTGGAAACCTCGTCCAGTGGCGGGATGAGATTTCCAAAAGCAAATACAAATAAAATAAAAACTTTATTTTTTAATTAAAAACATGCCCCGATCATGTGACAGAATCGCGTGTTGGGACATGTTTCATTGTATTTTGCTGCTCTTCATTATTTAAAAAAAAAGTCTTTATTTCCTCGAGCTCCGTGCCTCAGGGAGATTATTCAGTACCTCTCACGTGCGTGTTTACGCAAAGTTTGCGCTAGGCCCGCTTGCCCTCCTCTCCCCGCCCGCATTCAGCACTGCCATTCGCGTTTCACACTGGGCAGGCCTTAACTGGTCCACCAGCATGAAATTGCAATGCGCTGTCAATTGCGGGCAGCAGTTGGCTTCCCACCCGCCCCCACCGATCTCGCATGCCAAGAGCAAAATTCTGCCCCTGGTTTAAGTTGAGTTAAGCAATTTCAGTCAGGGTAGCTGCAAGGCAACAACCTCCGCATTACCAGGATAAAGAGGGAAGGGGGAAAATCTGCCAAGTTTACCTCTTAATTAATATCTAGCAACTCATGTTCCAACTTTAATTCCTGGTAAAGTTAAGATCATTAAATGACCAAGTAGCCTGACATTCATCATCTCCTCTCACAAGTGGATGTGTACTCACCTTCAGGACAGGTGGGTTAACGGGAGAATAATCAAAGAGAATATTGAAACAAAAACAAAAAATAAAATGAATTAAAGAATAGGTTAAAGACCACAAATCCAATCCTGTGGTTTAGAGACCAGTCCTCGTGGAATTCCAACCAATTACAATTTTGAAACTTTGATATTCAGCATATATATTAAAATGCATTTTTGCATAAACATGCAAAACATTCTTTTTAACAAATATGCAGAGTATGTTTTTCTATTCCTAGCAATATTAAAACTTGGAAGTAATTGGGGCATAACTTTCAACTTCACTGCGGGTGCAAAATGGTAGGCAACGGGATGGATTTTGTGGGAGTAGTGGTGGGATGGTTTGACAGCGAACTGTAAGCAATCACCATCCTTAACCCTCTGAAACTGCAACATCAGGGTTTCAGGCATATCCAGATTAGCATGGAAATCCTGACTTGCAGTCTGTCACTCAGGGCTCTGACACAGGCTGCTCTGTGGCTCCACCAAGAGGCATCCATCACTGAAATCCCTTAAAAAGCTACACCTCAACTTGGTGCTACTGGATTTTAATGGCGATGCAATTAGTTTGATGAGCAACAGAAATTGATCTGAAAAATCTTATATTCCTGGAGTTATGTTAAATTAAGTAGATTTAAGCTTTTTTTAAAAAAAAATTTAAAAACGTTTTTCCAGAATATTTTACATTTACCTTCACCAATGCATGTGCCCCAATCTCTAATTTGCTTCACTTAAGAGTTTTTTCAACTGATTTAGTTTAGTGCTTTTCGTTTCCTATTGGGGAGGGGGGTGGGGGGGTGAAAATACTTTCATGTGAGTGACTGCTTGGACCACCTGGTATCATCACAGACGCACTATGCAATGAATGCCCAGTAAAGACCATTGAAATCAGTTGATGTAGCACTGCATGGTGCTTCAGCTGAAATCCTCACCAGCGAGGTTGCTAAAGCAAAAGCAAAATACTGCAGATATTGGAAATCTAAAATAAAAACAAAGTGCTGGAAATACTCAGCAGGTCAGGCAGTATCTGTGGATGGAAACAGAGGTAACCAGCAGGATTTTTCGAATGGCTGGGTTTCAAGAAACAAGTGTCAACATGACGTGTGAATGGCAAATAGCAGGCCTCCAAATGCAAATTAAAGAAATAAAGATATCAGAAAAATCTGAACCAGCAAAATGAAAAATAACAAAGCAAAATGGAGGCAGAGGTTATGATTTAAATTGTTGAATTCAATGTTGAATCCAGAGTGTAGAGAGAATACCTGCTTCATCATTGAGCACAAGTGCCAGGCCATTGAATTGGCCACCCATTATACTTCAATTGAAAGGATGATACTACAGGTACATAATGGATGGCTGATCCTACATTGCCTGTTTTACACCTACAAAGTAAAAAGTTCTGGTTAGGAAGGGAAAAAAGAAATCAGATGGGGTGTAACAGGTGACCAACTCAACATCACCAGCTTTACACCAGCGTTAAACTTGAAAGTTCCAGCAAATTATTGATCATTTTAAATTTTTATTTAGAATCAAAATAAATGACATTGCATTAAATGAGGTGCAGTTTCTGTATGTGACATAGGCAAATTAATTTCCCAGTAATAATTCTGCTGGAGCAAGATCAGGACAAATTATTGTATAAATAGATTTTATGGATTCCCAAAAAGTAATCTGGTAATAATGAAATATTCATTGCATAACATGTTTGATCCTCATTTGCAATAGTGCGAAGTGAAGTCCTTATCTACATAGAATAAAGTAGAAATGGAAGATCAGAAAATATACCACTAGCTCCTCATCCTGCTCTAGTCAGATAAAGCTCAATTTGCATCTACAAGTCTCTGTTCACTGATGGCCAAATGTCACTGAAATGTTAAGATTAGCAAATAGATGACTGGTCTGATTGGTATTCCCCAACACTAAAAGAATTAATAATGAAGTTTAAAACTTCCAAAGCAGTTTAACCTTTGTCCTTCACATTGTTTGCATTTGTATGAAACAGAAGTGGAATGAAACTTATCTATTCAACATCAATTATCGCAGAGCATTTGCTACAATCCAAAGCTGTAATTCAGCAACTTCATAACCAAATTACTAATTTTTTGTTGAAATCATGCAAAGTCTGGACTAACTTCTCATTAACACATTGGGTGTGGAACTATGGGGTAGTGGCACAATAACCCCACTATCAACATCCTGGAGGCTGCCATTGACCAGAAACTGAGCTGGACTAGCCATATAAATACTCTGGTAACAAGAGCAGGTCAGAAACTAGGAATTCTGTGGCGAGTAACTCACCTCTTGGTTCCCCAAAGCCCGTCCGCTATCTACAAGGCACAAGTCAGGAGTGTGATCCGATACTCTTCATTTGCCTGGATGAGTGCAACTCCAATAACACTCAAGAAGCTTGACACCATCCAGAACAAAGCAGCCCGCTTGATTGGTACCACATTCACTCCCTCCACCACTGACAGTGGCAGCAGTGTGTACAATCGACAAGGAACTCACCAAGCCTCTTTAAACAGTATCTTCCAAACCCATGACTGCTACCATCTAGAAGGACAAGGGCAGCAGGTGCATAGGAACACCACCAACTGAAAATCCCCATTCAAGCCACATACCATCCTGATTTGGAAATATATCACAGTTCCTTCACTCCCATTGGGTCAAGGTCCTGGAACTCCCTCCCTAACAGCACTTTGGTGTTATTACACCACATGGACTGCAGAAGTTCAAGAAGGCAACTCACCACCACCTTCTCAAGGGCAATTAGGGATGGGTAATAAATGTTGGCCTTGCCAGTGACACCCACATCCCATGAATGAATTAAAAAAAACAGGGACTCCGATGACAACTCAGGAATTCAAAGTCAAACATAGCCTGGTACCACTGGATAACATCAGCATTAATAGACAAATGCTGTAATCACCACCATGAACACTTTTATAGATTGTCTACTACATGAAATGCACAGGAAGCACAATTATGAGGAGAGGTGGTGGCATAGTGGTATTGTCACTGGACTAGTGTTCCGGTGACACATGGTAATGCTCTGGGGATGCGGGTTCGAACTCCGCCATAGCAGATGGTGACATTTGAATTCAATAAAAACCTGAAATTAAAAGCCTGATGGTGACCACAAATCCATTGTCGTAAAAACCCATCTGGTTCACTAATGTCCTTGAGGGAAGGAAATCTGCTGTCCTTGACTGTTCTGGCCTACATGTGACTCCAGTCCCACAGCACTGAGGTTGATTCTTAACTGGCCTCTGAACAAGGGCAATTAGGGATGGGCAATAAATGCAGGCCTAGCCAGCAACACCCACATCCCATGAACAAATAAAAAAAAAATTCAAATATTTGAGTTTTGGGGATAAAAGCTGAGAAGTCAAGGAAATATCTTTATTGATGCGTAAAACACAAGATGAAATAATTGACAAGATTAACAGTAGATTACAGAAATTTAAAATGAGAAAAAGTACAAATGAATGAGGATTGGATATTTGTTCAAAACAAATCTCTTACTCTTATCTCAATAAAAGTGAAAAAAATCATGACAAATCTGCAGGGAAATATCTGATCACAATCCACTGGGCAGAATGCAGTGGTTTAAGAAAATGAAAAGAGCAGAAAGCATTCAATTTGTGTAAAAAAAGTTAACAAGACTATCATAAATCTTTTGTTTACTAAGCATACTTAAAACATGGAAATCTTTAATAGAAAGAGAAAATAAAAGAGAAAAAGGCTGATCTTCATCTGCTGGGATGACAGGTCATTAACCTGAAACGTTAACTCTGTCTCTCTCCACAGATACTGCCCGATTTGTGGAGCAATTCCAGCATTTCCTGTTTTTAATTTCAGATTTCCGGAATTCACAGTATTTTGTTCCCGTTATAGAAATCTTTTGTTTCCTAATGTTTACAAATTCACCACTCAAGCTAAGCTAGCTATGATTTCTTTTTATTTCATGCAGAAATTTTGCAATGAAAATGGAATCCAAATAATTTCTCATTTATTTCCCGTTTATAAGCCTTTGTTTCTTCAGTGAACAAATGTCCCCTGCACATAATAACTAGCACTTTAATCCAGCTCATTGAAAGCATATGGTTTTCGTCAGTGCTTTTCAATGTCAGCTTATCAGCATTCTGCAGCATTGTATGTAGCTATAAGTAAAATATATCTATTGTTGAGATAAACAGAAATCTGAAACAAAATGCAAAACGCTGGAAACACAGCAGACCAGTGAGCACAAGAAAGACAAGTATATCTTTCACTTGCTTCAGCTCTTATGAAAAAGATATTTATCTACCCGCTGTACATTTGTCATTTTTATTTGCTTTCAATTGATGACCGAGGTATTTCTGGTTTCTTTTTTTGCTCTTTAAAATCCAATTTCAAAGTTGTTAATGTCCAGATCTTTCACTGAAGATGTCACCAACATTGAACACCAATGGTCAATGGTACATAGTATCAACAGCACAGAAACAACATATTAGGCCCAACAGGCCCATGCTAACGCTTGTGCTCAAGAGTCTACTCGCACCCTTCTTCATTTTATCCTGTCAACATATCCTTCTATTCCTTTCACCTTCATACTTATGAAGCTTCTATTTAAACAGATTTGTGCCGTTTGCCTCAACTACTCTCTGGGTAAAGGCATTTCTCCTGAATTCACTAGTGGATTTATTAGTAGCTATCTTGCTGTTCTATCAAACCCTTTTATAATTTTAAAGGTGTCTATCACAAGGTCACCCCTTCAATATTCTCTTTTCCAAGGAAACAAGCCCCAGCCTGTTTAACCTTTCCTGCTTGCTGTAACCTCAGAGTTCCGATCTCATTCTAATCATAAGTGAACATTCATCACTTCTTTTACTGAACTGTGTATTGACTCACGGAATCCTCTGCCCGGTTTAGACATAGGTATGATTTTCAGCCCCTAGTGAAGGAAAGTACAGAGGCAGACAGGCACCACTCCACTTCTGGTCCACTTTTCCAGAGGCAAGTTTGGTGGCCAAAGAGCTATTTGCCCTAAAGTAGCAGGTAGCAAATTGCGGATACTTTATAGATCTAAGGCTTATTATCAGAGGCCAACTGACGTATCTTTAATGTGGCTGTATAAAGGCTCCAACAGAAGTCAGATGGGTCTCAAACATATTCAGGAATAAGAGATTTGTTGCACTTCATCACTGTGCTAAGTTAGATAAATATTTTTAATCTCATTAATGTATATTCATAAAATACATATTACAAAACTTACATCATTAATAAGGAAAGTTTATTTTCTGGGAATTTAGTAGGGAAAGAAGAATTTCAGGAGATGTTTTTCATTACATACTTGAGGTGAGTTCTGAGATTGCATGATGTGCTTTTAAAGGGAAAAAGCACATTGGAAAAATAGGAAAAAGAGAAAGATGAAGTTCGGCTCAGCTCTACATTGATTTCGTTGCATCATCAATAACAAAAGTGTAGGCTTGTGTGCACAGCATTTACATTGCAGTGGATACTGAACTCTGTATTAAAAAATGTACACATGTAAAAACAATTGACAGCCATGTATAAAGTGCCCTTAGATTTCTTGGTGTTACAACAGAACACATTTTTTAAAAAATTAGCATAGGTCTACCGATAATGCGACAAATACATTAGCAATTGAAAACTTGATTGGTGGTGGTTAGCTTTCGTTTTGAAGGTTTCAAATATAAAATCATCTGAGTGGAAGGGAGGGTAGGTTATCACAGAAGATATGCATTTGTTAGAGCCACTTCCTGTTTTGTTGTACTTTTCTATGCCATCTATCTGGTCATAGTAATCTTCATCTATTTGCTTGGTTGAAACCAGCTTGTAAGGATCATTTTGAAGCTTGAAGCTAATCCAACAGATGTTTCAAAGAAAAATTGCTCCCGACCCTAAAACGTGTCGGGGGGTGGGGGGTGGTGGGTGAGAGAAGTGGAAGGAAACAGGTAAGTAATAACTTAAAAAGAAAGGGAGGAGAAAGGTTGTATAGAAGTGAAGTCAGTGTAAAAGTTTAAGTTAAAATAAAATAGGCAGAATGTAGGAAAGAGAAAAAGATGCAAAGAAAAAGGTGGTGAAATAAGGAGTCTTTTAGTTTATCTTTATTAGTGTTAACTTTTGAAGTTAGTCAGTATTAATTTTTGAAGTTAGTCAGTATTACAATAATAAAACAACTCCTGACATTTGTGTAACTTAATTACTGTGTATTATTATATTACCTGTTGTAGTGAGTAAGATTAAAGTTCAAGATCCAGCCAGCAGTCATTCCCTGGACCCACCAGCAGTCTAAGGATTTAAACAGGCATGCTACAGAGATTATAGGCATGTTACTGTAATTTGCTTTATCCTAATAGACAACAATCACTTTGCTCAAAAAAGAGGAAAATTCAGTAACATTTTAAATTAAAAAGAATACCTCGAGTACTTTTTTTGGCAGTCCTCTTAATGCAGATGTTTTTTCATTGCATGCTCAATGGATAACCATGTTTAGTTTACTTGGCTTAATGGAACATATTAAAAATAAAGATGACACCTTGTTACTGTAATTTGTTTTTGAGATCCCATTTATGCTCACTTGTAACAATTCTGTTAAACAAAAATATCACTTATCTCAGCTTTCACATTCCATCAAGGTGTTAAACTATGTCATCAATAACTTAAAAGTGCTTTTGATCATGACTGGTGGGTAAAGGAGGCACAGATGTTTCACAGTGGACATGTCAATGCACTGCTATTTATGTTTGTGTGTGTGTGTGTGAGAACATCATGATTCAAACCTTCATCATTTTACAGACTTTTATATGGGTTATATTAGAAGGATCTCTATATAACTAGTTATTTTGCAATCCATTGAGTAAACAAAGTGATAATACTATACCTGTGAAAGTGACAGTTTCCATTCACTTTCATTACAAAGTTGGTAAAATGTTTAGATTGAGTCTTTAAAGAACAATTTTAATACACAGTTAAGTCCTATTGAAATGCACTTCCCATCCACACATTTTATCCACTTTTCTTCTTTTATTACAGTTGTCTGGAGAGTCAGCTTTGAAGCTTCCAGCCTTCCAGAAACTTGAAATAGGAATTAACATAGAAGAATTTGTTCCGTGTACCAATGTCACTGTGCAATTAAATTGATACCACTGGTAAAGTTCCTATCTCTAAAAAAAAACAAAAAAAAATATAAGCAGCATCTTGTTGACCACAACTGCAGCCAATTAATCTACTCCTTCGAATCCTTCAGCATTTTCCACTGCCATGAGAAGCTTCTCTCGTAAATCTTCAAAAGATTCATAAGGTGGTAAATCAAGACGGTTAAAGCTGTGAGTTAAAAAATAAAATCAAGGTTATTAAATGTCTAATAGGCAATAACCACAGCACAAAAGTGACAATGTCAATTAAAGAACTCAAAATTTTTCTGTTGTATCACTCATGGATAGCAAAGGACCTTTGGAGAGCAGTTTGTGATTTTTTTACACTGAGACATTTTTCAAATGAGATAGAACTCAAGTTATAACTTTTATGTTGCAAAACTAAATAAAATTGGGACTGGGCTCTGACAATGAGAACTATCATACCTTTGGGCAAAGAATGACTAATGATGGCAGAGGTTTCTTGTTGACTTCAATTTTGGTTAATTGTTGCCTTGATGTTGAGGGCAGCTATTCTTATTTCTCCTCCGATATTCATGTTATAAGTAAAACTAAGAAAAAGCCCAAATGCTCAGTTTAAGTAATGCTTGGGCCACTTAGCCCAATAGTTGAAATCTTTCCATGGAGTGGGAGCCCCTGCAAATACTAAAACTCCCCAGAACATTGTCCTAACTCCTAGAAGACAGTGTCAGCCACTGAAATGATACCAGTGCTTTATTTGCAATTTAAAAAAAAAATTAGTAATGCATCAGATCCAGCATTATGTATGATGGACAAGAACTCTGAAGTTCCCTCATTAGGCCTCTTCCAAGCCCACAGAACCTGACTGACATTTTTTGAAGAGATAACAGAAGGTGAATGAGTTCAGTAGTTAATCTTTAATCCATTTAAGGGACGTAGGCATTGCTGGCAATGCCAGCATTTATTGCCCATTCCTTAATCCCTGAAAAAATGGTGGTGAGCTATCTTCTTGAACTAATGCAGTCCATGTGGTAAAGGTGTGCCTTAAGAGGTTATACTGTGTCACAGCAGTTTGATACAACTGAACAGCTTGCTAGGCCATTTCAGAGGATATTTAAGGGTTAACCACACTGAGCAGAATTTTTCCCTTGTCGGGTGGGTACGTGCCTGACGTGCACAGGAGTAAAATAATGCGCGATGAGGTCAGGTGAGTGTCCCACCATTAATTAACAGGTCCTTAAAAGTGATTTTATGTTGCCCATGCGGTTTTCTGCTCGTCATAAGGGCAAAACAGGCAGGCGGCCAGCCAACATTTTCACAAACCTCATCCAAGGGCAGGATAAAAAGGACCAGTGACATTGCCAGTGTGAGTGGTGAGGAGTTTTGGAGAAAGTCTGCAGCTGGTTGCTTATTGGTACTTGGCAGTTTCATCTCTGGAGCTTCATTCTTAGCATTTCCAGATCTCATTTCAGGACTAATTGCTGTCTACCAGACCCCCGGAGGATTCAGACCGCGTGGACCCTTCCAGATATCAGACAGCCTTCTGTAATTGTGGTAATGGGGATTGTGGTTTCCACTGGAGGCACCTCCTCTGAGAAGGAAGAGAGGGGCAGAAGGAAGAGTAGGCCAGATGTCCCAATGCAGCTTCCAGGGGAGTGACCTGTGGGAGGAGAGGCGCACACACAAGGGGCCAGCAGGCAGCCCAAGGCGGAAGGGGCCACAGAAGACAGCACTATCCTGCTGCCAGGGTTTACAGGCAACAATGCAGCTGCCTCAATATGTCCAAAGTGCAATGTCAAAGGGGGCCCCGCCTCTCAAGAGAGACCGTAATGTCCATCTGTTAGATGATTGGTCCTGAGATCAGCTCTGGCTGTGTGAGTGGACACCCCATGCCAGTAGCTTTGAAGGTCACAGTGGCCCTCAACTTCTATGCCTCTGGCTCTTTCCAGGGGTCAGTGGGGATGGGTGTTGAGTCTCCCAATCAGCTGTCCACAGTTGCATCAAGCTGGTGACAGAAGCTCTGTTCAGGTGGGTACTTACCTTTATTCTTTACCAAACGGATGAGGCCAGCCAGGCTGAGCGAGCCAGAGGCTTTGCAGCGATTGCTGGGTTCCCCGGTGCCCAAGGTGCAATCGACTGCACACACATGTAGCCAACAAGGCACCCACAGGTGAGTCCGGTGCCTTCGTCAATAGGACGAGATTCCACTCATGAACGTGCAGATAGTGTGTGATCACAGGATACAGGTTCTGCAAGTCTGTGCAAGGTACCCTGGCAGCTCCCATGACGCCTACATCCTCAGGCACTCCCAGGTGCCGAGGTTCTTCAGTGCTCCAGCCTGACTGGATGGATGGCTGCTGGGTGACAAGGGCTTCCACTGAAGAGGTGGCTCATGATGTCTCTCCACCATCCAAAAACAGAGGCAGAGAAGCATTACAATATGAGTCATGCCTCCACAAGGACAGTGGTAGAGAGGGCCATAGGTCTTCTCAAGATGTGTTTCTGTTGCCTGGAGCATTCAGGGGGAGCACTACAATAACCCCCAGAGTGGGTGTCACTGATCATGGTTGCATGATGCGCTCTGCACAATCTGACATTGGCAAGGGGGAACACAATGGAGGAAAGGCATCTTGGCACAGCTGCACAGGCCACAGATGATGAGTCCAGCAATGAACCTGAAGATGGGCAGGGTGAGGAGAAAGCTGAGGGCATGGAGCTAGACCTCGGTAACATCTAGGGAGACAGGGACACCAGGGACGCCTTGATCCAATGCTCCTTCAGCTAGGACACCAAAGGTCAGCTTCAAACACATGCCAGGGCTGCCTCCTGCATCCCGGATGTCTGAAAGGACCCTTTCATTTGAACACAAAGAACACTCAGTGTCTGAGCAATGAAGTTCAGAAACACCTATGTCCAGCATTACATACTGGCATACCCTGCACCAATAAAATAAAAAGGTGAAGCATAATCAGGCCATGATGACAAAAACAAAATTTATCTCATGTGGATAATTCCAAACTATTTACACAGACTTCCCTGGTCTTCATTCCCTGGCCAGTATAGATAAAGTAAACATAAATGAACATAAAATCACCCATGACCTGTCCCTCTTGTGCTCATGGTGCCTTAAAAACTTAACATTTACGAGTGCTACATCTTGATGCCCCCCCGCCCCCCCTCGCTGGCACCGACAATGGAGACAGCTGCTGACTGTGCTGTCTTCTTGGCCTTGATAATCTTGGTGGTTGTCCTCTGTCTAATGGAGCCTGTGCTGGCTCCAACTGAGAGAGAAAGGCCAGTGCCATATCTGGCATCTTCCCAGAAGCCACAGCCTCATCAGTTGCCATGGTCACTGGCAGAGGAGGTGCTGCCCTCATCCAGAGCATCCTGAGGGGAGCCCACAGAGAGGACAGGCAGCTCATGTGCCGTGAAGTCGCTCTGGATCTCCCTGCGCACCACTGATGGATGGTCACCTAGCTGGGATACTGGGAGCCTCATCCATCTCCCACACTGACACTGACCACCTGAGGTCATGGCCTGTGTGAGGGCTTGCAGGTCCGAGCACAACCCCAGGAACCCCTGATTCTATTCCTGGAGCTGCCTCTCCATGAGAGTCACCAATCTCTCAATGGAGGAGACAGTGTGCTTGGTGATGACGGTTAACACAGTGCTTACGCTCCACATGGACTCCTCAATCACAGAGACCACGGCCTGCAGACCCCATGGATCTCTGCCAGATCTTCCCGCACATCTAATTGGGCATCCAGCATCCGCTGACTCCAGATGCTCATCATCAGCCTCCGACTGAGCATCGTCCTGGTCTCCAGCAGTCCTCCGACTGCTGGTGCCCTGAGCACTCTCTGCCTCCGCCTGCACCTCAAGCGATTGTGAAGAGCCCTCACCAATGTGCACCTGAGATACTAACTGCTGCTCTAATGCCCACCAAGGTACTGGTATCTGTGCTGGTGCCTGCTTCCGAGAGCAGGTGTGATGCAGGTGAAAGTGATGTCGGTGTCAGGGATGGCCCTTTGGGGTTCACAGATCGGATGCCTGCTGGTGAACCTAAAAGGGAGAAGAAGGACATGTCATTAGTTAAAGTCATCACACTGTCACTGTGCATGCCAGGCACATGGATGAGACAATGGAGATCTGCCTCACAGTGCGATTGTCTTTCAACGATCAATGGGGACTCCAGGTTTGAGGCTCCGTCAATGAGGAGACTACACGAGAATGGTTGCACAATCTGAAAGTCTCACCTCCGTGCACTGCTCTCTTACCTTAGCCTGGCACACCCACCTCTCCATGCTCGAGTTGCACAGAGAGCGTTCTGGCTCTCCAGCTCTAGGGTGTCCTGCTAGAACCTGCTGAGCAGCAGCAGGTTGGGCAGGCCACTGTCTGTAAGTGCCTCTCGGCTTGGTTATGGCTCACCTTCTCCTGGAAGAACAGAGGAGCATTGATTAATCCACTCTCTACCTACAGCGCCATTGCAATCTGGCGAGCCCCAGCTGAGGAACACCTCACAGGGCACATCCGAGCCGTGGTCCTCAAGTCGCAAGGCATTCAGTCCAAGCAGCCAGGGCTCACCCCCTTGGCCAGTTCCGGCATGATTGGCAGTTGGCTCTCAGAGTCTAGCACCCCTAAGGTCCATGGTGGGGATGGCCACACCTTAACACATCTGCACACTGATACATGCCAACATGGTACTCAACCTTCCTGAGCGCAATAGGACCCATGTGCGCCGCACCATGTCATGGCTGTTAAACAGGGCTGCCACCTCCTCCCATGCCCTCTGAGAGGCGCGGTGGCCTCCTCCTCCCATCTCTGGAGGCAAGGGTGCCCCCTCATGGCAGCCACCTCTTCCAGGAGGACAGCAAGGCACTCATTTGAAAAGCGGGGGGGGCCGAGTGCCCACCCGACCTGCCCTCCCACCTGGCGTTTGCAGACGCAATTAACTCCATCATTGCAACGGCAGACAGATGTCCTTCCCTGGCTGTCTTTCAGGAGTTGACTGGGCTGCTTTTAAACAGGCCGCCAGGTTGCAATTGGACCTGGCGGCAGATAGGCCCTCGCCCCCACTCGGTCCTTCCCGACCAGTGCGGGGGCCATGTTTCAAGCTGGGCGGGCCTTAATTGTGGTCGGGGCCCAAGCGCGGGCAGCGGTTGCTTTCGTAGCCACTCCTGGGCCCACCTGCCGTACCCGCCTGACAAAGAAAAAATTCTGCCCAAGGTTTTGTTTGGAAGTCACACGTAGGGCCAGACAGGTAGGAAATACATTTCCTTCCCTAAAGTACATTGGTGAACGAGGTAGGCTCTTATGACAATCCAGTAATTACATGGTCACTATTAATTCCATCTGGACTAAAAGGTTAATGAACTGAATTTAAATCACCTAAGCTACATGATGAGATTAGTCCAAGCCTCTGAATTACTAGTTCAGGAGCATAACTACCATATTACTAATGTTTTGTATATGGACTTTCAAAGGTGTACAGATACAAACTGGCATCAGAAAACAAAAGTTGTTGTGACTGGCTGTTTTTCAGAAAGGAGGGAGGTATAAAGTGGTATTCAATGGTTGTTAATAGGGCCACTGCTGTTTTTAATATGCAGTAATGACTTGAACTTTTGGGTACAACACACAATTTCAAAATTTTCAAATGACAAGAAGCTTGGAGTAAAAACTGAGAAAGATAGTAATAGTCTTTAAGAGAAGATAAGTAAGGCAGATGCAATGGGCAGACACAAGTCAGAAATTCAAGTCAGAAAAGTGTGAAGTGAAATATTTTGGTAAGAAGAATGCACAAGGCCATGCATACAATTTTTGGTGGGCTGGGTTACAAGAAGAGAAATCACTCGTGCTTTTGCACAAAACTTTGAAGGTGGCAGGACATTCCATCAAAGCAGTCAGTAAAACATAAACCTGAGAGTACTTATGAGTAATGCCACAGAAGACCTTCCAGTACGTAATAAATAACAACAGAAGACAGCAACAAAACAAAGCTACAAGTGAATCAATCCCAAGCTCTGCCAATAATCCCTCCTTCACCCAGCCCTGAATTCAAGTCCTCTTCTCCCTTTAATAAATGCAACTAGATGACACAGTTCTCCGCTCCTGGAAAGAGACAAGAATATTTACCTAGTTGATAGAAGCTTAGACCATGGAATCTGGAGCCCAGAGGAGTGATTTAAACCCACCAGCAGACATTGGATAGGTAGGCAGTTAAAATCGTTCATGTTATTTACCTGTCAGAAAGCAAACCAGGATCTAAAGCCACCAGCATATTAACTCTGCAAGATACTGGTGTACTATTCCTTTCATTATAAAGCAGCAGATCCTCTAACTTCCCATTGCCAACATTATGGGGAAAGTTCAACATTAACGTTGAAGTGTGTGCTTTGTCACAGTAGTGCTCAAAATATATGCATTTAATAATGTTATTGTTCTTACCATGTATGAGCCCTTGGTAACTTTTCTGGAGTTCCCCATTGCTCTATTGTAAACAGCTGAGGACCATTGGAACCTGTGTGAAATACCAGAAAGTATAGCAGGACTTTTTAAGAACAAGTTTCTAGAACATCTTAAAGGCATATGTTAAAACAGAGTGAGTGAATACCCCCCAACATCTTAAGGGCCACTAGGATAGGCAATAATTGTCAGGCTTGGCAACAAAATCCATACCCCAAGAATGAATAAAAAAGTGAAGCAAAGGTTTGGCTGAATGCATCATATTTTCTCAGCAAAAAGACTAAACTGTACTATTATCTACAAATGAGAACATTATGGATTTTTGAATGAAATGTTCTATCCAAATAAACATTAAAATGAAATCAAATTTAAACTTCAGGGTTAAAGCTTGCATACAAGGTAAAAAGGGCACACACCATATAGCTCAGCAAACCCATTCATAGGCACTCTTGAAGTTCCAGTAACAAACTGTAGCAGTCGGATACGTTTCTCAGCATCCATCAGTAACACAGCCTGGAAGAAAATAGAGGTTGAGTGAAATGAATAATTAAGAAAGTAGGAAGCACAATAAACAAAGTCAACAATTACTAGCCAAAACTAAATCATCTACTATTTTACCTTACAAGAATGTCAACTTATATTTATATTGAATCTTTAATGTAATGAAACATCCCAAAGCACTTTGCAGGCATATGACGCCGAGCCACATGAGATATTAGGTTAGATGTTCAAAAGCTTGGTCAAAGAGGTAGATTTTAAGGAGTGTCTAAAGAAGGAAAGGGAGATAGAAAGCAGAGAGGTGTAGGGAGGGTATTCCAGGCCTTGGGGCCTAGGCAACTGAAAGCACAGCCATTAGTGGTGAAGCAATTAAAATTGGAGGAAGGGCAAGAGGCCAGAATTAGAGGAGTGGAGACATCTTGGGAGAATTGTGGGCTTGGAGGAGATTACAGTTAAGGAGGGGCAAGACCAGGAAAGGATTTAGTGACAAGGATGAGAGTTTTAAAATCAAGACATTTCTTGACCAGAGGCCAATATAGGTGTTGTGACTGATGCAGTGGTAAGACTGAGTTATTTAAAAATCCCAGAGGGAAACTTTAAACAACTGTCATAACCTATAATTTTAAGTGTTATGTTTGTGATGCAACTCTAAATTCAGGAATCATTCCACCAGTTCTCGAGAGGTTTTATATTAAGCTAAATGAAACATTTTATTAATTTACACAAGTTAAATATGTACACACGGCTACAAATTACGACAATCATAACTTTTAACAAATTCCCAAACTAATCTCCATTAAGTCATCAGCAGCCCAAAGACTTAACCAGACACCAGGCAAAGCATTTTCACCTTACAAATTCAAAATGTGGTTCTTTCCACTTTGGTTTATGTGGAGACAGTTGGAGGCTTACAGCTGCTTTTGACCTCACATTGCCTCTGCTCCACACACACCACACTGAAGTTATACCTAGCACAGCCCATTGAATGTAAATTCTCATTGTATCACCAACCTCTGAACTAAACAATAAAATCTCTTAAAAATAAAACGCCTTTCATAGTCCCAGTTTTATTAGTAACATAAACATATTGCTTGGTATCTGGTAGCTAGGTGTCAGTTTTTACCCCATTTCTTGTATGCTCTATTGAAAACTTGCAAATGCACTCTACCTCTCTGTTTACATCTCAAAAGTAGAACACCTCAAAGCAGCCAGACTAGCTGGCTTTAATCCAATCAAGATACACCCACAGACTAAACTTTTATTTTAAAAGATAAATATTTTTCAATAATATATACATTGTTAGCTTCATGACAGTAGGTCAGCAAGCACAGGGATGATAGGCGAACATGGCTTGGTGTGAGGACTTGCAGCAGAATTTTGGATGACCTTGAGTTTACAGGGAGGGCAGAATGCAGAAGACCAGCCAGGAGTTCCTGTTTTACTTATGTTATGGTTTCTAAAAGGTTGGAAGGATTTACATTATTTGAAAAAAAAATTAAGTTGGCATACCTCATCAACAATTACTTATGGTCAAGCTACTGTGGCTCAAATCCGAGAGAGTAAGACAATTGCGTAACCCTACAATCTTGCACCAATGGATAATTAAGACAATTTATAGGGTGACAGCTATGCTCCAGAAAGTGCTAAACAACAGCTGTCTTGCTGATGAAGAGAGATATTTTTACACAACAGGACAATGTTAAGTGCTGGCAGGGGAATACCAGTCAGCGAACAGCAGCAAAGTTGCAGCAGCAGGCTTGTGTAGTAGATTGTGGCTGGTCACTGCAGAAGGATTTTATGAAAACATGACACTTACGTCTCTTCTGTCCACCAGACTCATAATGGACTGGACTAGTCATCAACTTTCAGAACAGAGAACAATCAGAAGAAAATAACGTATTTTACTAAACAATGTATCATGCTGCAAAAAAAATTGCATGTTCCACCTCAAAATCAATAGAACCAATAATAATCAATACTAGGTAAACATAAACATCAAAGCCACAGGTAGCAGAATGGACAGCATTCATGCCAAAAGCACTGCTTTTTCTAAGCTTTGTAAAGGAAAGGAAAGAGGGGTAACCTTAAATAAAAATCACAGTTAAACTGAACTTTGGGAGTTTGGTATCTTGGAAGTCAAGTTCCAACAGCAATTTAACTAAGACACCATAAATACACTCCATATTAACATTTGAATGTGATCCAATATGCTTTTTATATTTGACTTCAGTTATGTGGAGATAGTAGAGAGGCTGGAACTGTAGTCCTTTAAAGCAGAGAAGTTAAGAAGGGGAGATCTAATAGGGGTGCTTAAAATAATGAAGAATTTTGATAGAGTTAATGAAAAACTTTTTCCACTGGAAAGGTCAGTAGGAACATAGGAATGGAGTAGACCATTTAGTTCCTCGAGGCTGTTTCATCACTCAATGAGATATGGCTGATCTGCAATCTATTCCTTTGCCCAATATCCCTTAATATTTTGGTTAACACAAATCTATCAATCACAGTTTTAAATTTAACAATTGATATAAGATCAATAGCTACTTGCAGAAGAGAGTGTTCCAAACTCCTACCACCCTTTGCATTTAAAAAAGTGTTTCCGAATTTCACTTTTGAAAGGTCTGGCTCTGATTTGTTATGAGAATGCCCTCTAGTCCTAGACTCACAAACCAGCAGAAATAATTTCTCTCTATCTACTCTCCTTAATATGTTGAAAACTTCATCAAATCACCCTGTAATCTTCTAATTTCCAGGAAATACAGCCTTAGTTTGTGTTCTCTCTCCTCACAATTTGGAGTACGACCATATGAATTCCTATGTACGAACATAGGAATAGGCCATTCGGCCCTTCAAGCCTGCTCCATTATTCAATAAGATCATGGCTGATCTGATTGTGGCCCCAAATCCACATTGCGCCTACCCCTAATAACCTTTGACTCCCTTGTTTGTCAAGAATCTATCTACCTCTATCTTAAAAATATGTAATGTCCCTGCCTCTATTGCTCTCTGGGGAGAGTTCCAAAGATTCACAACCCTCAGAGAAAAACATTTTTCTCATCTCCATCTTAAAAGGGAATCCCCTTATTTTTAAACCATGTTCCCTAGTTCTAGCCTTTTCCACAAGGGAAAAAAACATCCTTTCAGCATCCACCCTGTCAAGTCCCCTCAGGATCTTTTATGTTTCAATAAGATCACCTCTCAACTTTCCAAACTCAAATGGATACAGGCCCAGCCTGTCTAACACTTCCTTGTAAGATATCTCCACCATCCCATGTATCTGTCAAGTGAACCTTCTCTGAACTGCTTCTAATAAGTCCAGGTACCATTCTGGTAAATCTATACTGCACTCCCTCCACTGCAAATATATCCTTCCTAAGGCCTGATACCCAGGACTGCTCATAATTCTCTAGATGTGATCTGATCAGGGCTTTGTATAGCTGAAGCATGTCTTCTACCCTCTTGTATTTTAGTCCCCTAGACATAAAGGCGAGCATTTCTTAGCCTTTTTGATTATTTTCTGTACCTGTTCATGACATTTAATGTGTACATGAGCCCCCAGGTCTCTTTGGACTTCCACTGTTTTTAGCTTTTCACCATTTAGAAAGTGCTCTGATGTAAGCTTTCTAGGTCCAAATTTGATAACCTCATATTTACCTACACTGAAAGGCATTTCCAGTTTTGCCGATTCACTTAACACATCAGTATTTCTTTGTAATGTTCATGCTTCCAACCACAATGCTTACAACGTCACATATCTTTATGTTATCAGCATATCTGAATATGCGACTTTCTATTCCATCAGTGAAGTCATTAATAAATATAGTGAATAGCTGGGTTCCCAGCACAGATCTACTCTCTGTCACCCATTGTTCAGCCAATTTCCTCACTAGGTCAATAATTTGCCTCCAATTCCTGGAGCTTCAATTTTCATAACCAGAGAACCAGATAATTTGCAAAAGAACCAGTGGTGAGATGAGGAGAAATTTTTGGATGCAGCAAGTGGTTATAATCTGAAATGCACTGCCTAAGAGGATAATATTATGATCCTAGCTCATGTTACTATTGGACAACCCAAATCCCAGGGTGGAACACACCTTGATAGATCCTAACTTTCAGTTTTTTGTTTAGAAACGTGGGGGGTGGTTACTGAATGGAGTCATAGGAGTCAGCATGATGAACTTTTAACAGAAGAATAAAACATTAATTAAACAAGAATAGATGAAGTATATTGCAATACTCCTTCACCCACAACTGTACCTTTACAGATATAAAAAATAGAAGCAGATTCAATAATAACTTTCAAAGGAATTTTGAAAAATACATCCATCCCTCTTTTGGCACTCCTAATGTGTTCTTAAAAAAAGGCGTGTGAAACAACACTTGCTAAACAAAAATCCCTTTCCTCATAAGAAAACAATAAGGTTGGGGTTACATTCCAGACGTTAAAAATCTATTGGCTGCATTGAAATTAACTGGCTCAAGAATGTGTTTACCAATTTACTAGCTCCTAATAACTCATTAACTCTTTCTGCTTACTTCCAGTCTCCCTTGAGCCTTCTGTTAATTGCCCCTCTCAACTCTCCGGCTCGTCGACTCTCCTGTTTCCTTCCTCCAACACTCCCTCTTGCCGCTTCCCTCTCCTGATCCTCCCTCTCATTGCTTCTTGACAGGGGTCTACCTGCATGACAAGCACCCTGCCTGGCACTGGCTGAATACCAGCGGCGATGGAATGAAGCCCTTACGTGGGTATTAATTGCTCATTTAAGGGCCTCAATTGGCACCCAGGGTGGGAAGGTTGCCTGCAACTTTTCCACCCCAGACTTAATTAGAAGGAGGCAGAAGGGCTCCCAACCCAAAGTATCCTGCTAATCATATGGCCATCCTGCATCGGAACTCACCTCAGCAAGGGGGGGTGGGGGATTAAATTCCTGCCTCTATGAGGGAAGTAATTTAATGAATTCAAAAGATTTAAGTCCTTTAGAACTGAAACAATGGGAACAAAACCCTAAGAATGTTTAGATTCACTACTTTGTTTATATACTTGTGCACATCAAGAGTCGGGTATGCTTGAAGGTAATGGGATGGTTTTCCATTCCGCTATCACATTAGGCAAGGCCTATACAGTTAAGAGGTAGGAACAAAAATGCAGACACCAGACTGAGAGTTACCAATGCATAAGAAACAAATCAGTGATCCAAGAATAAGGGAAACAAGAGATTGACCTAACCAAAATTAGTTGCTTTTATTTATTATTTTCAGTAGGTGCAGACACATCTGTCACACTTCAGGTCTAACACAAGTGTCACAAATTTGCCTAAAAAAGGAAGCCAATAATCTCTAACGTACTGAGAAATTTCCCTAAAAAAATGGAAGGGACTCCCTCAGTTTTTACATTACAAAGCCAATCTGATCTCTAATAGACTTGATGATCTGCCCAAATACTTAATATGCCTGAAGATAAAGAGATAATTTGTGATTTAACTATCACTTTGGGTAATGACAACACTGTCAAGAAATAGGGAAACTAAAAATGCAGACACTGGATAAATGTAAACGGTGGCAATGCAAAAGTTATTAACTAAGTAGCATGTGGTAATGCTTCTGCTGATATTATGTTTCAGTGGGTGGTCAATCAGTTCCACCAATTCCTGCATGTGATTGGCTCAGCATAAAAAGTGCAAGTAAATTCAAGTCTGCCAAAATAAATATCACTGGAAAGCGAGAAGGAATCTTTTGTTAAACAGTATTAATACTTTCACCTCAGTGACTTTACATGGGAATATTCAGTTTATTCTTTCAACAGACAAACTTCATTTCCCTTATAAAAGGTTTTGAAGAAAAAAAAAGTAGTTTCACCCAGCAACATTTGTTATTATTAACTGTATTAAGAATAATTGCACAACTTGGTTCACTGAACCTGAAGCTTAGGTAAATATTATAGTCCTTTCAGATATAGACTAGCCCCGATAGGATCATCTCCAAGCTACGTATACAGGATTGAACATTTTGCAACACGAGTCAAAGTAGAAGTCAAACCAATTGATTTCCATTGAAATTCGATCGTAAGTCACTTTTCTATGGCTCATTTAATTTTGTTTTTAAAAGCTGAAAAATCAAATTCATGTAACAATTGTTTGCAACACCGAAAATGGCAATAAGATCCTATATTGTTCAGTTAAAATATTCCTAAATCTACTTACATTTAAGGGAAAATAAAACAATAAAATAAATTTAGCAATAACAGGAGGGAGGGATTTGATTGACAACAAATTTAAAAAGAGCAGATGCTGCATTATTATTTTGGAATTATTTTGGTCCTAGTCACTCGATTGCACCTCTTTCCAATGATTGCACAATTAAATAAATCAACCCACAGGAGTTCTGCAGTGCAAAACATTTAAACATGAACACTTTTTAAAAGGTAATATTAAGGCCATGGAGATCTGAGAGAAACTCTTTGATTTTAAGTATTTTTAGCTACCAGATTTCTTTCTCCTTTCAAAAGCTCCAGGTCCATGCTAGGGCTGCTACTCTTGTTGAATAATACTTAATTTGGTTTCTCTTAGTGGTCTTTGCTACCAGAAGTGAACGTACCCTCAGCTACTGAAAGATATCTTGGTGAAACTTTGTTTCCATTGAGTGCTGGGAACGGAAAGTTGTCTATTTTTTGTACCCTCTTACAATGCAAAACACTTCAATCCTGTACCATTTTAGGGACACAGTACATACTCCCCAAAACTGCCTCCATACTATTCCAAAATATCCATCTTTAGTATTTTAAAAATAATTTGTAAATTTAAAAAGCTTTCAAAATCCACTAAGAATTAGCTCACCTCCTAATTGAAATATTATATTCCCATCGTTTTCAAGGTTATGCACAATTTCAGCATGTTATCTTTAATTCTGTGGCCTACTTAAAATCCATGGACTCAAAACTATTCCTAAACTGCTTTATTACATGAAGGGTGTACAGGGATGTTAAAGGATAACAAAGAACAAGGAGTTTGAAGTATGCAGGTCAAAGTCCTTGTATCCAGGCAAGAAATCTCTGTTAATTCTAAAATAATTAACAGCTTCAGCACAAACAGCTCCAGTAGGTATCA